>NC_134531.1:186493391-186801119 GCF_050624435.1 Tenrec ecaudatus | reverse complement strand
ATACATTCCCTGCCCCAATCATTCTCAAGGCATTTGCTCTCCACTTAAGCCCCTTGCATCAGGTCCTCTTTTTTTTCCCCTCCTCCCTCCCCCGAGCCCAGCTTTTACAGATATCAATATTCCTATAAGGTTCAGCCTCTGCTTTTTGAACCTTCTGGTCAGAGCTGTCATTTTTACCCAGTTACGATGGAGCTTCAAATCACGTGGTATTATCAGCACCTCCGTGAGTTTTGTGTGCTCTTTTTCTGCCAGTTTTTTAAAAAAATAAATCATTTTAATGGGACCTCTTACAACTCTTATAACAATCCATACATTAATTGTATCAAGCACATTTTTACATATGTTGCCATCATTATTTTCTAAACACTGACATTCTATTTGAGCCCTTGATATCTGCTCCTCTTTCTACCCCTTAACACATTATAAATTATACTTATAAATTAACCTCTTGAAAAATTATAAATTATTATTAATTCCATACATTCCCCAGTCATTTCTTCCCCCCTCCTTTCTCTACCTTCTCCATACCCTCCTGGTATCAATACTCCCATTTCTGTTCCTGAGGGGTTTATCTGTACCTATACACATGCTCCGGTCTAGCTGCAGTGAAAGGCAGGATTGGGATCATAATAGTGGGGGGTGAGGAAGGTTCAAAGAACCAGAGTAATATTGTGTGTTTCATCCATGCTATTCTTCACCCTGGTTGACCCATCCCTTCCTTGTGACCCTTCTGTGAGGGGATGTCTCATTGTCTACAGATAGGTTTTGAGTCTCTGCTCTGACCCCCTTCGTTCTCAACAATGTGTTTGTTTGTTTGTGGCTATTTTAATGCCTGTTACCTGATCCCATCAACACCTCATGATCGTACAGGCTGGTGTGCTTTTTCCATGTCGGCTTGTTTTTCTCTGCCAGATGGCCGCTTCAAGCCTTCAGAACCCCAGATGCTGTATCTTTGGATCGCCAGGAACCATCCGATTACTTCACCACAGTTACTTGTTCACCCATTTTGTCTTCAGTGATTGTGCCAGGAGGGTGAGCAGCACAGAATGCCAGGTTGTTAGAACAAAGTGTGCTTGCCTTGAGGGAGGGCTTGAGCAAAGTCTGCCAGTGTTTTTAATCATCAATTTTTGTCGAGTTTTCTGGTGTTTTTAACTACAGCATTGTGATAATTAGTCTTTTTGAACTTCTATCTATAACTTTGGGGAACATGAAGTAGCAATTTAAAGAAAAGCAATTTTAAAAAAGTTAAATGCATCTGCTCAGTTTCTAGTAATGTAATGGATAATGTACTTCAATGTAGAAAGATTTTTCAAAGTAATTGATTATGATCTAAGAACTACTACACCTCAGCAATTTACAATGATCTTTTGTCACTACTCTCCTCTGGCACAAATTGACACTAACAGTACTAAGAATTCTGAATGGTCTGAGATGAGAGGAGGCCATGGGACACCATGAGGTCCAGCTCCAGGTGACGCCAAGTCTCGTGATGCCACTGGCTGGGAAGGTCAATTTTGGACGTATGTCCCCTTCCACAAAATAATAGTCAAAATTCATTATCTGTTACGTAGCGTTTTGCTCAAAAATTCCAGCTTTACCCCCTGTTCCAAGCAGAGTTAGGGGAAGCCCAAAAGCTTTCACCCATTTCCTCTTACTTCCTTTTTCTCCAAACAAATTTAAGGAAAAAAGCTTTCTTTTCAGTTCTTTATTTCTTAATATAATCGAATGTTTATTCAATTAGGAAAGTACTCGTGGAAAAATATTTTTAAAATACCAAAAACTAGAAAGTAAAAGAGCCCAACTACTAAAACAACGCTATGTCTAAAGTTATTCTAGCCGGTCCTCTGTCTTTTATTTCACAGTGTTATATATTCTCCCAAACAAGTATCTATAACACGCGTGTGCATTTTAAAGCCACCACCAAGTGTGTTGCGTGTTGCTGTGAGGCTGGAAGCTATGCCATCAGCATTTCAAGTACCTGCAGGGTCACCCGTGGTGGACAGGTTTCCACAGAGCTTCCGGCCTGAGACAGACAGGAATAGAGGCCCGGTGACCTACTTCTGAGAAATAGCCAGTGAGAACCCAGTGAAGCACAAAATACTGTTTCAGCTTTCAACCTGCTTCCATTGGATGCATGAGCAGCAGAGGCCTGTGGCTAGAGAAGGAAGAGCAGAGGGCCAGAGAAAGTACTGGAGACCTTCGATCCGATGACTTGACACAATGGCCGCAATGATGAGCTCCGTGACCCTGAGGATGACGTGGAACGTTTTGTCCTGTTATGCACGGGGGTTCTCATGGCTCGAAACCGACTGGCAGCAACTGGCAGCAACAATATCATTTACACAACAGTAATAGAGAGAAGACCCATGCACCCTTGCTTGTTCGGATAGACTAGAGAAACAAATCCATAGACACTCACATGTGTATAAGAGAGACTTTCATATAAACTGTAATTATACATTAAGAAAGCATTCCAACCCAGTCCAGTCCAAGCCCCTAAGTCCGATATTAGCCCCGTATGTCTATAAAGTCCTCTTCAGACTCACAAAACACATGCAATGACGCTGAATGCAGAACAAGCACGGGCCAGCGGGTAGAAAGCCTTTGGGTCCAGTGGTGTTGTAAGCATCTCAGCGCTGATAGGGGGTCTCAACATGGTTTCCCCAGCTTCAGAGGTCTGGTTGCATCCATGTGGCTTGTCTGGCTCAGGGCACTAGTGTAGGTCCATGTGTCTTGTCAGCTTCAATGTCTCCCAGGGAGTGGCAGAGAGAGAGAAGTGTCTCCCACCTCCAAGGAAGATGTACAGGAATGCCCAGAATGCTCAGGAGAGGACCATGCCCACACAGAGACCTCTTTGGCTATGAGGCCAGTGACAGACAAGACTCCACCCCTTCACTCTTAATCCTCAAAGTGACAAACGATTCTATAACTACCACGCACCCATCACCCATGAACCATCACCAGTGCTTTTGAAAGGAACCCTGGCTAACCTGGCACAATGGTGAAGCTTTGGGCTGCCAATTAAAGAGGCCCAGCCTACAAACCCATCCCTGGGAGAAAGATCTGACAGTCTTCTGAAAGGATGTGTTACCTTGGCAACACCGTGGAGCAGTTTGACTCTCCTATGGGGTTGTCATGAGTAGGAATAGGTACCCAGTGGTGGTGGAATACCTGTGAATCCCCATGTGCCTCCTCTCTCACTGTGTGCCTGTCCCTCCCAACCCACCCAAAGATGGCTACCAGCGTGGCTTTTCTGTGAACCGTCTGTGGTATTACATAAACTGCTGTCAATCTGAGACTATTAAGAGTGAATGGGGTGGAGTTTAGCCTGTCGGTCAGGTCACAGCTTCATGACCTCATTGGAGGCACTAAGGAGATAAATAGCTTGATGGAGGTGGGGCCCATGCTCACTCCGTGGGAGACATTCCTGCTGACAAGACACATGGAGCTAATCTAGAGCCCTGGAACTGGAGGAGCCACGTGGAGACCCCTGCCAGCATTGAGATATTTCGACTGCCACTGGAACCACAAGACTTTGTACCCACTAGCCTATGATCTTCCTGAATCTGGCGTCATTGCATGTGTTGCGTGAGTCTGAAGAAGAATTTATAGACTGGTATCAGACATATGGACTAATATCAGACTTAACTTGATCTGGACTGGGCTGGGATGTTTTCTCAATATACAGTTGCTCTTGTACAGAAAGCTCTTTCTTATCCACATATGAGTCACCCTGGACTTGTTTCTCTAGTCCACCCCAGCGGACACACTGTCCTTTATTTTTCCTTCTGTATTGTGTCCCAAAACATTGTAGTATGTTCCATTTTACATCATTGGAGCATATTATTTTGCAATTCTTTTCCCTTTATTGTGTTGTGGTACTCATCCATATCTATGTGTGCAGGTATAAGCTATTTTCATATATATATATATACATATATATATATATACACACACACTTCAAAAGAATGGAATTTTTTTCTTACCTTTATTGGGGGCTCTTACATCTCATATCACAATCCATCCATTCATCCAGTGTGTCAAGCACATTTGCACATATGCCGCCATCATCATTTTCAAAGAATTCTCTTCCCACTTGAGCCCCTGATAGCAGCTCCCCATGTCTTCACTCTCCCTCCACCACCCTCCCTCCATCCCTCACGAACCCTTGATAAGTTACAGGTTATTATTTTCATATCTTATATCATCCACTGTCACCCCTCATCCACTTTTCCATTATTCGTCCCCCAGGGAGGGAGTTATAGGTTGATCCTTGTGATCACTTCCCCCTTCCCACCCCCCCACACTCCCCTAATCTTCCTAGTATCTCTACTCTCCTTGTTGACCCTGAGGGGTTTATCTATCCTGGATTCCGTGTGTTGTGGCCTCTTATCTGTAGCAGTGTGCATGCTCTGGATTAATCTGATTTGTAAGGTAGAATTGAGGTCATGATAGTGGGGGGAAGGAAGCATCAAAGAACAAGAGGAAAGTTGTGTTTCATCGATGCTATACTGCACCCTGACTGGCTCATCTCTTCCCTGTGACCCCTCTGTGAGGGGATGTCCAATTGTCTACAGATGGACATTGGGGTTCCACTCTATGCCCACCCCCAATTCATATTGGGCATAATTTTTTTCTGGGTCTTAGATGCCAAATACCTGAACCCATCAACACCTCATAATCACACAGGTTGGTGTGCTTCTTCCATGTGGGCTTTGTTGCTTCTCAACTAGATGGCAGCTTGTTTATATTTAAGCCATTAAGACCCCAGATGCTATATCTTTTGATAGCTGAGCACTATCAACTTCAACATATTTTCTTGTGCACCCATTTTGTTTTCAGGGATTGTGTCGGGAAGGTGAGCATCACAGAATGCCGGATTGTTAGAACAAAGTGTTCTTGTGTTGAGGAAGTACTTCAGTGGAGGCCCAGTGTCCATCTGCAACCTTAATTCTTAATATATAGATATGAGTCAGGGCACTAACCCACCCAATGGGGAGGGTATTTTTTATATCTCCATGGGGAAAGAGGTACAAGACTTCAACCCAGTGCTCCAAGATGTGAATGCAACATGCTGGCATGGAGTAGGGAACCAGTGGAGCAGTCTGAGTAGCTGGCCCCAATTCCAACCATGTGGACACCTTCTCCTCCCCCCAGAATTTATTTCAGAGGACAGCACTGAATCTGCAGCTCAGGGAGAGGGACATGTCTGATCAGAGCACAGGGGAGCAAATGAAGGCGGAGGAAGAGAGAGTGGAGCACATCCTGGCCCACCAAGCCTTGAAGATGATATTTCCGCTCAGAGCAGCTAATCCACAGAGAAGACCACATGGCCGGCCCCACTATGAAACACGACATCCCTCACTGACCTATAGCCCTACAGAGGACAGCACTGGAGACACTGTGTGAATTCCTCCCAATGTGACCCCACCACACCAAGGCAAAACACTAAGGGCATGGAACAGAGCAGCAGAGGAACAGAGCAACAAAATCCCCAGGGAATGACAAAAATAGGCTTTGGGGCCAGGGCTTGGTGCCCCATCAGACTCGACTGAAAAACACTCCTAAAGGCCAACAAACAGTCCTTGAACTAACTACAAGCTTTTCTTTCTTGTTGGTGTGCTTTGTTTTTTTTTTTTTTTTTTAAATAGGCTTGTTTTTGTTGTTTTGTTGCTTGATTTTGCTCTGTCTTGTTTTTGTGCATGTTATTATCTGTCTAAATAAAATAGGCTGGATGAACAATCTGGAGGAGAAAACAATGGGACCGACAGTTCAGGGGTGGGGCATGGGAGAGGGGAAGGTGGGGGGAAAGGAAGTAGTGTTAACAAACCCAGGGACAAGGGGACAAAAAGTGATACAAATAGGTGGTGAGGAGGGTGTAGGAGGCCTGGTAGGGTATGGCCAAGGGTAATGTAACTGAGAGGAATTACTAAAACCTGAATGAAGGCTGAACATGACAGTGGGACAAGAGGAAAGTCAAAGGAAATAGAGGAAAGAACTAGGAGGCAAAGGGCATTTATAGAGGTCTAAATACAGGCATGTACATATGTAAATATATTTATATATCAGGATGTGGAAATAAATCAATGTGCATATATGTATAGGTTTAGTATCAAGGTAGCAGATGGACATTGGACCTCCACTCAAGTACTCCTTCAATGCAAGAATACTTTGTGCTATTAAACTGGTGTTTCATGATGCTCACCTTTCTGACACAACCACTGAAGACAAAGTGGGTGCATAAGCAAATGTGGCGAAGAAAGCTGATGGTGCCCAGCTATCAAAAGAGATAGCATCTGGGGTCTTAAAGGCTTGAATGTAAACAAGCGGCCATCTAGTTGAGAAGCAATGAAGCCCACATGAAAGAAGCACACTAGCCTGCGTGATCATGAGGTGCTGAAGGGATCAGTTATCAGGCATCAAAGAACAAAAAAATCATATCATTGTGTGCTCACCTCCCCAATATGATTGCTGAAGACAAATGGGTGCATAAGCAAATGTGGTGATGAAAGCTGATGGTGCCCAACTATCAAAAGATATAGCATCTGGGGTCTTGAAGGATTGAAGATAAACTAGCGGCCATCTAGCTCAGAAGCAACAAAGCCCACATTGAAGAAGCACACCAGCCTGTGTGACCACAAGGTGTCGACGCAATGAGGTATCAGGCATCAAAGAATAAAAAAATCATATCGTGAATGAGGGGGGAGTGCAGAGTGGGGACCCAAAGCCCATCTGTAAGCAACTGGACATCCCCTTACAGAAGGGTCACAGGGAGGAGATGAGTCAGTCATGGTGCAGTGTAGTAACAATGAAACATACAACTTTCCTCTAGTTCCTAAATGCTTCCTCCCCCACCACTATCATGATCCCAATTCTACCTTACAAATCTGGCTAGACCAGAGGATGTACACTGGTACAGAGGAACTGGAAACACAGGGAATCCAGGGCGGATAATCCCTTCAGGACCAGTGGTGGGAGGTGGCGATGCCATACCGGGAGGGTGGAGGAAGGTGGGGTAGAAAGGGGAACCGAATACAAGGATCTACATATAACCTCCTCCCTGGGGGATGGACAACAGAAAAGTGGGTGAAGGGAGATGTCGGACAGTGTAAGATATGACAAAATGATAATCATTTATACATTATCAAGGGTCCAGGAGGGAGGATGGAGTGGGGCGGGAGGGGGAAAATGAGGAGCTGATAGCAAGGGCTCAAGCAGAAAGCAAACATTTTGAGAATGATGAGGGAAACAAATGTACACATGTGCATGACACAATGGATGGATGGATGGATTGTGAAAAGAGTTGTATGAGCCCCAGTAAAATGATATTTTAAAAAAGAAGTCCAACTAAAGAAAAAAGAAGAAATCAAACCATGCACACACAGAAAGCCTCCGGTGAATCCTGTCTGACCACAGGAAAGGGGAGTGCGTAGCCTTCTCATCAGACAGCGAGCATCATCAAGCTGATGAGGGCAGATGTAACGAGGTTACAATGTAACAGCTTATCAGTGGATCTCCCTTTGACCCATTTAACAGTTGTTTCAGTTAAAAAAATGGAAGGGGAAATAGATGGGGATTAAGCCTCCTCCGACCTAAAGCAGTCACGTGGCCTTGCTATCATGAAGAGTACATTGGCTCATTGCAGATGCAGTCAGGTTAACATCGAACACCTTATCATTGGATCTCCCTTGTGACCCATTTTAAAGTTGTTCTGCTTTTTGATCTTTTACTGTTTTCAACTTTCTTCTGGATTCAGTTCTCTCTTGTAGTTTGCGGCTGTTGTTAGTGTTTTGTATGTTGTGTGTATGCAATCCGTCGACTGACAAGGTAACTGGGTTAATGGTTTCCTGGGGGCATTGCGGGGGAGTTTGGGGAAATGTGGAGTTAATGATAAGGAATACCAGAAAGAAGAAATGTTCTAAAATCAATTGTGGCAATGATTGTACAACTCTTCTTGATACAACTGACCATTGAATGACCGGTAGATCACGTGCCAATAAGACTGGAAAATAAAAAAGGAAATCAAACTACATATAGACAGTCTGTTGCTTAAAGGCTCCCTTTAAAGAAAGACGCTACCTTTAAGAAGAGGGGGCACCTAATAACTGATAAATTATCAAGGGCTCATGAGGGAGGGGGAGAGGGAAGAAGGGGAAAATTGAGGAGCTGATGCCAGGGGCTTAAGTGGAGAGCAAATGCTTTGACAATGATGAGGGCAATGAATGTACAGATGTGCTTTACACAGTTGATGTATGTATGGATTGTGATAAGAGTTTGTATGAGCCCCCAATAAAAGGATTTAAAAAAAAGAAGAGGGAGCACCTAGCTCAAGCCAAGGTATTTTCAACCACCTCATATGCATAAGGAAGACAGAAGAACTGAAGCCTTTGAATGGAGAGGTTGGTGGAGAACAGGAGCCTGCAGTAAGTAGACCATGGGCTACCAGAAGCACTGGGAGAAAGACAAGGCTCCCTACTTCCTTAGAGCTTTGCATTAAAGTTTTCAGTGGCTTCTTCCTCCAAAGTAGGGAGCTGAACCCTTCTTCCTTTGAGGGCCATGTAAACTATATCATTGCTGATGTCAGCTAGATCTTGGCTCAAAGCATATAAAACCAAAAATATATTTTCTTGGTTTCATTGACTAAGCAAAGGCATTTGACTGTGTGGACCATGATAAACTGTGTACAACCTTGAGAAGAATGGGAATTCCAGAACACTTCATGGTGCTCATTGGGAACTTGTACATGGATCGAGAGGGAGTTGGGGGAGCACAACAAGGGAATGCTGCAGGGTGTAAAATCAAGAAAGGTGTGTGTCAGGGTTGTATCCGCTCACCATGCTTGCTGAGCAAATCATCAGAGGAGCTGGATTATGTGAAGAATGGGGCATCAGGATTGGTGGAAGGTTTATGAACAACCTGAGGCGTGTGGATGACTCCACCTTCCTTGCTGAAAATAAGGAGGACTTGAACCTCTTGCTGATGAAGATCAAGTATCGCAGCCTTCTGTATAGATTACAAGCTAATGTCAGGAAGACCAAAATCCTTACAACTGAACCAATGGATTTCATCCTGATACGTGGAGAGAAGGTTGAAGGTGTCAAGGATTGTGTCTGTCTTGGATCCACAATCAATACTCATGGAAGCAACAGTCAAGAGATCAAAAGACCTATTACATTAGGTTACATCTACTACACCAGAGTGTTGAAGAGCAAAGATATTACTTTGAGGACTAAGGTGCGCCTGACCCAAGCCATGGCATTCTCTGTTGTATCATATGCATAAATTGGACATTGAATAAGGAAGACCATAGAACAGTGGTTCTCAACCTTCCTAATGCTGCAACCCTTTACTACATACAGTTCCTCGTGTTGTGGTGACCCCCAACCATAGAATTATTTTCATTGCTACTTCATAACTGTCATTTTGCTACTATTATGAATCGGGCGACCCCTGTGAAAGGGTTGTTCGACCTCCAAAGAGGTCACGACCCACAGGTTGAGAACCACTGCCGTAGACGACTAAATTTGGTGCTGGAGTAGAATATTGAAAGTATCATACACTACTAAAAGGATAAACTGACTTGTCTTTAGAGAAGGAAGGCCAGAGTGCTCGTTTGAGGCAAGGATGGCAAAACGTTGTCTTACATACTTTGGACATATGTCAGGCGAGACCAGTCCCTGGAAAAGGACAACGTGTTTGGTAAACGGAGGGGCAGAACACAAGATGGACTGACACAGTGGCCACCACAGTGAGCGCAGGCATAGGACAATGGTGAGGACGGTGTGGGGCCAGGTAGGATTCGTTGTGTGCCCTACAGGGCCGCTGTGGTTGGAGCCAACTCAATGACACCTAACAACAACCCTCTTAAAGAGCAGAGTCTCTGAAACTCACAGCAGGCAGCTCTACCATGTCCTATAGGGTCCCTATGCAGGAGTGCTAGTGATGTAGTGGTTAAGCTACAATCCCTAAGGTCGGCAGTTTGAAACCACCAGCTGCTTCTTGAGAGAAAGATGGGGCTTTCTATTCCTGAAAACAATCTCAGGAACTCCCCGAGGCAGCTCTGCTCTGTCCCTGAGGGTTGTCATGAATCAGTATTGACTCAATGGCAGTGAGGTTTTCTCTCCAGCAGAATGAACAAATCTGTCTTTGAAGAAGTACAGGCAGGACGCTCCTGAGAAACCAGATTGGTGAGACTTTGTCTCCCACATCTTGGAACTGTGATCTGAGGGAGCTGTCCCTGGAGAAGGGCATCCTGCTGGGTAAGGTCAGCGAAGAAGAAGAAGAAGAGGAAGACTCTCCATGAGATAGACCGACTGCAGTGACGGCTACAAGGGGCTCAAATCAACGGGCTCCCCTCAAAACAGAATTTTCAGGATGGCGCAGGACTGGGCGGGGTTTCATTCCTTTGTGCACGGGGTCCCTGTGGGTGGAAACTGACTGGAGGTGGACAGCACCTGATAATACTGCGCACATGATGGTGAGGGATCAGTGGTGGGGTTCTTGTCTTTAACGAGGGCGCCCTGGCTTCCAGTCCTAGACCAGGCACCCACCTCACATCGGGACACCACTCGTCTGTCCAGGAGGCTTGCCTCCTGCTGGGATGAGGGCAGGTTGACTAGTGGTTTAATCGGTTTGCTGGCAAAGCTGCCAGACCAGGGGTCAGCAACCTTTGAGCTGGAAGGACCAGTCCTGCCTCTCACAACAATCCCCAAATCGATTTTTACAAAGGAAACCACAACTATGATAGTGCTGTTTTAATTTTCAATTTTACTTCGCAGGTCCGTATTGAAAGAGCTGAGATGTCTCAGAGCCGCAGTTTGCCGACCCCTGGTCTAGACTAAGAGAAGACTGGGAAGAAAGGCCTGGCAGTTGACTTCTGAAAAATCAGCCACCAAAAACCCTACGGAGCTCCGTTTGGTTCTGACACACACGGGGTCACCATGCATCCGAGTCAACTGGATGTTGTTGACAAAAGTTAGGTGCTATCCAGACAGCTCCGACCCAGAGAGACCCTAAGCCCAATAGAAGGGCATGTGGCACGGTCCTGTGCCAGCCTCGCAGGAGCTCCTGTGCTTGACAGCAACAGGGTTTTTGATCCAGTTTAATAAGCAAAGGGCCCTGGGAAGAGTGAAATGTCAATTACACTGACTCTGACTCTTAGCTGGGAGTGGAGGTGAGTAAAAAGCCAAATAAAATACCAAAACACTGCCTTCCCAACTCTTAGCGACTTTATCAGACAGAGTTGAACTGCGCCATCAAGCTTTAGGGCCAGTAAATGTAAATACCAAACCAAAACCCACTTCTGCTGGGCTGCTTCCTACTCTGGAAAGAAGGTAAAGGGGGTAAAGGTCAAAGAACAGCTTGAGATCAAAGGGAAAGGCTCCCTGATGTCCAGGCTCCTCCCAGCAGGAGGAGCGTTGGGGTCTGGGAGGAGGAGTAGGGTGGGGAGGGGTTGAGCCTGAAGGTGATGTCAGCTGCAGGGGGATGGGGCGTTGATGGAGGAAGTGATTAGGACCAGGAAATAAGCTGGCGGAAGGCACCCTGGGAAGACTGAGTTGGTTGACATTTAAAAAATATGAATACTTTCTGTCCCTGATCGGCCTGACCACTCATCCATGCCAGTACCTCATGATGGGATTGTGTCTGTTTTCATGACAGAGGAGGAAATGGAAACTCAGAAGCCTGGACTGGCTTGTGGCAGGGCACTCACCAAGGAAGGGGCCAAATCCACTCGGCAGCGTGCGGCTCAGCTCCGCCCCCCCCCCCCCCAGCTCCTGCCAACATGGCTGCTGAGTTGGAGGGCCCTATAAAAGACACTCACTGCCCTCGTGTCGATGCTGACTCAGAGCGACCCAAAGGACAAGGCAGAACTGTCCCTGTGGGTTTCCAAGACTGTAACTCTTCATGAGAGTAGACAGCCCTGTTTCTCTCCCTTGAGGGCCAGATAAAGCCATAAACGTGCCCTATGTCCTAGTTGCTGTAAAGATCCCAAAAAGACTGCAGGGTTTAAAGGAGACCTGCCCTGGTAATGCTGCCATCTGGTGAACGCAGCCATAACCAGCTCTCCCACTCTGAGACCCCACCCCACCCCATGAGCTATTCCAGCTCATGGACACCCCAGGTGTGTCAGACCCCATGGGTGGATTCAAACATCTTACCTTTTGTTTGGCAACTGAGCGTGAACTGTGGGCGGCAGTGTCCCGGGATCCTTTAGGACCCTCGGGACAGAGAAATCCCTCAGCTAAGGGTCCCAGAGTCCCAGCAGAGGCCTCTGTCTGAGTCCATCTTCTCAAAGGCGAACTCAGGTCCAGGGAGTGGCCAAAGGGCTGCTTCTGGGGGCCAGGGAGCAGACAGCTCTTGGACCCTGAGCTGTCCACAGGGGCCAGGGGCTTCCCACAGCGGACTCTTTCCTGGCTGTGCAGTGTAGAGACAGACTTGAGCGGCAGTATAATTCTTTTTAACGATAAAATGTAATGTACATCCGTGGGAGAAATCCATTATCCTGGAGAGTGGAAAATGGTAGGTCAAAGTCCCCAGCACCTGCCCAGAAGTACCACACAACGATTTCCCATGGCTCTTCTTTGCGGATCCAGAAAGACAGGGGAGAGGAGAGTCAGGGGACAGAAGGGGAAAGGGGTTGGGAGGCGGGGAGGCGGCTGACAGCATTGTCATGATTGACCTTATACCCGGTGTCTGATACGGTACGTGGGGTTCCTTTAGCTGGGGTCTTGCCAAGTGGGGGGGACACCAGGATGAACAAGGAAAAGAAAGAAAGCTCGGTGAGTGCTAGATGGGGCTTGGAGCCAGGCCAGCAGGGGACGCGGTGGAGAGCAGAGCTCTGGGGAAGACGGCTGGGCTCCTGAACCGCTCATTTCAGTGGCTCAGTGGCTTTGGGCAATGTCACACCCTCCTGGGCCTCCACTGGAGCGAGTCTGCAGACAAGTCCATGTGGCCGAGACTCCCGTTTCCCCTGCAATATGGCGGACGGGGCCTGCGTGCTCTTGAATATGAATATTTCACAGAGAGAAAACAAAAAACAAATGCCCCACACTGGACACTGGGGAGACAGTTAGGTTATGCTAAGAGTCAGGCTATGGGGAGCAGGGCGGCTCCACCTCCACTTGTGTCAAGTGCCTTTATCTAGTTTTCTTCATCTCCTCCCTCCCTCCCTCCTTCTCACTAGCTGGCCAGGGGGCAGGAAGCAGCTGTCATAGTAGACTGACTCTGTTTGTGTCAAAGTAGAACTGGGCTCCAAGGACTGGTTTTTACAAAGGAGATTGCCTGGCCTGTGTGTGTGTGTGTGTGTGTGTGTGTTTCCCCCCAAGGTGTACCTGGGTGGATTTGAACCTCTAGCTTCTTGGTTAGCAGCTGAATGCACTCTTTGCCCCCCAGGGAGTCCTCTCTGCCAGTGATGCCCTTTTCATGTATAAAACAGACGGCGCTGTTCTGCGGTCTGATTGTAATATCCAATCTGATCTTGGGAAGCTAGGTTCACCCACAGCCCTCCACCACATGCCATCTAAAAACTGCGTGTTTTCAAAGGCTCGGTGTTCTCACGTCCGCCCGTGTCTGCTTCCAGAAAGCCCTGACGTCGCCCTCCCAATTGACTAAGCAGTGGATCGGTTGGATCCCTGTAACCGGTTGGGCCTGGCCTCCCTTGCTTCCCTCTGAGAGTACATTCCCAGGCTAGCAGCTGGAGTGATTTTCTCTCTCCCTCCTAGTGGCCTCAGGCCCCATGTGCTAGACCTGCTTACCTCTGACTGGCCCCATCTCCTCCATCACTCGTTCTCCGGCCACTCGAACCGCTTCTCTGAGAAGCCAGCAATGCCCCACCTGATGGCCTGGACACTGGCACCTGCTGCTGTTATGGGTGCCAGGGACACTCCCAGGCTCTGAGGCTTCCCTGGCTCTTGTGGTTCTTGTCACAGCGACCCCACGCGACCGAGCAGAGCTGCCCACATCGGGTGTCCTAGGCTGTAATCTGCAGAAGTAGAAGCCACAGCTTTCTCCTATGGGGCAGTGGTGTGTTCAAACCACTGAACTTTTAGTGCGTTGCTGAGTGCTTAACCATTGGGCCACCAGGGCATCTTAAAACGTCCCAAATTAACAAAGAAGCCCCCCTTTCCACCGCCTTTCCTGCTTTGTTCTCAGCCACACGGGCCACCTTCTGAGCACGGTGTGTTTTACTTACATATCTGTCGACAGGTCTGCTTGCCTCCACTCGGATGCCGCCTGCATGAGGGCAGGGGCCGTGTCTGTCCCCTTGTCCCCAGAACCTAGCATGAGGGAGCCGGAGGGATGGTCACAAGTTGATTCCTGTCGTTGTGTTTCTGTTTGGGTGTTGAGGAGGGAAAAGCACTTCAGACCATTAAAACATCAGCATCTTTTTCCATTCGAAGTAGATTAGTCTCTCTTGTCTTCGTTGGTAAGGGGCTCTGGTGGCTCAGTGGGCTAAGCATTGGCCTGTTAACTCAAAAGTCAGCAATTCGAACACACCAGCAGCTCCCCAGGAGAAAGATGCAGCTGTCCAAGCCTGTAAGGATTACCGTCTCAGAAGCTCCAGGACACCATCCTCCTCAGTCCTCTGTTGTCCCAGTGAGGTGGAATTTAGGGGTTTTATCCTCATTTTCCCAAGCTACTCTGGCATTGCATCATGGTAATATTTAGAGAGGTGTTTAGTTGTAATGTACACCAGTGGTTCCGTATTGGAGGTAAAACGACACTTCATGAATTATAATTACATATTGTTTTGTGATGAATCCCTATGCTTTAATTGTGTTCAATTTGTAACTATGAAAATACATCCTGCATATCAGATATTTACATACATTATGATTCATAACAGCAGCAAAATGACAGTGATGAAGTAGCAGCGAAAATAATTTTATGGTTGGGGGGTCACCACCACATGTGGAACTGTATTAAAGGGTCGCGGCCTGAGGAAGGTGGAGAACCACTGCTGGGCACTATCTCAGCAGATCCCCCAAACCACATAGCAAAGGAAGAAATGCTTACTACAATGTCCCCTGGACTCCCTGAGTGGGGTCAATGGTTCACACACTGGCTGAGAACTGGGAGGCTGGAGGTTTGGGGCCACCCAGAGCTGTCCTGGGAAAGATGGTCTGTCCATCTGCTTCCAAAGCAGCAGCCACTGGAAACCCGGGGAGCACAGCTCAACCCTGACACACATGGCCCCACAAGTCAGTTGGTTATAATGTCATGTTCCACTTAGAGCCTTCAAGTGGTGCCCAGTGTACTCAGATGGAAATGCCAGATTCT
The DNA here is from genome assembly GCF_050624435.1 of Tenrec ecaudatus. Lineage (NCBI taxonomy): Eukaryota > Metazoa > Chordata > Mammalia > Afrosoricida > Tenrecidae > Tenrec > Tenrec ecaudatus. The sequence goes on along the minus strand of NC_134531.1, from coordinate 186,785,840 downwards.
TCTCATAAGCCCTGGGTGATCTAGCTGTGCCTTCCTCTCGGGCCCTGCCTTACTTCCCAACAGTGCTCCGGCTAGCGGCCACCTTCCATGTCCTCAGGGCCCTTGCACTGCACCTTTGTATTCCCTACCTCTGTGCAGGTCCCTGCTCAGGAGTCAGCCTCTCAAAGAAGCCTTCATGGCCCACCTTTCCTTGTCCATTCCCCTGTCCCGTAACACCCTGCTGCATCTCCCCTCATCTCTCATTGCCACGTTGGCTCACCTGCTTACTTGTTTATTGCCTGTCTCTTCCCCTAGCTGTGTGCTTGGCGGTGTTTAACCAACCAGCAGTGGAGGGAGCTGTGCAATTGTTTTTGCCAACTTCTGTGCTCTAACTATGCCCACCAGGGCTGATGTCAAGCCACTAATACGATGTCAGACGATGGGCAACGTTCACAACTGAACAATCTGGGGTCTTGGACAGGTGTGTCAACTGGCCCCCGACAAGAATTTGAGAATTTGGTGTTAGGTGCCGTCAGGCTGGTTCCGACTCATGACGAGCTTGTGCACAGCAGAACCAAACACTGCTTTGTTCCACACCCCCGAGTGTGATGCTTGAGCCCGTGGCTATAGCGTGTCAACCCAGCTTGTTGAGAGCCTTCCTCCTCTTTGGCTGAATGTAGATCCCGTTAAAGGCAAGAACCCGGTTTTCTTTCTTTATACGATTCTCTCTGGTGACTGCAACAGTCCGAAGCACAAGATTAATCCGTGTTTGTTGACTGAATTAAATTGTTGAGCTCAACTCTGCAGATCTTTCATAAGTTGGCAGGCCCTTCCAACTACCCTCGCCTAACACTCCTAACTCCCCCTCTGCCAACCTCATGGTGAACTCTCGGTGACATCTAGGTTCCCCGAAGGCCTCAGGCTCTCTTCCGACTCTGTCTAGAGACTATGAGCTTCCCAGACTCAGCCTGATTCCTGCAGGCCGGTTTCTGCCACCCCTGGAGCCGTGTGGCCTCGGGCTCCCCCAGCTCCGATGATCGATGATCGCTCTGTCACCTCCCACATCAGAAGCCATCTTCCTCCCCTGTCTCCCTGAGGACTCCTGGAGGGCAGGCCACTGCTAGTTTATCTTCCTGACCCAAGCACCAGCACCCAGCAGGCCATGGCCACATCCCAAGGTGGAGGGAGGTGTGAGGACACGCCCACAGCACAGTTACGGCTCCTGGCCTGATCCAACTATGAAAGAATGGAGAAGAAGATGAGCCATGAAATGCCTGAGTCCCGAGTCACGATGATGAAGGCCTGTTGGGAAAGGACAGTATTACAGGCTCTGAAAGGATCTGAAAGCTTGGGGTTGGGGAGAGTGTTTGGGTGGGTGGAGCCTGACTGTTATCAGAAGGGAGTGGCAGGCCTGGCCCCTCATTCCTGTCCCGTTACATCTCCACGTGCCCAGAAGGTGAGGTGGATGTTTGAGCCCCACCTTCGTTCAAATGAAGGCCCCTATCTGAGAGGCTGTGGAGCCTGAGGGATGAGCAGGGCCATGAGAAGGTTCGAGGGGCGGACCTCCAGGGGTGGGTGTGCAGGGGGCGGGGGCGGAGCTGCTGTGAGAGACCAGATTTCTCTGAAGCCCTCTCTGATCTTTTGGGGTTGCATGTGGTTTAAAACTGCTTTTTTAGATAAGAACACAAACTTGATATATTTATGAATATAAACTATAAACTGATACATTTTCTTGATGATTTGGCCTCTTTTTATTTGTCTAACATGCTTTCTTTCTCTGAGAATAGTGATGGTAACAAATGTACAAATGTGCTTGACACAATGGACGGATGTACGGATTGTGATGAGAGTTGTACGAGCCCCCAATAACATGATTAAAAGTAATGCATTCATTCTCTCTGGTAATACACCTGACCTTGGAATCGAGTTTGCTTGGTATCAACACAGCCAGGCCAGCTTTTAATGGTGAGGGTTTGTATAAAATGGGACTTTATATCATTTTACTTTCAAACTGCCCACATCTTTATGCTTAGCTTCATCTTTTAAAAACATCATTGTTGGAGCACACTTTTAAAAAGATCTGCTATGACCTGGACAGCTTTTTAAATGGAATATCTTATTAATTAAGTCACTTATATGGTTGGGCTTAGGTCTACCATCTTGTTCTTTTTTATTTAATTTAAAAGAAAGACGAGCTTTTATTGAAAGAAACGTGAGATTTGTCCTAAGACGTGATGGAGAGGTTTGAACTGCAGAACGTGGCATGTTGTGCCAATAACAAGCCAGCTTCGGTGGCGTTGGTTCTGGCTCGTGGTGGCCCTGTGCTTACCAGACAAGGACTCTGCAGAGTCATCACTGGCAGGTCACCAGGCCTTTCTTCTGAGGTCCTCTGGGTGGGCTTGAACCACTAGAAAGCAGCCTATTGAGTTAATTGTTTGTACTTCTCCCGCCAGGGAGACCTGGAGTCCAGTAAAACCAAATACCAAACTCACTGCCATCCAGTCAATTAGGACAGGGCACAACTGCCCCTGTGGTCTTCAGAGACGATAACTCTTTACAGGAGTAGAAAGCCTTGTGTTGTCCTGAGGAGCAGCTGGTGGTTTCGAACTGCTGGCCTTGTGGTTAGCCCAACTCATAACCACTATGTTACCAGGGCTCCTTAAGCACTCAATAGAACAAAGAGACACGGTTGGCGTGTCTTTCCCCCCAGAATGCCAGCTCTGTGACACAGGAGCTCCGTGTCTGCTCCTGCTGTGTCCCCAACACCTGAAAACACACAGAGAGCTTGCAAGGGACTCAAATCCCAGCACCCTTTGGATCCTCATAAATGATGTCACCCCCTTCTGGGAACAGACTGAGGGCTCTGGTGCTGGGTTCCCACTGCTCAATGCCGCAATCTGCCTATTTCCCCTGCCTGCCCCGCGCAGTCCTGACAGGCAGTGACCACAAAGGCCGATGACTCTGACTCCGCCGGCCGTTGGTCACTTCTCTAAATGCACCCCCGGAGGGTGGAATCCCCAAGACTGGCTCGTCAGCTTGAGCAGATGACTCGGTGCGGAGGGCTCCCTTTTCCCGCCAGTCAGGCGCTGGCCAGCAAGCCGGCTGTGCTGAGAGGTCCTGTCTGGGAAGGGAACAGATATGTGGCTCGAAGGGCCAGTGCGCGTCAAACAGGACGTGAGCCCTGGCCTCCCAACACCACTCACCTCTCCCCATCTTTGACACAGCCGGCTCTCCTCCTGGCAGGGCTGCAGGGAAGCCAGCTAGTACCTAGCAGTCAGATTCTTGGATCATGGCACCATTATGCTGGCCAACTTATAGTGGGCCCTTTCTCCGGACCAGCTCCCGGTGAAACAGCAAACATCACCCCAGTTACTCGGTTCCCGCAGATTTCTCCCCTTGGATGCAGCTGAACCTTTGCCTGGGCTGTTCCTCAGTTTACAGTGCCCTTCCTGGCTTTAGTCTCTGCCGCCGGGTCCACCCCAATGCTGCCCAGCGACTCGAGAGAGGGCCTCTGAGGCTGTCGGTCTTTATGGGAATAAGCAGCCTCATCGTTCTTCTGTGGAGCAGCTGATGGCTTTGGACTGTCAACCTTGTGGGGAGCAGTTCACCACTCACCGACAGGGTCACCAGGGCTCCTAGTACAGGTTTAAACCCACCAGCTGACCTCCAGGGGAAAGATGAGGCTGATCATTCCCATAAAGAATGGTCACAGTCACGGCAACTTTATGCCAGGTCACCTAGAGTTGGCATCAGTGTGATGGCCGTGGAGGGGCTCTATCGTGTCAGCGAACTGCTCAACCATCAGCATCTAGCACCTCTGTTGCTTTCTCCCAGAAACCTTCCCCCGCAATGCCACAGTCACTCCTCATCCGGGTGTTTACCTCTGGGCCTGGCCCACCATAAAATGCTATCCAGCTGCTTCTGACACACAGCCACCCCACCCACGTGTGACTGAGTAGAACCAAATTCCCCGGGACTTTCAGTGGCTGATATTTTAGAAGTCAATCACTAGGCCTTTCTCACAAGACATTTCTGCCAGGACTTGAACCTTCAACCTTGTGGTTAGCAGTGAGAGCACTAGTCATTCCCATGTAAATGTGGATTTCTCCCTTCTCAAGTCCTTGGGGACTTCCTCTTTCCCTTTATCTTTGTATCGTTTTCTCAAAGTTTTAAACATCTTTATTACGCTCCCTGGTGGTCCAGTGGTCAGGATTCGGCGCTCTCATAAACATCTTTATTTTGAGAACAATGTCACCCTGTACGAGTTCGTAAATGTAAATCACACGGCACAACGAATCAAGCGTGCCAGACAGGAGACATTCAGGTATTTATCTCTACAACCCCTGAGTCTCCCCAGCAATGGGTCCTTAGAGCAGGTAGGGAGGAGAGGATGAGGCCAGAAGATAGAAGAGACTGGGGCTAGGGAAACTAACCCTTTCTGGGCACCTCTGTGTACCACAGGCGCCCTGGTGGCAGAGTGGTTACGTGTTAGGCTGTTAGCCTCAAGGACAGCAGTTTGAAGCCACCAGCTGCTCCCTGGGAGAAAGACAGGGCTTTCTACTGCCTTGAAGAGTTACAGTCGGGAGACCCACAAGGGCAGTTCCACCCTGTCCTCTAGGACTGCGAGCTTGGTTTGGGTCTTGCTACCCACCATCCATGCTGCTCTGGCTCAGTGCCTCCTGACCCCACGTGTGCACGGTGCAACTGCCCCGCAGGCTTTTCAAGGCTGTGAACTTTCTGAAGCGGCTCGCCAGCCTGTGTTCTGAGCCACCTCTGGGTGGGTTTGAGCCGCCAGCCAGGGACTCCTGCCGTGGTCCTATAGAGTAAGAACTATGAGTCTCTGTTCACAGATGAAAAACACAGGCATAGAGAGGTGAAGGGACTCGTCCAAGATCCCACAAACCTGCCCCCATGCTTGGTTCTGTTTGTCCTTTTGTACTTGATGTCTGACACACCCCTGCAGACTGTCCGCCGTGCGGTGTTGGGATTTTCCATCACCTGGTACCCATGTGGTGGGAGAATAACAAGGCTTTCTACTCCCGTCCAGGGTTACAGTCTCGGGAACTCACAGGGAGGCTCCCGGGTGGAATTGATCCCCTGGCAGGGGACTTGGTTTTATTTCTTGGTTTCAATGCACATGTGAGAGCCGGGCAATAAATGAGGAGGTTGGAGCAGAACTGATGCACTTGACTTAGGGTGTTATGGGAGCATGTTGGAAATACCATGGATGGCCAGGAGAACAAACAAATCTGTCTCAGGAGAAGGGAGCCTTAGGCACAAGGATGGAGAGACGGAGTCGCACGTACTTTGGACATGTTGTCAGGAGAGACCAGTCCCAGGAGAAGGACATCATGCCTGGGAAAGTATGCAAACTCCCTGCCATCGAGTCGATGCCGACTCACAGTGACCCTGTAGGGCGGAGCCAAACTGCCCCTGTGGGCTTCTGAGACAACTCTTTATGGGAATAGAGAGCCTTGTCGTTCTCCATGCCAGTGTCTGGTGGTTTCAAACCGCTGACCTTGTGGTTAGCAGCCTAGTGCATAACCACTACACCAGGGCTCCTTTGAGCAGAGGGTCAGCTAACCAAAGGAAGCCCCTCAGTGGGGAAGGACTGGCACGGTGGTGACTGCAACGACGGACTCCAATGTAAGAAAGATGGTGAGGATGGGCCGAGGCCAGGCCGCGCTCAGCTCTTTCGTCCACAGGAGCACATGGTCAGAACCAACTCAACAGCCCTACCGTGACCACAAGTCAGATGACCTTACAAAGAGAGAAAAAAAGAAAAAGTGGAAGCAGAGACGTGAGTGACCAGCGGCTGTGATACAAGAAAGCAAGAGAACTGGGATTTGAGCCCCAAGTTCCTAGTCCACCAGTTAGATGGAGAAGGCTGGGGTGGCTGCAGACTGTGAGAATGTGGGGAGAAGTGAGGAGGATGGTGGGGGAAGGGAAGAACATGCCTGCCCCCCTGGGTCAGCCCCAGGCCCCTGAGCATGCGAACCGACTCTGCTTCTGGTCGACAGGTGTTTACTGGTCTGTGGATCTACCCCAGCATTCCTCCAACGCATGTACCGTGACCCACTTCTCGACACTGCTCCAGTGTGCAAGTTGCTCCTTTTTGTTCCAGTGATCAGCCCTGCCCTAAACACTTCCCTTTCACTCGCTGCCCCAATGTTTGGGTAACCACGACCCCGAGGATTGTGTAACACCCACCAGTGGCTCCATGAACCCACAACTTCTCAATATTGCTGAACCGGGTGAAATTTCCCCATAGCCACTCCCTCTGCCTGACTAACGCTTGCTGAGCTTGCCAATGCAATGTCCTGTTTTTAAGGAACCCAGTCATTTGGTTTAGATTCTTTATTTGTTTTATTTTAATGACCTTCTGAATCATTCATTTTTCTACTTTTGTACTGATTCACTGCTTGCCACTTCCTTGTATAGAAATCTAACCTTTCCTTTAAGGCTCAGGACCAGCAAGCACCTTCTGCACGGTCGTCCTGGTGCACGCCCCTCCTCCCCGCCTCTCTGTCTCTCCTCTGGTGTTTATCACTCCAGTGCTGTCCTAATGACACTGACATTAACAGGCCAACCACTCACTTCTTATCATTCCCACAAGGACCCTAGAGAGAAAGGCATGATTATTCCCATTGTGTAAATAACGACACTGTGCCTCACGGAGACTAAGCTTTTTGTTCAAGTAAGCAATGAAGTTTGAGCTGCTCAGCCAGAATCAAAGCAAGTGGCTTAAAAGATACAGGGGTGCCTGCCTTGGCACTGTGCTTGGTTCTGATTGGGACGATGTACTTGATGTTGGCCACCCCCCTTTAGACTGTAAACATCATGATGTGTCCTGCTCCTCGCTGCAGACATACCTGGGAACAGATGACTGATGTTCTGTAGCTGTTGGCCAACAGCTAGAGGACTTCCTGTACCTTCAATGGAGTCAGTTGCTTGAAGCTTTACATAATTTTGTACTTCTTACAACATCAGGCACTGTTAATGGACACTGAACAGAGGCATGGGTGTGGGCTTGGAAGATTCCAGTGGACATAGTTTCTGGATGAAAATCTTCAATTAGGATGTGACCAAGAAAGTATTTCCATAACTCAGCACAAGACCTCTTCATCATTATTTTTGTCAAGTTGAACCAGTTCAATCTTTCAGAAGAAGGGTTCAGTTCAAGTTCATCCAACACACACTGAAGGGCTATGTACTATGGGTCAGCCCCTGCTCACGGGAGGCTAACACTGTAAACCAGTAAGCAGGTGGATGTCCTTTAGTGTATACCCTCCCTCCCACTTCTTCTCAGAGACAAGCTCCCTACTACCCTGAGATACATCCTCTGGTGGAGGTAACAAAGGGCACTTTAGTTATATTCTTTTTCTGTTGGCCAGAGAATTTCCTTACAGTTAGTTAAACACAGCCAGTCTGATGGGTGTTAGATGAAACTATAGGTAGCTCCATTATAGCTAGCTTATGTTTTGTGTGTTCACGATATTGAAGAGCCCTTTAAAAAGAAAATTGTCCATATTTTATGAGAGTCCCTGGTGGCACAGTGGCTAAGTACTTAACTGTTGGCTTATAGGTCAGTGGTTTGATTCCACCAGCTGCTCCATTGGGAACAAGATGAGGCAGTCTTCTTCCATACCAATGACAGACTTAAAAAAAAACCAAAAACGATTGCAGCCATGGAAACCATATCAGTTCTACTCTGCCCTATCAGGTTACTAGGAGTTGGAATCAACTCACATGAATGAATCTGGGTATTATGTTTTATGTAAAATCTTTGCCCTTCATTGGGCCTCCACTCAAGTACTCCCTCAATGCAAGAATACTTTCTTCTATTAAATTGGCATTCTATGATGCTCACCTTCCCAACATGATCACTGAAGACAAAGCGGGTGCATAAGCATATGTGGTGAAGAAAGCTGATGGTGCCCGGCTGTGAAAATATATAACATCTGGGGTTTTAAAGGCTTGAAGATAAACAAGCAGCCATCTAGCTCAGAAGCAACAAAACCCACATGGAAGAAGCACACCAGCCTGCGTGATCATGAGGTGCTGAAGGGATCAGTTATCAGGCATCAAAGAACAAAAAACCATATCATTGTGTGCTCACCTTCCTGATCCGATCGCTGAAGACAAATGGGTGCATAAGCAAATGTGGCGAAGAAAGCTGATGGTGCCTGGCTATCAAAAGACACAGCGTCTGGAGTCTTAAGGACTTGAACGTAAACAAGCAGCCATCTAGCTCTGAAGCAACAAAACCCACATGGAAGAAGCACACCAGCCTGTGATCGATCACAAGGTGTTGAAGGGATCAGATATTAGGCATCATCAGAACAAAAAATCACATCATAGTGAGTGAGGGGGGCAGTGTGGAGTGGAGACCCAAGGTCCATTTGTAGGCCACTGGAGATCCCCTTACAGAGGGGTCTCAGGGAGGAGATGAGCCAGTCAGGGTGCAATGTAGCAACAATGAAACATACAACTTTCCTCTAGTTCCTAAATGTTTCTCTCTCCCCCCCACTGCCACCGCCACTATCATGATCCCAATTCTACCTTACAAATCTGGCTAGACCAGAGGATGTACACTGGTACAGATAGGAACTGGAAATGCAGGGAATCCAGGGCAGATGATCCCTTCAGGACCAGTGGTGAGAGTGGAGATACTGGGAGGGTGGGTTGGAAAGGGGGAACCAATTACAAGGATCTACATGTGACCTCCTCCCTGGGGAACAGACAACAGAAAAGTGGGTGAAGGGAGATGTCAGACAGTGCGAGATATGACAAAGTAATAATTTATCAATTATCAAGGGTTCATGAGGGAGGAGGCCGCGGGGAGGAAAGTGGAAAAATGAGAAACTGGTGCCAGGGGCTTAGGTGGAGAGCAAATGTTTTGAGAATGATGAGGGCAATGAATGCACAAATGTGCTTTACACAACTGATGTATGTATGGATTGTGATGAGTTGCATGAGCCCCCAATAAAACTATTTAAAAATTAATTAATTAATTTTAAACAGTCTTAGTCCTGATAAGTTCCAAATGAAAATGGCGTACTACTATTCTAGAGTCTTCCTTCCTGATTTATAAAATCATCAAGGGAGCAAAATTAGGGGAGCAGCATGTTGTGAGAGGTTAGCTCTTTGTCTGTTAATCTAGATAACTTTAGATATTTGTTTAATTATCTTTTGCCTTTGCTGATCTGTTGCATAGATCTAAGGCATACATAATTACTGTTGGTTGTTTTTTATAATACATCATTTTATTGGGGGCTCGTACAACTTTTATCATAATCCATACATCTATCCATTGTGTCAAGCACATTTGTAAATTTGTTGCCATCATCATTCGTAAAACATTTTTTACTTGAGACCTTAATATCAGCTCCTCATTTTTCCTCTCCCTCCCTTATGAACCCTTGATAATTTATAAATTATTTTTTCATGTCTTACACTGTCTGATGTTTCCCTTCACCCACTCTTTTGTTGTCCGTCTCCCAAGGAGGGGGTTATATGTAGATCACTGTGACCGGTTCCCCCTTTCTCCCATTACTGTTGGTTTTGAGCAGGCAAGCGCGAGGCCTTGGGAACAAGGGGAGGAGGCTGTGGCCCTGACTGATCAAATAGCACGTGTTTCAGAAGAGTGGGTGCACTTGACCCAAGTCATGGTGCTTCAGTCCCGTCTTATTAATGGAGAGGCTGGACCATGGAAAAGGTAGATGGAAGAAGAATTGATGCATTTGAGTTGTTGTGTTGGAGAAGAACATTGAAGAAACCATGAGCTACCAGAAGAAAATGAACAAATCACACTTGGACGAAATAAAACAAGCAAGCTCCTTGGGAACGAGAATGCTGAGCCTTGGTCTTGCTTACTTCCAACTCATCCACAGAAAAGACCCATCCTAGGAAAGAACATCATGCTTGAAAAAGCAGATGGTCAGCAAAAAGGAGAGACACCCTCAATGAGATGGACTGACAGGACACCACACAGGTGCAACTATTTCAAAGGCCGTGAAGCGGGGCGGGACCAGGCAGCATTTTGTTCTACGTAACTCACCAGCTCCAACAAAGCACAGAGCACATGCTATGTAGACTCTCTTCCATGAGAGCAATCAAGTTTCCTTTGACTTGGATCCATCTCGGTGCCTATGGAAGCAGCAGTTAGGAAATCGGTGTGCTGCCCTGGGCAAAGCTGCTGCCTAGGCTTCCTTCAAGTGCTAACCAGCAAAGACATCACTTAGAGCACTAAGACCTCTTTGGAGTGGCTGAAAAGCAGGGAGGTTCCTCTGGGGCCTGGGGGGCCCCTGACCCACCACAGGGTATTTCCCTTTGCCTCATAGCATGGAAAAGTTAGACACTGAATAGGGAAGACCAGAGAAGACTCTATTGCAGCTGAGTGCATTTGACGATGCTGGGGAAGACTACAAGAAAGTACTGTGGACTCCCCAACGGACAACCAACTCTATCTTGGAAGAAGTCTGGCCAGAGTGCTCCGTAGGGCAAAGACGACGAGCCTTTGTCTTACATATTTTGGACGTGTTGTCAGGAGAGACCAGTTCCTGGAGAAGAACACCATGCGTGGCGACGTATAGCATCAACCAGAAAAGAGGAAGAACCCCAAGGTGATGCAATTGACACCGCAACAGTGGCCTCAGATACAGCACCGATGGAAGAGATAGTGTCCAGACGGCAGCACTCTGTTCTGTTATGTGAAAGGTTGCCATGACTCTGCACTGACTCTATGGCGCCCAAGAGCAATAACAACAACAATGCTGATTTTTAAAAAATTCAACTTCCTCTTTCTGTGGCTTATTATTATTTTTTTAATGAAGAAAACCCAAAGTAAGAGGAAGGAGTCACTTGTTTCTCAGAGCTGGAAGCAGAAGGGACGAGATGTTCTGATGGCACGGTCTCCATAGCAGAGTGGGTTACAAATTGAGCTGCCAATCACAAGGCCAGCTTTTTGAACCCACAGGCTGCTCTGTGGGAGAAAGATGAGGCCGTTGGCTCCTGTGAAGATTCTAAAAGTCTCAGAAACCCAAAGGGGCAGTCCCACCCTGTCATATCAGGTCACTGTGATTGAGAATCGACTCGGTGGCAAAGGATTTCGGTGGTCTCTGTTACAAATTCAGAAACAATGGCTCAGCAAGGGTAAGCAAGTTGACTGCCATCATGGAGCCAAAAAGCAACAGCAGGGAGATCTGAACTCTGATCTGTCTGACATCACAGCTCATGTCCTTAATCCCAACACCATATGGTCAGCCCTGATGGATGTGGAACGGTCTATTGCCTAACTCCACATTCAGAATGGAAATACGAGTCACCGGTTACCCCCAGGGCAGGCTGGGAGTATGAGGAGCTCAGCTATGGGGCAGAATGTTCCACCAGATGTGAAACAGAGGTGACTGGTACCACTGGGTCCTTTTCATGCTAAGGAAAAAGAGGAGAACCAGAAGGGACAGAGATCACGAGCTAGCAGAGCATAGCCTGGACAGGTGTATGGCTGGATGAACGGTGCCAGGCCCACACGTCCGACCTGTGAGATGCTCAGGGCCCCGCGGACCAGGTTCTGATTCTGCTCCTCGAGACAGGCTCCTCCTCGGAAACACACCGGCTGCTGCGCAGACAAACCTGGGGCTCTCTAGCCTCTCAGGGACCAGTGTACATGGTGGTGTGAAAGGTGCATTCAGCATCCATTGATGAAAAACAGATGTGTAGATAAAGCAGGAGAAGCGCAAAGCAAGGCTGTTGGATCAGTCAACCTTGAGACGGATCCCTGGCTGCGCGACCCTCCCGTAACATTAGGACCAGGGTCTTCCTGGGCAGGGTCTGAAGAAGGGACAGTGAGCAGAATGCCTGGCACAGAGCGGATACCCAGTCAGTGTGAGCTGACTGCCCATACCCAGGACTGGAGGCAGGGATGCGGTGTACGTTTCCCCGAACAGCAGGTGCTAACACCTTGCTGAGCTACTGACAGAGACATCCTGGCTGGCCTTCCATTCCTGGCTCCAGTTTCCACGTTGTCCCAAGAAGAACCAAGTCCTTTCTGGCCCCTTCCAAGAGGCACCCGAAGGTGACCACGAGGCCTTTCTGCCCTTGTCTGTGCCATCATCCCCTCTCCCTCTCTGGCCCTGACTCATTTTTAGGGCTTGTGGTGGTTCCACCCAGGAAAGTTTGGGACTGGCCGGAGTGACCTGGTGTGATGGGTGATTCATTTGGGTCCCAGAGGGAACAAAAGCCCAGGTCTTCCCAAGGGCCTCTCTGCTCTGACGGGCCCTTTCCCTGGGCCTAGGATGAGTCACCCGCCACCTTATCGGGCTCCTCTTCTCACTTTGCTGGGCCTTCAAAGTGTCAGATGGCAGCTTCCCCTTTTCTCTGCTCGTGGGAGGAAAAGAGGTGAGGATATTGAAGGGAGGGCTGAGGCGAGGAACTAAGCTACCATTCCATGGTAGACACTGGAACGGAAGAGGCTTTTCAACAAAGGGGCCTTTGAAGCCAGACCTTAGCGCTCATCACGTCTCTCCAGGTCTATGGGGTGAAACCAGAACCTACAACCTACAGTTCAGACATGCATCCCACCACTAAACAAGAGGTCAAAGCAGCCAGTCTGTCCCATTGACTACACACACCTGTGCCTGTGTGTCTATTTGCATGTACCCTCGAAGGTGTTGTTTGCCTAGGGCACACTGATAAGCCACTGACTACCCACTGGGATGACCTGCATGACTTCAAGTTCCTTGTCTGCAGAATGAAGATGGGCATTCCTAACTGGCCAAACCGCCACAGGCCGTGAACATGGGCATGAGCGAGGAGCCAGGAGCTCCAGTGAGGAGCGGGGCAGTGGGAACAGGTGTGCTCTTCTGGACTTGTGCCTCTACTCCTGCAAGACCAGGAACCCGGTCGCTGGAGAGTCACTTCCGCCTCGTGAGAACGCCAGGTGTGTCAGAATAGAACTGTGCTCTTCAGTGCCTGAGCTGGACTTCAGATGACAGATCACTTCTCTGATGACCTGACTGAGCCAACTGGGATAGTTATGATGGCGTCTTAGACATCTTAGGGAATGCGTCTCTGGGCCTGGGGGCTCAGGGCCATGCTCCCGAGGAACACCAGGGTCAATTGGCACAGGATAGTCCATGAAGATAACATTCTACATCTTACTTTGATGAGTAGCAACTGAGTCTTAAAGACGTGTGAGTGGCCATCGATGGTGCAGCTATTGGTCCTTTCTCTCCAGAGCAAAGAAGAGTACAGAAAATCAAAGAGGCACGGAAATGTCAGGCTCCAGACCCTGAGACCTACATGGTGTCTGGATACCACTACCAAGGGTTCCTTAAGGATCACATTAGAGGTTCCTGGACAGAGTGGGAGAAACGTGGAACAAAAACTCAGAATCATAACAGAGACCAGGATTACTGGTGGGACTCCTGAAACTGTCCTTTAAAGCCTACCACTGAATTAATTTCTGTGACTCAGTTTTCCATCTAACCGATTGACGGGTCTATAAGGGAAACAATAGCAGCAGAGCAGTACACGCACCTTTAAAAAAAACGATGGACCATTTGAGATCAAAAGGACAGTGTTTGCCCAAGAGCAAAGTTCAGAAGGCCAGGAAGGTTAGGGAAAGAGGCATAGAAATGGGAACCGCCAAGAGGAAGCGAAATTAGTGAAGTGATATTGTGGAGATTACAATTGATGCCATGAAACAAAATGTGTATGAATCGTTGAGTGGAAAACCAATTTGCTCACCCAAACTTCACAATCAAAGGAAAGCAAGAAAGAACAGGGTAGAAAGTCAAAGCAGGATGTCCTTAGGCAGGAACCATATCTGACCTGGGCTGAGTCACTTCCCATCCCGGGAGGCAGGGTTTGGGGATTAATAAAAAAGAGATAGTAATTTGTACAGCAGAGATAGTAATTCCCACCTCAAAAGGCCGTAGGGACTTGGCGGGCAAGGCAGAGTGATTAAGAGCCTCGCCCTGGGGGTCCCATCTGAGATCTGCTACTGCTCAGCGGAATGAGGTCATCTCATCACGTGGAGCCTGGCTTGCACATCTGTACAGTGACAGTGACAGGACCTACCGAGGCAGTTGCCATGAAGATTGGATGAGTTCTCTGTGTGAGACACTGGGGAATCTCCATACCTGATAGCTCCCAACAGGACGCGGTTAGTCTCTGGCACAAACAAAACCACACACACCTCACTACCATCAAATCAATACTAACGCACAGAGATCCTGTAGGATAGGGTGGAACTGTCTCTGAGTTTCTGAGATAACTCTTTATAGGAGTAGAAAGCTCTGTCTTTCTCTCATGCAGCACCTGGTGGTTTTGAACTGTTGACCTTTCTGATGGCAGCCCAATTCATAACTGCTCCACCATCAGGGTCTCTCTGGCATATAGCAGGGGCTTAACATTGGTCATAGTGAGTGGGGATTGACTCCATGGCAGTGAGTTTCCACTTGGGTTTTATTGTGTGGTGCTGTCCAACTCTCATTCAAAAGGTTAGTGGTTCAAATCCATCAGTTGATCCATGGAAGGTATAGGAGGTCTTCTGCTCCTATAAAGATTTACTGCCTAGAAAACTCCCTAGAGCTATGGTTCTCAACCTGTGGGTCACAACCTCTTTGGGGGTGTCGAACGACCCTCTCACAGGTCGCCTAAGACCACTGGAAAACATACAAATATTTTACAATATATAATTGCACATTATTTTCTGATTAATCACTATGCTTGCTTAATTAGGTTCAATTTATAACAATGAAAATATATCCTGCATATCGGATATTTATATGATGATTCATTACAGTAGCAAAATTACAGTTATGAAGTCGCAACAAAAATAATTTTATGGTTGGGGGTCACCACAACATGAACTGTATTAAAGGGTCGAGGCATTAGGAAGGTTCAGAACCACTGCTCTAGAGGGTCGCTGAGTCTGAATCGACTCAACAACAGTGGGATTTTAAAAAAATTATTGTGAAGAGGAAGATGTTGTGAAGAGAGAGAATAAAAATAGACTCACTGAGTGCCAGCAGCAGAACACAGAGGATCACAATCTTAATTTAGATCACCCCCTTATTTGACCAAAGGGAGACTAGGCCAGAGCAGGAATTACCCAGCCCAGGTCACCAACAGCTGAAGTCAGAGGCAACACTGAGGCTCAGATTTCTTGTCCAGAGCTCTTAGCTGACCCTACTATACCTAACATACAGGCACCACTGAAGAAGAGCACTTCTCCCAGGGCAGGAGTGAGGGGGTTTGGCTGGCTGGAGTCGTCAGCTGCAGCTGGAAGGTGTCTTGTTCCCAACTGGCCTCCAGTAGTCCTGGTGACCCAGCACAGAACAGAACCACACTAGGAGGCCCTGGCCCATCCCACGATGGGGTATAGAGCAGGCCACTGTGATCTCTAAGGTTTCCGTGGCTGATTTTCAGAAGTAGGTGGATAGTAGGTGGATGTAGTGGCCCTGAGAATCTAACCTGGGTCTCCCTTGTGGCAGGTGAAATTTCTACCACTGAGCCATCAGTGACGATTAACTGGGCAGCAGAGAGATGCCAATGCATGAGTGAGAGAGAGAGAGAGTGAGAGTGTTGGGGACAACTGTTCCAGGCAATGACAATGGCAACCCTTTGGGCAGGACCAATTGTATGCCAGACCCAGAACCAACAGGACTCCTCTTGCTAATGCTCAGGACCACCCAGTGAGCTGTGGGCTCTGTCTCCCCAAATGAATAGACACAGAAAGGCTAAGTAGCTGTCCCCACCACCTGCTGCCCCCACATGGGCCATTCCTTATGCCTGCGTCACGCTCCTCCTGAGCCACTCTGTCTGCATCTCTGTGATGTCACGGTCCCCTGTATGCAGCTTTATAAGGCTCGAAAGATGTGTGCCTTCGCCGGGCTTCCTCTGGGCAGCAGATCTTAGTTAAGAGCTCGGTTAACCAACAGGGTGGCGGCTCAATCCACCAGCTGCTCCACAGGAGAAAGATGCTGCTGTCTGCTTTCTTCAAGATCACTGTTGGGGAGCACTACGGGGTGGCTGTACTCTGTCCACAGTGATGGGTGACCCACGGCCAGGGCCTGTGCCACGCGCAGGGTTAGAGAGGGGTGATAGGGGAATGGTGGTGGCAGTCATGGTCTCAACTGTGGGCAGCTTCTGTAGAAATCATCCTTGAAGGTGGGGACCAGGCTGGAGACGTGGTTGGAGACACCTGCCCTGCTCCTGCTGGCTTGCTGGGTCACCTTGCCAGGCCCTGTCCCTCACCGGGTCTTGCTGTCCCCCATCAGAGCACTAGAGACAGCTTGGTTTCAGGAAGGTCATTCAGTTGGCAATGTTGGAGGGGCTGTAGCTTGCTGGAGACCCCCAACCCAGCTGGCTTCAGGCTTGGGCTCAGGTCTGAAGACCCACGGGGCAGCCCCCAGCTGCTATCTGGGAGCAGAGATGGCAATCTGTGCCCAGCCTGACACCACCACATAGGTCTCACATGCTGGCTCACAGGGTGACATCACATGCTGTATTAGTCATTCCTCTGGTGGGCAGACTGCCTCACCCTGGGAAGGGTCCCCTGTCTGTGTCCACAGGAGGATCAATAGTTGTAGGAAGAAAAAAAAAACACACACACACACACCCAAGAGAGGACACTGTGCCATGTTTTTCTAAGTCTCTTTGAAGACGTGTTCTCCCTTCGTGGGGACCCTAACAGGTGTTGTGCATCAGGTGTTGCAGGTGGGAAGGGCCGTCACATGGCCCCCCCTCCTCACAGCCCCCCTTCTGGAGTATTGTCACTGTCGTGTGGCAGACGAGGAGACAGAGGCTCTGAGAAGCAGAGGTTGTCATACAAGGTCACTGAGCTTGGAAATGACAAGACTGCATCCCCAACAAAAAACCGTCAAATAGTGACCGCCGGGCCCATTCAAGCCCACATGTGTCAAATAGAACAGGGCATTTCATGGCTGTGACCTTTTGGAAAGGTGCCTCTGGGTGGACTTGAAGCTCCAACTTTCCGAGGTGCCTCTGGGTGGACTTGAAGCTCCAACTTTCTAGTTAGCAGTTACTGAACTAGTGAGTTAGTGCTTGCACCACCCAGAGCTGGCAAGCAAGACGTCCTCTCCCACGTCCTGCACTGTGGCCTCTTCTCATTTGTGCACAGTGCTTGCTCTGTGTCAGGTGCTGGGGTGCCAGGGCAGGGGCCAGGCCTGCTCCTGGAGTCCACGCAGGGACTTGAGGTGCGAGGATGCATCAGGGGTAAGATGACAGCGCTCTCTTGACCTCTACTCAAATGTCCCTCGCCTCGGCCACTTACTGGCTATGTGATCTTGGCCAGTCATGTCGCCCCTCTGTGCCTCAGTTTCTTGGCTGTAAGACAGAGTGCAGTTAATTTCTGCCTTGTTGGCTTGCGGTGAAGCTTAAGTTAGGTAATGCACATCAAGCAGGATTGTGGCGGGTCAGTTTGCTCTTGGCAAGCACACCCAGCCAAGCTGCTCCCTGTTTGACAGCCACTGGGGAAACGGAGCCTAAAGAAGCCCCTGGTGGCTTGTCTAAAGCCACAGAGAAAGAGGTGGGACTAACCTGTAACTCTGCAGGGTCTCAGGTATGTGTGTCATCAGGCCCTGGCCCTCCGATGACCCTCTGCTCTGGGTCTGGCCAGTTCCCTAGGAACTGGAGTGGGAGATGAAGGGTAGGCACGTGGCCAACCACATGGCAGCAATCCCAGGACATGCTGGGCTGAGGGGACTTCTAAGAAAGATGGGGGGGGGGAGGCAGAAAGAGGGACACACTCCTCCTCCTGAGGGCCGGGAAGTCAGCCTGGCTTCCATCCCGAGACAACCCCCTCCCCACCAAGAGGGCTGGAGCCTCCAGCTCAGCTTGGCTCAGCTCATGGTACAGTCTTCCTGGCTGAGCTTGACCAGCCCAAGCACACTGTGGGGTGGGCACTTTGAGCTCAGGGGTCTTGGATTCTGGCCTGGTTCTGCCCCCTTTGCTAGGTCCCTGGTGATGGGACTGGTTGGCTCTGAGCCCAGCTTTCTCAACTGTAAAAGGGGTTGGAACAGCACTACTTCCCTGTGGGTAGGTGGGCTTTGGTTTCTCGAAGCCCGTGGTGTGGTGCAGAGGCCCCAGGGAGCCCGCTTGCTATCGAGAAGCATTTGCAGGGGCCTGTCTGCACGTCTGGGGCTGGGAGCAGAGATTACTCAGTGCTTTCCCTTGTTCACAGGGAGACCTGCCAGGCAGGGTCCCCAGGTCAGAATGGAATCGTAGGGTTGACTATTCCCAGCCTTCTGCAGAGCCACAGGGTGCTGTGGGGTTCTGGAATTCAAGGGCCTGGGTTCCTGCCCCAGAGCCTGGTGATGGACTGGTTACACACTTGGGCTGTTCACCCAAGGATCAGCAGACCGAGGCCTTCTCACTGGAGTCAAGAGGCACAGTCTCAGAAGCCCAGGGGGCCAGGGCTACCCTCTCCTCAGCAGCACTAGGAGTGGGACTCGCCTTGATGGCCGTAGGTTTTGCGGGTGTTTGTTGTTGCCGTTCCAGCCTTAGCTCTGATGTGGCTTTGTGCCAGCGCTCACCCGCTGCCCAGGATCTGAGAGGGTCTCAGAGCACTGTGGGCACTTCCGGCCGATGACTGAGGCAGCCTTCCATGGGCCCTGGTGCCCCCTGCCTTCTCTGAAGCAGGGCCCAGCGTGAGGTCACCAAGGTGACGGGGCCCCAGGACTGTGACCCAGTGGAGTTCCAAGGCCACAGTCCCTCCCCACACCCCTCAGGGCAGGGGCAAATTCTGAAAAAGCCAGGTAAGCACTCACTAACTTGTGCTTACTTACTAATCTGAAGTGAATAGCAGGTGGAACGCTTCACTACAGACAGAGAAGTAAGCACAAGTCATTCGGTGCTTACCTGGCTTAGTGGGTAATCTGACGCTATAGCAGCGGCGGCTCCTGAGCTGCTCCAACGACTGGGGTGGCTTCTCAGATGGAAGGGGCCTGGGGGCTCTTACACGGATGTGGGGAGGCTTCACTGGGCGCTGGGCTCGGTCTCCCCTCTCCCCGAGCTACTGACGGGCGTTTCCCCTCAACTAGGAGAAGAAAGGGGAAGCGAAAGAAGGCCGATGTGTGGCTCCCTAACAGCTGCCAATCTTTTCTTTATTGTGAACTTAAAAAATAGTGCATGCGTGGGGTTGAAAAAAGGGGGGGAAAGGCCAATGCTAGAGAAGTGTAAGCCCAGGAAAGTGTCAATGTCACCTCAACTCTGCCACCTCCCAGAACGGCCTGAGTGCCTTAGCTGCCTGGGGATCTTGCCCGCTGTTTCTCTGCTTGGTAACATCAGCCAGACCCTGCAGCGACCCCTTGGGCTGGTTGTTTTCAGCCTGGCTGTACAATGGAGTTTTCAAGGCCGAGTGCCCAGGGCCACACAGGACACACCAGGGCCAGGCGCATCAGATGCAGGGATGGGGCCCAGGTGTCAGGATTTACTGACCAGGCCAGTGTCTCCAGGGTGGGCGTGGCTGAGAAAACATGCTCTGGGCCCCACCATGCCGTGTGTGTGTGTGCGTGTGCATGTGTGCGTGTGTGTGTGTGTGTGAGAGAGAGAGAGAGAGAGACAGAGAGACAGAGAGACAGAGAGACAGAGAGAGATAGAGACAGAAGAGGAAGAAGAAGAAGGAGGAGGAGGAGGAGGAGGAGGAGGAGAAGAAACATTGCCAAGACTCTGGTGTAAAATCTGATCGGGCTGCGTTCCTGTTGTTTTTCCATCATGAGGTTGCTTTCTGTGGGTTTCTTCTGGGGAAAGGCTACTAGAACCTATCAGGTCCAACCTGGATGGGTTGGATGCGTCACCTCTGTTAGTTGGCAAGGGACAGGAAGAAGCTACTTCCACAGTCCCAGTGCTGTCCTGTGAAGCCCCTCACATTTCACCAGCAACATTCTTCTGAACTCTGGACACACCTACCCCGCCCTGTCCTGCTCCTTCGGGAAGTGAGTGTTTTAACAATGGAGCAGTGTCTGAGTGACCTGGAGCTGCTAGGGGTGAAATACCACACGTAGATATGGCTTTAACAAACAAATGTATTCTCTCTCAGTGTCTCTCAAAACTGACTTCAACAAGTTCATGCCGACTGGTAGTGGCCCTATAGGACCGGGTAGAACTACCCTGATGAGGTGCTGAGACGGTCACTTTATGGGAGTAGAAAGCCCTGCCTTTCTCCCATGAAGTGGCTGGGTGGGGGAGAGGTGTCGAACTACTGACCTTGTAGTTGACCGCCCAGTGGGTAACCAGCGCTCCGTGCCTCACAGTTGAAGAGGTTTCGACTCTGAATCCAGGGTTTGGTTCTAGGGGAAAGCACCTTCTCGCTCTATCTCTGTTCCAGGTCAGATGTTTAATTTCTGTGGGGTCTTAAAAGGTCATAAGCAATCATCCGAGGTGCAGCTTTTGGTCTCCCTGTGTCCAGAGGAAAGAAGAGTGAGGAAAATCAAGACATAAGCAAAAGTCTGTCCAATGAACTAACAGACCATGAAAACGCCAGCCTCCGTTACCTAGAGACCCGAAACACTAGATGTGCCGGATCCCCATTACCAAGTGCTCTGCAGAGGATCACGTTAGAAAGTCCTGGACAGAGTTGGAGAAAAATATGGAACAGAACCCAAAATCATAAGAGACCAACCAGGCTTACTGGTTAGATGGAGAGAGACTGGTGGGGGACCCCCACCCCCTCGGAACTGAACTCACCTCTGCATTAGAATACTCAACTTTTATGGATCAAAAGGGCAGCATTTACCCAGGGACAAAGTTAGTGATCCAAGGGCGAGGGTTAGGTTGGAAGGAGAAATGCCAACAGGTAACCCCGGGAGAGGTGTGATAAGGATGGGTCATCGGAGGCATGACAGTGAGCTACATCAGAATGAGCAGGCATTATCGACCGTACAACTACGGTCTGCCCTGCGGGGGTTCACCTGACCCACTCACAGAAGTTAAGAGACAGCGAGTGACTCGGGCTATGTGCGGATGCTTTCCTGCCTCATTCACACAGCGCCACTAATTTAGCCTCATTAACATCAGCGAGTCTGATTTACAATACCTATGATCACTGTTATACCATGTCCCCAAAGGGGAGGCCATCATAGAAGAAGCATTTGGCCTAGACAAGTCAATACGTGCTGAGTTGGTCATAGGCAGCTTACATGTGTCAGAGGAGGGGTGATAGGAGAAGGGCGTCCTGCCCTCCTCTATGGCCCCAGCATCCCAGCTGCGGTGGCCTCTGGAAGAAAGGAGCCTGAAGAAGGGGCCCCGTTGTGAGACACAGGCTCTCGGCATGGGGTCAGGGGCTCCCTGGCTGGTCTCGGGCAGTCCTCTCAGTGACTCCGGGAAGAGGTGCTAGTGTTGTCCTTCCAGCCCCGGTGCGGGGCCAAGGCTGAGGATGTGGAGGTGGTGGGTAGCCCTTCATGGCTCAGATGGAGGCTTCTAGACTTCCCCTGAAAGACTTAGTGGGGCTCCCTAGAAGACGTGGGTGAGTGGGGGTGAGCCCTTCTCTCTGGGCCTGTGATTTTGGGGGGAGAAAGTAGTGAACCGGACCCCGGCTGTTGGGTTTGATGCTTGCTCTGTGCCACCCAAGCAGCCCTGGCGGCCTTGTGGGCGGCTGACCTAGAGAGCAGCAGTTTGAGACACCCCCCCTGCCTCCCCACCCCCGCCCACGCCAGGCACTCTTTGGGAGAAAGGAGAGGCTTCCTGCACCGGTTTACACTCTTAGAAACCTGCAGGGGCAGTTCCCCATCCCATCCCCCGCTCCCTGTTGAGCTGTGAGTCAGAAGGGATGCAGTGAGTGAGGGGTGTGTCAGTGTGATCAGTAACCAGGCCCAGCCTCACATGACCCAGTGAAAGGAGGGCCGCTGCCATCCTGTGAACTGCACGTCTGCCCTGCCAGAGCTCTGCCCACAAGCCCCTGTGGCAACTCCGGCCCACTCAAGAGTAGAGGCCCCAACCCCTTTCTCCCTCACTTTCCCCTCTCTCCCCATTCGCTCTTTCCCCTCTCCCTTCCTCTTTGTTTAAAAATGTAAATTACCCACATTCATCAGATTGTGTTTTTAATTGTGTTCAGTCACGGTTTTTAATTTTACCTGTATTTTCTCTCTGTTCATTTTTCATTCTCTGCCAATATTTTTTTAGTGAAAGCATAAGTTGCTTACTTTAGCTTCACATTAGGGATCGCCCCCTCCCCCCTTTTGCTTCAGCATTCTCTAATAGAAAAAAAAAAAAGACTAAACGCATTGCTCTTGAGTCAATTCTGACTCACAGCCATCCTAAGGGGCAGAGTGGCTGTGCCTCATAGGGTATCCCAAGCCGCTCGCTCAGTCTTCCACAGGGCGGCTGGGAGCGACAGAACAGTGGGTCAGCAGCTGAGTCGGTTCACCTTTCCAGCCCCAGAGTCCTCTTCTCTTATTTACAGGATAAGGTCACATTCTATGAAAACGATTGTGCTGTTAACACAGATACACATATTGTTATTTTAAAAACTGTTTTCACGCGAATGGAGGTCTCAATCAAAGGTATCACGAATGAAATCAAATTCAGAAGCCACATTCCCCTTCTGGTTGGCTCTTGTTTTCCCATCATTTTTCAACTCAGCAAGCCGTTATCAAGTCCCTGACGGCTGGGCTTTGTTCTGGGGTTCCAAGGTCTCAGGAAGTTTGGGACAAGGGGAGAGGAGCCCTCTGGGTTAATCAGCCCTAACACTGCCCTGGGGGAAGTGCTGGGACAGGTGAGGCACAGGGCTCCACAGCCCAGCCTGTCACAGCCAAAGAAGACTTCCTGGGGAGGGTGTACATGGACCCTCCAACTGAATCCAGAATCTGTTTTTCTTTAAGTCACTTAATGGAGGCATATGTTAAATATCATAACATTCAAGTACACAGTTCACTGACCTGGTAATGTTACTGAGTGGCATGAGCAGCACCATAAATCAATCGTAGGACATCCGTGTGGAATCCCAGTAAGTTCCTGCAGGTTCATAGGCTGCTGATTCTTGTTTCCACCTCAGCCTCAGGCAGATACCAATCGACTTACTGTCCCTGTAAATTGCCCTTTTTTGGACAGTTTATCTAACTGAGATAGCACATACGTAGCTTCTTTTACTTAGCTAGCATAGTGAGGCAGCAGTGGGTCAGTGGCAGAATTCTTGATCTCCATGCAGGTGACTTGGGTTCGATTCCCAGCCAAAGCACCTCATACCCAGCCACCACTCATCTGTTATGGTAGCTCGTACGTTGCTGAGCTGCGGAACAGGTTAAGCAGAGCTTCCAAACTAAGATGAACTAGGAAGAAAGGCCTGTGGATCTCCATCCGAATATTAGCCCAAGACAATCTGATGGATCATAACAGAGTGTTATCTGATACAGGCCACCTAGGTTAGAAAACAAGCAAGCAAACACCCAAACCCAATCTGCTGCTTTTGAGTAGAACTGCACCCTAGGAATCTTGCAGATCTTTACAGGCGCTCACAGCCTCCTCTCTCTCTCGGGGGCAGTTGGTGGGTTTGAGCGGCCAACCTTGCAGTTAGCAGCTGAACTCTTACCCCACTACGCCACCAGGGCTCCTCCTAGGTTGGAAGACGCCCAAGATACACAGTGCCCAATCTTGCGCAGACCAATGATCGGGAAGGTGAGTGGTGCTCCATTCTGTTGTTCTCAGGATGTCCGTGAGTCAGATGGTTCTAGGACAGCTAACGACAGCATCTTGCAAGTTTGCCCAGGTAGTAATGTCAATGGTTTGTGCTTCTTAGTGCCTCTCCACTTGCCAGTTGGTGGTGTTCGTTTCCATCTAAGGGCCATTATGAAAAAGGCTGCCGTGAACACTGTCTGGATGGATGACTTCATTTCTCTTGGGCAGACACAACCTGGGAGTGGAACTGCTGGGTCCCACAGCAGTTCCATGCTTAATCTTTTGAGGAATGGCTCCACTGTTTTCCAGAGAGGCCACACCACTCTACATCTACCTGCAAGGCTGGAAGGTTCTGTTTCTCCACAACCTAGCCAACATTTGTTGTTATCTTGTTGACGGCAGCACTTCAGTGGGTGTGAAGTAGCATCTCATTATGGTTTTAATGAGCATTTTCTTAATGACCCATGATGTAGAACACTTGTCCTTGTGCTTAATTAAAGTATTTGTAGATCTTCTTTGGAGAGCTGTTCATATCTCTTGCCCATCATCAAAAGATGTTTCTTTTATTCACCACTCAATTCACCACTATCAAGTCCTTGTTGACTCATAGTGAGTCTAATAGGACAGGGTAGAACTGCCCATTTCTGAGTTTCCGAGACTGTCACTGTTAACGAACTAGAAAGCCCCGTCTTTCTCCCATGGAGAGGTTGGTCGGTTTGAACTGCTGACCTTGTAAGATCGCAATCTGATGTGTAAGCACTATGGCACTAGGGTTTGTATGAGTTGTATGTCAACTCAAGATACAAGTCCTTCATCAGATTTGGTTTTGCAAATATTTTCTCATGTGTTGCTTATTTTTTTCACTTGCTTCTTGGCATTTTTTAAATTTTGGTGAGTTTTAAATGATTAGTTTTGTTTTTTTTTTCAATTTTATAAACAATGTTTTTGGTGAGGAATCCTATCTGGAGGGTTGGCAGTTCAAAACCACCAACAGCTCCTCGTTAGAAAGACTGGGCTTCCTACTGACATAAACAGATACAGTCTCAGAAACCCATTGACAAAAAAAAAAAAAAGAAACCCATTGACTCCATGGCTATGAGATTGGATTTTTGTTTTTAATTACTTTGGTGTCGTATCTAATACAAATCTTCTTTCAGCTAAAGCTTGGCAGATACTGACCCAGGTCGTCGTCTATCAGTTGCGTGCGTCCATTCTCACAAGCAAGCAGGCGATCTCTTCGCGTTCGTCCTTGTGGCAGGTGTGAGCGAAGGCTTTACGTGCCTTATGTAGTTGCTTGCTTTGCTTGTCTCGGGGGTCTTGAGTCCAAAATGAAAAGGCTTTCCTCGGTCTCAGGCTATCAAGGAACCCCTCGCAACCCCATGCTTTCAGCTAGAAAGTACAAAGTGTCATTTTTCAAACCTGAGTCTCGGTTCATGTGGGGCTCCACCAGATGTTGGCGTGAGGGACAGGAGGGTCCCCTTTCCTCTGGTTTCCAAAGGGCCATCCACTTGTGCCAGCCTCCCTTGTGGAGAAACCCACGTGCTCCTGGGCATTGACACCACCTCTGCCGGCATCAAATGTCCGTGTGCACCTGGGTCAACTTCAGGACTCACTGTTCTGTCCTACTGGTCCGTCTGGAGCGGTTCCTAACTGCGTTGTTCAATTGTGATAACTTTATATATTTTTAACATCCGTTGACATTATTGTGGTAAATATGTATCACAACCCTTTTCACATCTCAACAACTTTAACCCTCACCATTCAGCGACAGGAATTATACTGAGCTGCTGTTCATTCATCACCCCTCCCTTATCTGCTTCCAAATTACACCATCACCCTTAACAGAAGCTCAGTGTCCCTAAGCAGCTACTTCCCCCCACCCCTGCCCACTCCTGGTAACCACAGATAAACGTTTGTCCCCACAGACTCTCTGGGGCGTGGTCTAGTAAATGGCAGGCTTGTCTCACCCTATGCATCTTTTCGTTTTCTGCGCTATTCTAAAAACCAGACTCACTACCATCGGGTCTATTCTGACTCACGGTGGCCCTCGAGGGCAAGGTAGAATTGCCCCTGGGGGTTTCCTGGATGGTACCTGCAGGGAGGACAGCTGTTGAAGTAGCTGGTGGCTTCAAACTGCTCACCTTCCAATTAGCAGCTCAACATGTCGCCACGATGCCACCAGGGCCGCCTGCCTATTCTAGATGCTTTATTTCTTATCAACTTCAGAATCAATTTGTTTTAATTCTAGGGAGAAAACAAGCAAATGCCTCGGCCTTTTCATGAAGACCATGTGGAAGGCATCTCTTTGTAGGCCGAATGGCTATTTGTATGGTACTGACTTATCCTAGTCGAGAATGGTTTGGACATGTCAGGAAGAAGCCGTTCTGGCAAAGGACATCGTGCAGGGGGTATTGTATAGAGGGGTATCGGAAAAAGTAGAAGACCCACAGGAGATGGATTGGCACAGTGGCTGCAGCAATGAGCTCACACAACAGTGATGAGGATGCCGCAGGACTGGGCAGTGTTGCCTTCTGCTCTCCACAGGGTCCCTATGTCTCACAGGCGACTCATCGGTGCCTATCAATAACCACATCATCCACTGATGAGCGTGTCAGGTGTGTTCATACCTTCAACACAGGCAGAGGGCTTCTCTTTGGGGCACCGACCACTCAGAGAATCCCTTTGGCTGGAAGGAAGCCATCCAGCCATGACTGGAGACCCCTGAGGAGCATCTGGGACCCGCCCTGTCCCCCAGTCCAAGCAGGCCCGTTCCTTGCTGCTGGGGAGGTAGATGAGCGAGCCAATGAGTGCATCAGAAGGCTGGAGGTGTGACTTCACTCTCAGTGGGTGGCCAAGCCCGTTGAGGTCACGACCAGCGGATGAGTCATGTGTCTAATGCAGCTCCGTGAGTCAGGGAGGGCCAGGCCCAACACGGAGTTTTGGGACATATTTGCTTTTCCTCTTCAAGTCTCCATCACAAGAAACACACAGTGACATGGTGCAACACGCCACCGCGTCATGCCTGCTGAGTGCTGTGATGAGATAAGGACAAGACTTCTCAGGCAGGAGGAAGGAGCATGGAGTAGTGAAGCCCAGCTGCTGCTTACTTGCTGTGTGGTTTGGGGCAGGTAACTTCTCTGCGCCCCGTGTAATGTACCTCGTTAATGGGATCTGTCTTTTGGGGTGAGGAAGTGCATATGAAACACTCAGCAGAGTGTCAGGCTCCCGGCAAGTGCCCCGTGGAGACCGGTGGTTGCTAACAATGGCCGAATGAAGAACCCACAAAGGCCCGAGTCCTCAACGTTGCGACCAAACACAGCTCCCACCAATGTGTTTTCTCCTTTCCCGGGGAAGTGCTTGGAACAGACAAGCCATGATCTCATTTGCTCCCTTCAACTTTAATTACTAAATGTTTTCTAATCATGAAAAGTAAATTAGGCTTCATTTCACACTCTGCCTAAGGAAAAAATGAACTAGCAACAGAAAGCTGTGACTTCTCACCCAGGGGGTCAGTTCCCTCTGTGGCTGGGCGTGGTCGGAGGCCATCCTTGGCAGACTTTGTCCTTGGTTCAGGGGCAGGCCCCGCTGAGTCATGGGGCCCTTGATGCTTCCTGGTCCCCCCCTGGGCTTCTGGATTGCTTTGACGTGTGTTTGTTTAACAAACCTGCTCTGAGGCCAATCCTGTGCGGGGTGAAGACAGTCAAGACACTATGTCCCCGCTGCTGGAAGGAGGGACAGAATGATCACCGACAGGGACCATTCACACAGGTTGCTGGGGCCCTGTATGGAGTCCGAGTCTGTTGGGATTTTTATTGTCTTGTTTTAGAGGAAAGAAACTGGAGTTCCCAGAATAAAGTAGCTGATAAGGTCAGCCCACCTCTCTGAGACATTTAGTTTAGACATTGCTACACCATACACAGGGGCCCTTGTGGCACAGTGGTTATGTGCTGGAAAAACTGAGAGTTCAGCAGTTCGAAACCACCAGCTGCTCCTTGGGAGAAAGGCAGGGCTTTCTACTCCCATAAGGAGTTGGGCCCAGAAACTAACTGAGGTAGCTCTAGTCCGCCCTGTAGGGTTGCTATGAATCAGAATCGACCCGATGGCAGTGAGCCTGTTATTCCACATCAGCCTCTATATTTCCAAGCAGAGGTCCCCTCATTTGGGCATCTGTCCTGACAGCAGTCCTCTTCCAGCTGAAGGACTTTCTTCTGGAATCCTACTGCTGCTCTGGCACTGAGTCCCTGGGCTGTACTTGCTTGTTACCAAGTCTGTCCCTCGCTCTTGACTGTTGGTTACCCCATGGATAGTTTAATGTATGCCACCTTAAGCCTTCTGCCACTGAGGCCAAGGCACTCTCCAGGGTAACCCAATTCTGTTGCCATCGACGGCATCCCGGGTCCTGCTGAGCCCCCATGTTAGAGCAGAACTGCTCCAGAGGTGTTTCTCGTCTGTGATCTTTAGGGACCTTTCATCTGCATGACCACTAGGCATGTTGGACCCACTTGTGGCAGAGGGCAAACACCCAGACACCTCTAAGAAGAATAAAGTCCCACTCGTTTATCCAACATGAAGAAGGGAGGACGCCGTCAATTAACGGTGTCAACTAACTATGACAAACCTCTGACTGTACGTCACACCCCACTCTGAGAGATGTACAAACATGAGAAAATGTGCCTGAGATGCAAGGAAGTCCAGCAGCCAGTCCTGCTTATACACACATCCCAAGGAGAGGAGGCTTTTAAGTATCCACACAATAATAAAAACAAAGTTTACTAACTGCTTTTCTTGTACCAGACATTGTTCTAGAACGCTTCCCATACATGAGCTCATATTCAGGATTGGCAAACTTTTCCTGTAAAGGCCAGAGGTAAATATTTTAGGCATTACAGGGTATAAGGCCGGTCTCTGTCGCAACTACACACTTCCCACTGGAGGGCAAAAGCCGCCTCATTGCACCACGGGCGTGGCTGGGCTCCAGGAACACTTCATTTGTGGATGCTGAAGTGCGAATTTCTTGTGATTTTCATGTATCGCAGAACACCATCCCACGCTGGATTCCCGGCTTCTATCATTTAAAATGCACAACCCATTTTTAGCTCATGCAGAAGAAAGACAAGGCTTTCTACTGCTGTAGAGTAACCGCTCCAGGAGGGGCAGATCTACCCTGGCCTACAGGGTCACTGTGAGTCGGGATCGACCGGATGGCAGTGCGTTTGCTTTAGAGGATTCTCAGCTTGTCGGTGACAAACAAAAGGTGGGCTGATGGATTTGGCTCATGGGCTGTAGTTTGCCAAACCCTGTCTCTTGGCATCTTCCAGTCATCCCTATGAGATAGGTCCTCTTATTCCCCGCGTTGTACAGATGAGCCCCGAGGAGTCAAGCAACACGGCGAAGGACACACAGCAGGTGAATTGTTCAGCTGGGATCGAGCGCAGGCATGCTACGTCTGTAACTTCCTTGTCTTTGTTTTCAAATGTTAATTTTACGGTGGTGGCATACATGCAACCAAAACGTTGTCACCACATCCATTTCCATCCCTCCCTTTGCCAGCGACGCTGTCGCCTTCGTAGGGTTGCCCTTTAACAGCTTGAACTTGCTTTTCTGGATTACAAATATTACTTACGTGCATTTATGAAAATTGAACCATATAGAGTTCCGGTTAACGGTGGTGGGAAAACTCAGAAAAGTAAAGTGACGCTAACTGTGCAACATAATCTGGCCGACGGGGTGCTGTTCTATCTATCTTCACTGCAGTGAACATTCAAAAACAAAAACCACACCGAGCTGTAAGGAAGAAAACGAAAGTAGCTCACCCTCTCAAGAGCCTCGCTGCAAACTGTGTGAACACCCGGCTCTCAGAGTGCTGACTCAGACTGCAATGTTCTGGACATTGTGTGACTTTGGTCAGGTTGCATAACCTCTCTGAGCCCTCCGTCTGTCAAGTGAGGGGCTGGGTGACAAGATGCGTTTCGGGGCACTCTCCTAGGCCTGCCTGACTGACTGCAGAGGCACTGTCTTGGCCTTAACAGCCTGAGTGTGGGGGGAAAGTCATTTCTTCCTGGACCCTCTAGCCCAAGTGACTACAGAGTCTTCTCACCTATGCCGCCCCCCCACCCCAAATCCCAAGTCCTGAGCAAGTGCACAGAGGGAGCAAGGAGCCCAGGCCCTGGATTGGGGGTGCTGGGAAGTTCCAGGCACTCTCCAGGGCTGGTGCCAGGGATCACTACCGAAGACTAAATGCACTGCCATCAAGTGGATGCAGACGCTTAGGGGCCCTGTGGGACAGCGTAGAACTTCCCCTGGGGGGTTCTGAGGCAGTAACTGCTTAAGGGAGTAGGAAGCTTCATCCTTTCCCTCAGAGCTGCCGGTGGTTTCGAACTGCTGACCACTATGTCATCGGGGCTCTTTGGGTCAATGAAAAGAGCTGGCAACAAGCTGGGGGCTAGAGGCTCATCTTGAGCTGCCTGGGACAGCCCCGTGGGGGCCGAGGTCTCAGATTGGGCTGGCTGGGTCTTGGGCAGCAGGACGGGGCCGTAGGATACCCGAGTCCAACTCCATCTCTCAAGTCAGACTCAGGGTTCGACCCCGAGACTGGTGATAGACAGCTGAGTGACCTTCGGCAGGGCCTTCTCTGAGCCTACTTCTTTGTCTACAGCAAGGGACAAAAGCCATGCCAGGGTCACAGAGATGGGCCCTGTGAAGAGCCTGGTGCAGGGGAGGGGCTCGGTGAAGGGCCACATGCTTTCCCCTCTCTTCAGATGCGTTCAGCAGACATTTAAAGAAATCCCTCCAACATCCCACAAATTGTGGCCCTACTAGGTGCCAGGTACTGCATCCAGGGCAAAGGGCAGGAGGCACGAAGATGAGATAGACGCCCTGCCTCCAGGTGCATAAGATAAAGCTCTTGGTGGCTCCTATTCAACCCAAATGTTCTGCAAAGTCACCTGGGGCCCAGGAGGGGATCCGTCCTTTGGCTGTTGGTGGCCAGGGAAGATTATCCAGGGGAGGGGGTGTGTGGGCAGGGAAGGATGAGAGACATTCCAGAAGTTCAGGCCCACCTAGTTTGCCAGACAGATGGTTGGGATGGTGATGGACTGCATTCGGTACGGAAAGGGGAGTCACAAGAGGATCCCGAGTCAGGGAGAGGACTACCATGCCACTGAGGGGAGACTGACAAGGGGCTCTGAAAGGGAAAGCAAGAGCTACGAGGACCCAGTTCGCTCTTCTGGGAGCCTACCGTCCGGGCCCTCAGTAGCACTGCTTGTTATGATTGGTCCTAGATGGGTGTTTCACTAGCCAGCTGCCAGCTTGAGGGGCTATGGTGGCAGCCATGCCACTCATCTTTCAAACTCCAACCTACTCACCCATGCGGAACTGGCTTCCGTGAAGCCTGCTTACTAAGCAAGAAAGCCTTGGAAGAGAGACCTGGCAGGCTGCTTTGGAAAAGAAGCCTTGGAAAAGCCTGTGTTTCTAAGCACACCTAGAATCGGGACGAGGCCAAGTCAAAGGTCCACATCTTTCCCCCAAGTCAACATCACTGAATTGTTCTCCTCCGTGCCCCTTTGCTGGGAAGGCCCCTGGATCAGCCTGTCCCTTCTGTGGTCAACAGACCAGATGATGACCGACCTCCATTTGGCTACATCCCCATCTGAAGCAGTATCCTCTCCCTGGCCGGGGTATGTGTCTCATTGGCTACACATTTACCACTGGTCTCTGGGCAGGTGACGGGCACAGACACTGCCCTAAGCCATAGGTGTTCACTGACCTTAAGGAAGACTGGCCTTTCCTAAACTGGGGGTGGGGTGGGGGGGCGGATGCCTCTGCCCCAGTCACATCTCCTGGCTTCTCCTTGGCTTCTGGGGACCTTCTCTCCAGATTCTGGGGTCACACAGGGAACTGCTCTGTTGGGAAGGGGAAGACCAGGAGGTGGGGCGAATCACCATGAGGACTGGAGTCAGGCCTGGGATCCCTGTCTCTGTTGGGTCTCCCCACAAAGTAGGCGGTTACCCACCTATTGCATCGATGTGAGCTCAGAGGCTGGAAGAGCCCCTGCCTGCCTCAACAGGACAGCGTGGGGCCCAAGCAGACTTCTCTGAGCTCTTTCCAGCACAGGGCGAGAGGGGAACCCAGTAAGGCCAGCAGACACCCAAGTCCCCAGGTGCACGGCGCGGATTCCACAGTCTCATCCGTATGAAACACGGTTCATAACTGGAGAAGGGGGTGGGTAGAATGAATGGTGACAGAAAAAAAAGAAGAAAATGAAGGCAGAACATGGTCGGTTCGTGGTGAAAAGTCAGCAGCTGTGATATTTGATGATTCAATGCATAAAATATGTTGAGGTCCTCAGCTCAGTAAGTAGTATAAACAAATAAAGCATTTTTTCATCCTCCCTTCTCTTAAAAAATAATGTCCCCTAAAGACACAGGGAGAGCGTTGCCATGATCTGAGCTGTCTGCTGTCCTCAGCCAACGTTCATTGGAGAAAAGGAAAACTTCCATTAGGAAGAAAGAGAGAATTTAAGAAATAAACCACTCACTGCCCGAGAAGAAAATCTGAGGATGTGGGGAGGACGGGGCCGGGCAAATGCAGAAGTTGCCTTTGGTGATCCAATCCACCAGAGCACCGCCACCGGGAGGCGGGCGAAATCCCCCTTACCAGAAGGGAAGAAACCCAAGAAAGTTCCCGATTGGGCACCTGGCCAGGTGGCGCAATGCTTTGTGTACCTAGTGCTGGGGGGCAGTAACGGCACAGGTCACCCTAAGTGTTGGAGTGGCGGTAGGGGTCCAGCCCTGGGTCACCCTAGGCATTGGATTTCGAGTTCCGACAAATAAGCGGGCGGGAACTGGAGCGTGGGGGTGGGCCCGTTCCTGTTTCCCCCTGTCCCCCCCTCCCAGCCCACGTTTGAGGAATAAAGGGATGGAGAAACTCAACGTCTTGAGCAAGAGTGACGAGAAGTGAGTCGATCGGCCCCTGGGGGCGCTGTCGAGCCGCGCTGCGTGCCCCCCACCCCGCCTCGCCCCTGCCGACGCCAACCCCCGCGATCTAAGCCGTGTCCTTGCGACCCCCGACTCAGATTTCAGTCCCTTGCCCCGCCTCCCTCGGCAGTGTTCCAGTGATCGTGTGACTGACTGGGAATGACGCTTGATATTTTGGCGGGGAGTGGGGGGGGGCTACCGAGAGTGCCTTTTCTTTGTTCAGTCTTTTTTTCATGGTAAAGCCGAAAGATTGAGAGGAAGTGGAGGAACGGAACACGATTTCCCTGACCCCTCCTCCGAGTACTTCTGGTGGACAGAGCTGCTGTTTTCCCCTCGGGCTCCTCTCGCCCACCCCGCGCCCCGTTCACGACTTCCTCGCTGTATGACGCGGAGCAAGCACATCGTTCCTCCGCGGGACCTGTCGGCCCCCGCAGAGCGACGGGAAGGGGGAGCGAGGGGCTCGCGGGGAGGCGGCCGGCCGGCAGCGAGCGCTCCGGGGCCCCGGGACGCGCCGGGAGAGCGGGCCGGCCGGCCGGCGGGCCGGGGCCGGGGCCGGGGCCAGCGCGTCGCGAGCACACTCGCCTTCGCCTCGGGGCCGATGACGTCTTCGCCGTTGGCGGCGGCGGCGGCGGCGCGGGGCCCGGCCGGTGACGTCACCGCCCCGTCACGTGACCGCCATTCAAACAAACCAGCGCCCGCCCTCTTCCCGCGCCCCGCCCCGCCCCGCCCCCAGAGAGACTCTTATAAGCCCGCTCCCCGGGGCTCGGCTCGCTGCGAAGGACGTTGGGACTAGAGTTGGCGCGCGGCCTGCAGGAGCCGGGGGACAGCGGCTAGGAGCTGAGGCCGCCCAGCGGAGTCCCGCCCGACGTCCGCAAGCTCGGTACAAAGGCAGCTTTTGGTTCGACGCAGACAGGTCCCGGGTCGGGGCTTTCCTCGAAGGAGGAAAAAGCGCTTCGGCGGACCAAGCGCGCCGGAGGGAGCTACACGCTGGGGGCGCTGGGACAGGCCATGGTCATGGAAGTGGGCTCCCTGGACGCCGGAAGCCTGCGGACGCTGCTGCGGGAGCGCGCGGCGCACTGCCTGCTGCTCGACTGCCGCTCCTTCTTCGCTTTCAACGCCGGCCACATCGCCGGCTCGGTCAACGTGCGCTTCAGCACCATCGTGCGGCGCCGCGCCAAGGGCGCCATGGGCCTGGAGCACATCGTGCCCAACTCGGAGCTGCGGGGCCGCCTGCTGGCCGGCGCCTACCACGCCGTGGTGCTGCTGGACGAGCGCAGCGCCGCCCTGGACTGCGCCAAGCGCGACAGCACCGTGTCGCTGGCCGCGGGCGCGCTCTGCCGGGAGGCGCGAGCCACACAAGTCTTCTTCCTCAAAGGTGCGTCCTTGTGGCCCCGCCGCCGCCCACGGCCCGCCGCTCCCGGGGGCGGGGAGGGGCGGGGTCGGCTCCACCTGGAGCCCTCCCCTCGCGCTGGGTTCGCATCTCCCGGGACTTAGCCTTGGCTTTGTTTGGCTCTAGGAACAAAGGCTTGGGCCTCTCCCACGGAAACTCCAGCCCTAGTGGGTGCGGGGCGTTGTAGGAGGGTGCCTTCTGCCGGCGGATCTGATAAAAAAACCCGTTGTCTTTGCATTCGCAGGAGGATATGAAGCGTTCTCGGCTTCCTGCCCGGAGCTGTGCAGCAAACAGCCGACCCCCATGGGGCTCAGCCTCCCTCTGAGTACTAGTGTGCCTGACAGCGCTGATTCGGGGTGCAGTTCTTGCAGCACCCCACTCTACGATCAGGTTAGTTGGGGTCTGGGCCAGAGGGGGAAGTCACAACTGGCAATGGCCTGGAATAGCAGTGCCCGTGTGAACGCAGGAGGGGATGGGCAACTTTGTTTAAAGGGGCATAGAAGCACTATTGTGGGGTCTGATGCAGCAGTCTCTAGTTGCAGGCACCATAGAAAGGGTCTTGTTAGCCCTGCCCGGTGGTGGCAAAGAAGGCTTGCCTCCCATTTACTAGCCCTCCGAACCACAGCGTCGAATTCACCTAGTATTTGAGGTGGACTTTTCTGGCAGGGAGTTTTGGTGGGTTGTGAGTACTGGCGTCGGCAGAGGGCAAACTTGATGAACGTTGGATATTCCTTCATTCCAGGGTGGCCCAGTGGAGATCCTGCCCTTCCTGTACCTGGGCAGCGCCTATCACGCCTCCCGCAAGGACATGCTGGATGCCTTGGGCATCACCGCCTTGATCAATGTCTCCGCCAATTGTCCTAACCATTTCGAGGGTCACTACCAGTACAAGAGCATCCCGGTAGAGGACAACCACAAGGCGGACATCAGCTCCTGGTTCAACGAGGCCATTGATTTTATAGGTAAATGGAGTGGAAGTCTGGGACCGCTGCCTTCTCTCTGCTTTCAGCCACTGAGCTTCCCCTCACCCCTGCAAGGATTTGAATGAGATTCTTCTGAGCCCTGTCTCCAGACATTTAAGTATCAGTGTGTGGGCACCATCCCTGCAAAATCAGGGATTTGGATCCTCAGTTTCCAGAGTAGTAGTACACTGAGGCTCAGAAAGTTTGACTTGCCTGAGGTCAGTCTGGACCAGCTGTAGTAGCGAGGCTGGGTCGCATTTGCATAGGACCCCCCTGCCTTCAAGAGCAGTGTCCATGTGATGGCACGCAGCATCATTGAGCATCTCTGGGCAACACATGCGTGACGCGGGCTTGTTCTGTGAACTCTTGAGTAACCGGCTACCCTTTTGTCTCCCAGATTCCATCAAGAATGCTGGCGGAAGGGTGTTTGTCCACTGCCAGGCAGGCATTTCCAGGTCCGCGACCATCTGCCTGGCTTACCTCATGAGGACTAATCGGGTCAAGCTGGATGAGGCCTTTGAGTTTGTGAAGCAGCGGAGGAGCATCATCTCCCCCAACTTCAGCTTCATGGGCCAGCTGTTGCAATTCGAGTCTCAAGTCCTGGCCCCACACTGCTCGGCTGAGGCTGGGAGCCCCGCGATGGCTGTGCTTGACCGAGGCACCTCCACCACCACTGTCTTCAACTTCCCCGTCTCCATCCCTGTCCACTCCGCGAACAGTGCCCTGAGCTACCTACAGAGCCCCATCACGACCTCTCCCAGCTGCTGAAAAGCCACGGGAGGTGATCCCAGGACACCCGGCTGTCCTCCAGGCAGAGGAAGAAAGGCATTAACTCCAGGAAGAGGACTTGGGAGGGCTGGCCCCTATTTATTTAATTTCACTCGACTGGGTTCCTAAACAGCCACAGGGGTGATGACTTCGAGGCAAGACAATTACTGACCTCAGCGAATTCAGGGCCAATCTCTTGTGGGTACATCAGTCCCTCTGAGACAAAGGGGCAGAAGAGAAAGGACTGTCCATGAGCCGGTTTCTTTTTTGCTTGTCCCCATTTTTTCCTTTTGTAGCCACTCTTCGTGCTTGACATACCTACCAGTATTACCATTCCTGACGACACATACACATGAGAATATCCCTTATTTATTTTTGTGTAGGTGATCTGCCTTCACAACGTCAGCGTCTACTCTTAGAGAAACCAAATACCTCAATTTTTGTGTTCTAAGTACTGTAACATCCTGTAAATAGATCCGAAGCAGGTTTGTTTTCGTCACTGATAGGAAACATCAGTGTTGTTCTGTTCTGTCTTGTTTTTTAGTTGCCCACAGTTGTATGTTTGCTGATTATTTATGACCTGAAATAATATATATTTCTTCTTCTAAGAAGACATTTTATTACATAAGAATGACCTTTTTTTATACAACAGAATAAATTATAGTATTTCTATTGAATCTCATTGTTTGATTTCTTTGGCAGCCTTTCCCCATCCCTCTCCTCTTCTCCCCCTTCCTGCAGTGAAAGGGGAGAATTTGGATAAGGACTTAAAGTATGTGTGCATTGGGGTTTGACCCCATGCTCTTGAGTCCCCTCAGTCCCAAAAGATAGCTGGGTGTAGGTAGGCAAGTGAGTTGTGTTGTGAGCAGCTAGATGTTGTTACACGCCTCCTATGTTACTCTGGGCCCAAATGTCCCCAAAACCAATGCTAGGGAGAGTCATTTGATTGGGTCTTTTCCAGTAGGGGAGAAAAAGGCTGTTTTCTCTCTGAGCTGCCTTAGAGCTAGGATGGTAAAGTTCTCCAAAACATTTGACCCGTAAAGATGTTCCAAGGATGTGCAGGGCAGTGCACCTTCACAACAGCTCGGCCAGACTGCCAGGGACACAAAACCCAGAGTGGCTCCATGGCCGGGGCACTGGATTTGCACTTCATCCTTGGCTTCTCACATAGCCTCTCTTTGCTTTTGGAAAGATTTGGGGTGGGGAGATGTTGAATGGTTAGGTTCTTCAAGCACTGTAAAATACAATCTATAGACAAATCATCTGAACTATTAGGCATGTTTCCCACATCTCTGCCATGCTCCCTGGGCATCCAGAGCAGACTGTCTGCCTTAGGCTGCTTGCTGCTCTGTTTCATAATTTTGTGGAAGATGGGTAATGAAGTCTGACTTGTCCCAGGGCCGCCAGCATTTTAACTCTCAATAAACAGGCTAATGCAGGGGAGGTGAAAATGGCTGGCAGCCCATCTGTCGAGTGTTGAATTTACCCATGGTCAAGCTCTTGAGTTACCGCTTCAGCTTGCTGCTGGGCAAAGTGCTGTGGAAGCATCAGAGCAAATATCCCACAACCGCACCTGGGGTGCCCTGTGCCGTGCCTGG
This sequence comes from Tenrec ecaudatus, assembly GCF_050624435.1. Lineage (NCBI taxonomy): Eukaryota > Metazoa > Chordata > Mammalia > Afrosoricida > Tenrecidae > Tenrec > Tenrec ecaudatus. Next base: position 186,748,528 of record NC_134531.1, on the reverse strand, counting down.
CCCAGTGCCATTGTTGGAGGCCTTGACACAGGATCCATGTCCTTGACCTTTCCCTACTAGTCCCACCTGCTACCCGACTCCAAGGGCTTGAAATATCCTGATGTTCTAAGTTCTAACAACACTAGGCTGGCAAGATCAGTTCCTCGGCTGGGTTTCCGATTGCAAGCAAGTTTTGTTTTCAAAACAAACTACCCAATGTTTTTGTTGTTGCTTTTTAAAAATCAATCTCTAAAAATGGATTCTTGCAACTCTATCTCCCTTCTGGAAGTGTATCAACGACTCTGAGCCTGTGGCAGATGCCATGACTGACTTCCCTGTGGGCTCTGGCCATCAGTTTCTGCTTCGGCAGGCACTGGCTGAACCAAAATTAATATCCACTCAGGCCTCCAGTGGAAAAATACAGCGGCCGCCTTAGGGAGCCTCCAGTGCAAACAAGTCCTTCACTTCTCTCAGTGCAGCAACCCCACCTCCCCACGGTCGGAGAGTCAGGACCATAAATCCCTTCCCCTTGAGATTGAATGCATGTTGTGCAGGCCCTCCAGAAAATGCCCCATTTGGCCCCAGATGGCTTTTTCTTAGGAAAAGAACAAAACAGTAGCTCATGCTTAAATCACATTTAAGGATGTTTCCAGAGGGAATTTGAAATCAGAACAATTATTGTTTCATACTGATAATCTGGTCAGAATAGTCACTGTGCTGTGTGTTTGACACATTCAATGCTTGACAGCGACGGCAAGGAGATCGCATAGAGGAGACAGTGGAGACTGAGAAGTGACCTGCTTACGGTCACACAATAAGGGGACAGCATGGCAGACACAGGAGCAGATGAGCTTTGGAGCTGACCACTTTGCTATGTCCTTTTTGGGTAGAAAAGCTAATTATTCCTTTGGGGGACTCCATTTCCTCATTGATAAACTCAAGATTATAAAAAACGGCTTCATTTGTGAGGAAGAAATGGGCTTGTGAATGTGAAGCTCCGGGCAGTTTCATTCACTACAGTTTTATGTAAACACATGTACACAGATGAACCCTTCAGGACCAATGGTGAGAGTGGCAATACTGGGAGGGTGAAGGGAGGGTGGGGCGGAAAGGGGGAACTGATCACAAGGATCTACATATAACCTCCCTGGGGGACGGACAACAGAAAAATGGGTGAAGGGAGACGTCAGCCAATGTAAGGCAGGACAAAATAGTAATAATCTATAAATTATCAAGGGTTCGTGAGGAAAGGGAGCGGGGAGGGAGGGGGAAAATAAGCTGATACCAAGGGCTCAAGTTGAAAGAAAATGTTTTGAGAATGATGATGGCAACAAATATACAAATGTGCTTGACACAATGGATGGATGGATGGATGGATGGATGGATGGATGGATGGATGGATGGATGGATGGATGAATTGTGATAAGAGTTGTATGAGCCCCCAATAAAATGATTTAAAAAAACCCAAAACACGTACATGTAAACTCGAGCCTAATTTATATACTGTGTAACCTAACCTGCCAGCAGTCCTGACGAATCATTTAGACCTCCTTCCGCTGTCCTAAGGACCCCTGGCAGTTCTCGGCCTCAGCTTGCCCACTTGTAAAATCAGCTTGCCCACTTGTAAAATGACCGTTTTGCGTTGAATCTAACTGGCAACTTATTTTTGCCCTCACAACCTCGGGGGAGGGGTGGCGGTGGGGTTGGAGGCCGCTCAAAAGTCACCTAGTGAGTTTATTCTGTTTCATTGTGACCCCATGGGGCGGGCTGCCCTCTTTACCGGGCAGATCCAGATGGTCCTGTGTTTCATCCCTGGGCCCCGCAGGTGGGTTCAAACCACCAACCACGGAGCTTAGCAGCAGAGCACGTGACTCTCCCAGTCCGCGGGGGCATCAGAACCCACTGCAGGGCTGTGGGTTTGGTTGGGTTTAGGGGGTAGACACTGCAGCACTGCGTCCTCCATTCGCTCTGTGGTTTGGAGGTTCCCATATTTCATCAGGATACTTCCAATTCCCAAAGCCTCCACCGCCTCCTCCTCTTTCCCTGGAACTTTGCAAATTGTAGCGAATGTGCCTGGGACACACAGCTTCCCGCCCGCCCCGCCTGCCAGCCCCCCAGGCCCCGTCTGAGAATAACCTCATCGTAAGGTTATATAAGTCTGTGATCAAACGGCCTCTGTCCTCATGGCAACGCGAAGGAGTTTCCCGTGTGTGAGGCAAGCTGTCCTGTCACTTCCTGCTGCTGACACGGCAGTTTAGGAGATTAGGGGCGCGGAGAAGTGCTGGCGGAGGTGGTTTTGGGTTGCCAGGCACAGACGCCAACAGCTCGGGGCCCAGTGCCGTTTCCCACACCTCACCCCAGCTGGCTGGGCTGCCCCCAGGCCACCCCAAGGCTGTTTTGCTCCACGGGTTGTAGTTGGGGGAGGAGGTGGGAGGGCTCCCACCTTTGGGGAATTATCTGGAGCCCCGCAGGACAAGCCTGTCTGACAGCCTCAGAACTGACCCAGTGCACCCCTCTGGCACCTCAGGGCTCCTGCCCCTGCCCGCCCTGCCAAGGACAGAGGCTGCACACGTTGCGAACGCCTTAGTGGGCAGCTCTGCTAAGGACAACCTTATTTTTAAAATCATTTTTTTGGGGGCTCGTACAACTCTTATCACAATCCATCCATCCATCCATCCATCCATCCATCCATCCACTGTGGCAAGCACATTTGTACATATGTTGCCATCCTCAGAATTCTCAAAACATTTGCTTTCTACATGAGCCCTTGGTATCAGCTCCTCATTTTTCCCTTCTCTCCCTGCTACCCCTCCCTCATGAACCCTTGATAATTTATAAGTTATTGTTATTTTGCCATATCTTACCCTGTTCACTGTCTCCCTTCATCCACTTTTCTGTTGTCCTTCCCCCAGGGAAGAAAGGGAGCACACATCTTAAATGCACGGAGAGTAGGCTGGGGAGGGGGGGTATGCTGGAAATGAAGGCCCGTGGGAACCGTGGTGAACTGAGGAGGTCAGGCTCTGTCCTGAAGAAGTTGCTACTTAATGTGGAAATGTGGGTGCAGTGTTGCCAGATCCCGGCTCCCCGCCATTTTTTATATGGCAACTTCATGTGTGTCAAGAGTAGAACCGTGCTCCATCGAACGGTCCTATTGAATAGAAAGCAGGAATGTCTGTTTTGATGCCAAGTCTCCTCAATTCAGGAACACCGTATGAGCCAAATGACATATCTGCAATCCAGCCAGCCGACTATGAGTTTGTGACAGTTGCTAGTTATCTGCCGATAAGCTCATCGAGATAAGGACTCTTCCTCCTGGGTCTTCGGGTCCTCTGGACTTAACCGCAGGCTGAGTGAGCAGCAGGCACTTGACACACATCTTCTGAGTGAATGAGTATGTGAGGGGAATTCATTTAGCCCCTCGCACATGCTCAGTGTGTATTAGAAAAATACAATAAAAGCTCTGGGATTCTGTTCCAAATGCTTGGGATAAAGCTGAGAGTCAACTAGGAGCTGTGTAACCTTGGATGGATTACTTCTCTCAAAATCCCTCAGTTTCACTTTTTTTTAAAAACAATTTATTAGGGGCTCATACAACTCTTATCACAGTCCATACATATACATACATCAATTGTATATGATACCTTCAGGACCAAGGGTGTGAGGGACGATGCTGGGAGAGTGGAGGGTGAGTGGGTTGGAAAGGGGGAACTGATTACAAGGATCCACATGTGACCTCTTCCCTGGGAGAGGGACAGCAGAGAAGGGGGGAAGGGAGACTCCGGATAGGGCAAGATATGACAAAATAACGATGTATAAATTACCAAGGGCACATGAGGGAGGGGGGCAACGGGGAGGGAGGGGGAAAAAAAAGAGGACCTGATGCAAGGGGCTTAAGTGGAGAGCAAATGCCTTGAGAATGATTGGGGCAGGGAATGTATGGATGTGCTTTATACAATTGATGTATGTATATGTATGGATGGTGATAAGAGTTGTATGAGTCCCTAATAAAATGTAAAAAAAGAAAAGAGGAGAAAAAAATGATTAGGGCAAAGACTGTACAGATGTGCTTTATACAATTGATGTATGTATATGTATGAACTGTGATAAGAATTGTATGAGCCCCTAATAAGTTGTTAAAATTAAAAAAAAAAAGCACATCTGTACATTCTTTGCCCTAATCATTTTCTTTTATTTTCTCCCAGTTTCACTTCTCTAAAAAAAAAAAAAAAATCCAGGGTCGGGGTGGGCCTGTGCCCATGTAATATGGGCAAGGCCCGCTGACCTTTCTTTTCCAGCTCGTCACCTGGCTCCTGCGATGGCAGGTTGATCACAAAGCCTATGCTGGGCAGGACCCTCAGAGAAGGTTCTCTAGGGCTAAAGGCAGACCAGGTCATTCCAAGTGAGTTGTCAACAGTGTCTCTCTCTGATTAAGAAGATCAAGTCCCTACATGCTTACATTACTGTGTGACAGAGAGGTGGCCTGCGAGCAAGCAGAAGAATCCAAGAGCTCTGTGAAAGCTCAGTCACTCGGGGATTTCAGTGGAATTGCCCTTGTAACGCAGCGTATGTGGCATCGAGACAGCCTGCAGGTCGAACATGCTAGGAGTTACTGTGCCGCCTTATCATGCTACAGTCATTCGGAAAGTTGTTGGAGCGGGGGCTCTGCTTATGGAGAAGACACATTTACATGAGTTCGCTGTGGGACCTGGACGCACAGATGGTGTATTTGGAGCAGTTAAAAACCCTTGCAGTTAATTCAAAGCAAAACAGGGAAAGGAGGAGGCAGGAGCCCCGCCCCACCCCGATGAGAATGAAGATTCTGATTGGCTAATAACTGGAGGAAGCCCCGGCGATCCAGCACAGGAGGGTCAACCAGAAATCCAGCTGCCCTCTGTGGGCTGGCCGTTTAAAGACAGGCAATGGATGAGGCTCCCGACATGGGCTCGTTCCACTGGTGAATTCAAAGGATGTGCCAGGAATCTGAATCGGCTGTGTGGATGATGCAGCGATTGTGTGGGGTGTACTTGCTGGGTACGAGCCCAAGGATGCTACCACAATAGGAGACCCTCTGCAACCGTTCATGCTTCCCAGCTCGAATGATGCACGCAAACCACGGTGATGTAGCTGCACCAACGTGATGTAGCTGCACCAACGTGACAATTGGGAGGCTGGGGCAGGACCAGGCAGTGTTTTCGTCTGCTACACACAGGGTCCCTATGACTCAGAACCGACTTGCTGTCACCTAATAACACTATTGTTGTTGGGTGCTGAGTCAGTTCCCACTCGGCGTGATCCTTGGTAAAGCAGAACAAAACACCATCCTCACAACGGTTCTTTGTTTTTAAAAGACCAGTTTATTGGGGGCTCTTACAGCTCTTATAACAATCCATACATCAATCATATCAAGCATATGTGTGCATATGTAGCCATCATTGTTTTATAAACATTTACTCTCGATTGGAGCGCTTGTTCTCACAATTGTTCTTGTGGTCAAGCCCAGCGATGCACCCACTGCGTCAATCCATGTCGTCTACTGATCTTTCACTTTACCAAGCATGGTGTCCTTTTTCCATGTCCCAAGTACATGAGACTAAGGCTCACCAAGCTCACGTCCAGGGAGCATGCTGGCTGGACTTCTTCCAAGACAGATCTGTTTGCTCTTTTGCCATGCATGTTACTTTCAATATTCTTTGCTAACACGGTAGTTTAAACGCACCACTTCTCCTTCCAGTTTCCTTAGTCAATGTGCAATTCGCACATGCACATCAGAATCACGGCCTGCCCCAATTCATCCATTTTGGCAGGGAACACAATTCAATCCACAACAATACTTGACACCCAATAAACAATACACGTAAAGGATTTTAATCACCAATATCATAATCATCACCAAAATTTTAAGGGAAAGATAAAAAACTAAAATGAAACACATGTTTAGTCTCTAGAGTAGTACGCAGGAGCCCTGGTGTCATAATGGTCATGTGTTGGGCTGCAATGCTCAAGGCCGGCAGTTCAAAACCACCAGCTGCTGCTCGGGAGAAAGACAGGGCTTTTATTCCCTTAAAGAGTTGCAGTCTTAGAAATCCACAGGGGTGTCCTGCAGGGTCACTCTTAGCTTACCCTCAGCTCGGTGGCAGGGAGTTAGAGTTCTTCTGAGAGCAGTCTCCCCTAACTGCAGACTTGCCTATCCAATCGTCTCCTTGACAAATCCCTTTGTCACATAGTCTCCCACATGTATCCGTCTCACAACCAAACTTTCTATTTACGCCCAAATGAGCTTCTGTCGCAGGCTCCCCACCTCTGTCAGGGCATCCTAATTCTTCCCGGAACTCAGGTCCCAAACTTTGGAGACACTCTTGTCTCTGCCCTTTTATAACTTAGACCTAATTCATCGTGGATACAGGTCCACATTCACAATATGTCCATTTTCAAAATAGATTTGCTTGTTGTCACTTTCAACACGACGTCGCTGCTCTTGTTCAGTGCGTTGAGTTGGTTCTGACTCACAGAGCATCTGTGGAGAGCGGAACAAAGTGTTGCCCATCCTCACAACCGGTCTGCTCCAGCCCATTGCTGCAGCCACTGCGCCAATCTGCGTCGTCCAGGGCTTCCTCTTTCCCACTGACCTGCTACCTTAACGAGCGTGAGGTCCTTCTCCAGGGACTGATCTCTCAAACACGTGACACCAAGCCTCATCGCCCTTGCTTCTAAGGAGCTTCTGGGTGTACTTCCTCCAAAGATGCTCACTCTCCCGACACAACGGCTGGAGCCAAAGTGGGTGAACAAGTAAATGTGGTGAAGAAAGCTGATGGTGTCCGGCTATCAAAAGAGATAGTGTCTGGGGTCTTAAAGGCTTGAAGATAAACAAGCGGCCATCTAGCTCAGAAGCAACAAAGTCCACATGGAAGAACACACCAGCCTGTGTTATCGAGTGATCCCAAAGGGATCAGTTACCAGGCATCAAAGAACAAAAAATCATATCATTGACTGCACACCTCCATGATAGGATCACTGAAGACAAATGGGTGCATAAGCAAATGTGGTGAAGAAAGCTGATGGTGCCCGCCTATCAAAAGAGATAGTGTCTGGGGTCTTAAAGGCTTGAAGGTGAACAAGCGGCCATCTAGCTCAGAAGCAAATAAGCCCACATGGAAGAAGCACACCGGCCAGTGCAATCACGAGGTGCCAAGGGACCAGGTATAAGGCATCATGCAAAAAAAAAGATATAAGTGTGTGTATGTATGTGTGTGTGTATATATATATACCATATTAAATGAAGGGGGAAGTGCAGAGTGGAGACCCAAGGCCCAAGTGTCGGCCAATGGAGATCCCCTCATAGAGGGGTTTAGGAGAGGAGATGGGTTAATTAGGGTGCGAGGTAGTACCGATGAAGAACACAGCTTTCCCCCAGATCCTGGATGCTTCCTCACCCCAACTACCATGATCCGAATTCTACCTTGCAGGGCTGGATAGGACAGAGGCTGTACACTGGTACATATGAGGGCTGGAGGTACAGAGAATCCAGGGTGGATGATATCTTCAGGACCAAGGGTGTGAGGGACGATGCTGGGAGAGTGGAGGGTGAGTGGGTTGGAAAGGGGGAACTGATTACAAGGATCCACATGTGACCTCTTCCCTGGGAGAGGGACAGCAGAGAAGGGGGGAAGGGAGACTCCGGATAGGGCAAGATATGACAAAATAACGATGTATAAATTACCAAGGGCACATGAGGGAGGGGGGCAATGGGGAGGGAGGGGAAAAAAAAAAGCGGACCTGATGCAAGGGGCTTAAGTGGAGAGCAAATGCCTTGAGAATGATTGGGGCAGGGAATGTATGGATGTGCTTTATACAATTGATGTATGTATATGTATGGATGGTGATAAGAGTTGTATGAGTCCCTAATAAAATGTAAAAAAAGAAATAGAGGAGAAAAAAATGATTAGGGCAAAGACTGTACAGATGTGCTTTATACAATTGATGTATGTATATGTATGAACTGTGATAAGAATTGTATGAGCCCCAATAAATTGTTAAAAAAAAAAAAAAGAAAGATCGGTTCTGCCTTCTGGTAGTAGGTGGTACTTTCGATCTCCCTTGACAGCGCATAATTCAAAAGCATCATTTCTGCTTGCACGTACACGAGGCGCCTGAAAACACGACAGCTTGGGTCAGGCACGGGTGTGACCCCCAGAGAGAGTTTTGCTCTTTAACCCTTTAAAGAGGTCATGGGCAAAAGGTTTGTCCAGTACAATACCTATCTTGGTTTTGCTTACTGCTGCTTCCCTGGGAAATGCTTGTGAAGTCCTTGGCAGTTTTCATCTGTTCTCTGTCTATCCCGATAGCGTCTATCGGTCCACTTGAGAGGATTGTTATTCTCCCCACCCTGAGTTATAATCCATCCCGAAGCTGCAGTCTTGCATCGGTGAGCACGTCCAGTCTTTCGCTCCTTCAGTGAGCAAGGCTGTGTCACCTGCATGTCTCAGGCTGTTACTGAGCCTTCTTCCAATCCTGATGCCACATTCGCTGTATAGTCCAATTTTTTGGAGGGTTGGCTCAGCGCACAGCTTGAGCAAGGATAGTGAAATGATAGCCCCCCCAATGCACACCATTCCTAATTTTGAACTAGGTACGATCCCTCTGTTCAGTTCAAACTACTACCTCTTGGCCCACGTTCAGGTAGGTTCTGCATGAGCACATGAAATGTTCTGGAAGTCTCATCTTCACAGCGTTATCCCTGGCTTGTCACAATCCCCAGAGGTGACTCCTCTGACAATAAAAGGCATGTAAATGACTTCCTGGTAGTCTCTGCCTTCAGCCAAGGTAAAGCTAACACCAACAATGCTCTCACTTGTTCCACATCCTCTTTTGAATCGGAATTGAATTTCTGGCAGCTTCCTGGCCATAGACTGCTGCATCCAGTTTTGAATTATCTTTATCAAAAATTTACTTGCGTGTGATATTAAGGATGTTATTTCATAATTCGTTTGCATTCTGCTGGGCCATCATTCTTTGGAATGGGCACATTTAAATATGGATCTCTCCAGTTGATTGGCCAAAGCGGTTTTCCAAATTTATTGGCCAAGACGCGTGCTTCCAGTGCCTCACCCGACACCCTTGTACTCCTTTCTGGGCTTTGTTTTCCTCTACGCACTTTGGGGAGCCCGTGGTTGGTGCAAAGGGTTATATTGCTCAGCTATCAACCCAAAGTCTGGAGGTTTGAGCTTACCCAGCGACCCCTTAGAAAAAACACCTGCTAATCTGTTTCTGAAAAATCAACCACTGAAAATCTCACTGAGCAGTTTATAGCAACAGGGACAGCTAGGTCAAAAGACAAAACACAGTACAAAAAGATAATGCTCTGTATCCTAGTCTGGTCAATAGCATCTGGGGTCTTAAAAGCTTTTAAGCAGTCAGCTACAAACCAACTACTGGCAACTATGTTCCGACTTTGAGTGTAGAAGAACACAGAAAAACGCAAACACAAACATTTAGTCCAAAGAATACAGGCTTTCGTGAACCACTGGCTCCTCTAACTTGAGACCAGAACTACTAGATGGACGGTGCAAAGCTACCACTACCAACCACTCTAACCAAGACCACAATAAAGGTCCCAGCTAGAATATGGGGGGACATACAGAGCCTCTGTGCCCCTCTCCCTGCCTCAGATAAGAACAGCCTTATCGGTTGGAAAGAGACTAAAGGAACCTCTGTCACCGTTTCCCTGGGAAAACTTTCGAACTCAAGACTGAAGACACTCCCAGAGGCCACCTTCCAGTCAGCCATGCGACAAAGAAAAGCCCTGTGCTCCTCTGAAGACCAACTAGGTGAGACCAAGAGGACCACATCCGCCCAACACCACCATGAGAAGGCACAGGGGAGGCGGAGAATATGGACAAAGGCTGGGGGGATAGCGGAATGCCGACACATTGTCGGGGATTGCACCCAAACTTTTCGTGATTGGGGAAACTAATTTGCCATACAACCTAGCACCTACAACACGGTGCACTGCTTTGAAAAGAAAAGTCCCCATCCTATGGTGCGCACTTCTCCTCTGACGTACCTGGAATCCCCTATGAGACGGAGCCGAGTTGATGGCAGCTAGACCCCTGGTGGCGTAGAGGTTACGCACTGGACCGCTGACTGCAAGGTCAGTAGGTTGAAACCACCAGCGGCTTCTTGGGAGAAAGACTGGGCTTTCTACTCCCAGGAAGAGTGTCCGCCTGGGAAACCCACAGGGGCAGCTCTCCCCCATCCTCCAGGGTCACTGTGAGTTGACTGTAGAGCAGCGAGTTTTCAGGCGTCTCTACAACACGCATCCCCATCCGGTGTCTGTTCCTGCTGCTCTCCACTCTCCAGAACGTAAGGTCTGGAAGGCAGGAACCCTACTTGTCCGTCTACTCCCAGATCTCCATGCCTGGATGTGATGGCTGCGCGATACATACGATCAATCAATGCAAACCAAACAAGCCCGGCAAAGGCGATGGGCGGGTCTTCTCCCCTCTGGGAGGGCCCTGGGCCTGCGCTAAGGGAAGTGATTTTTCTCCCCTCCCACAATGAGACCCTTCCTCAACAGATGAGGCCATTCCCCTTGGAGACCTGCCTGTAGCACACAGCGGTGCACAAATGGATTCAGGTCTAAGAAAGAGCTCTGTCAGCAAGAAGCCATGGGGACATCTTGGGGCTCAGGTCTTAGCATCAGGGCTAAGCCATGGGAAAAACTGCCTGTGGAGTTCCACTCTGAGCCCCACTCTCCCACCACTTCCCTCTCATATTTGCTCTCTCCCGTGCAAAGGAGAATTCCCCATGTGTGTGTCTCCAATGGGAGAATGGGGCAGAGGGTGACTCATGGGGAAGTCTGTGATGCTGCTTGAGCTTATGACTCATGGCTTCTCATGTCATGGGAGGATTGGATGTCCATGTTGAATCTCCTGGAAATGTCCTTTGCCAAGGCCTCTGGTGACCACTGGGGATTCTGCTTGGGACTTCCACAGCCCTCTCAGCAGGCATTTTTCCTGGCACTCGGCACTCTTCAATTGTCTGCTGATTGCTCAGTGAGTGCTTACGGGAGGAAAGAAGAGAGGAAGGAAGCGTGAAGGCAAGGGTGATGGAGGCAGGTGCGGGAGGAGCCACCTGCTTCTTCCACGTGTCGGGGAGCCCTTTGAGGGCAGGAAGCATGTCTTTTTCATTCCTGTGTCCCCATCTCTCATTGCAAAGCTTCACACACTGGTGGGGGGATGAAGGGTCGAATTGTGAAGAGGCCCCTTTGGGGTTCTTGAGGGACCCCCATCCTAGGAGAGTCTTAACCTGGTGGGGCTCCTTGTCAGCTGCACTGGGATTTGGTGATGAACCCTAGTGAGTCGAAAGCCATACAGGTGGTCCGTATCCAAGTGGAGTCCCACCAGCAGTTTCGTCAGTTGGAACCCACTTCTACGGGGCTCTCCCTGGTGCCAGGCCCACCATGCCCAGGAGGAACCTGGGGTGCAGAAGACACGGTGCCTGACTGTGAGACCTCCCCACCAATGAGTGAAACTGATGGGCTGACCCACAACATCAATACGATAGTCTGGGAGCCAAGGCCAAGGGGTGGGCAGGGCAATGTGGGGAGGAGAGCACAGGGAGCCGGGAAGTCTTCCTGGAGGGGGTGACCCTGATCCTAAGACGCCTGGAGACATGGCACAGGGAGGGTGCCTGTCTCTGGGGTGTTGACAGATGATCTGAAGCCATTTTTTTTTTTTTTTGCTCAAGAGACTTTGCAGAAGGATGAACGGTCCCTGCCCCAGGCCCATTCTGCTTGCCTTTGAACTGAACTCTCAAGGGGCCTTACACACCTTGCTCTGCTCTGAGGCCAAGTGCACCAGGGCCTCCTGCGGTGGGCACTTCAAAGTGTGGGCATTAAGGTGCTCCGAGCCTAAGGAAATGATCACTGGGTAGAGCAGTGGGAAAGCACTTGGCTTGGATCCCGGCTTCCTCTCAGTCGCCGTCAGATGCATTTTGTAGGCTGTTCTTTCATGACAAAGCAGAGGAAAAGGTGTGCTGCATCCTGGTTCACCACGTCATCATGCTCTTGACCAAGGGAGGGAGGAGCCTTTCTGAACTGGGCTCAGGACCTTCAGGTAGGAGCTTTGTGTTCTAGTGCTGTGTGAGTCTGGGTAGACAGAGAAACAAGTGCATAGACATTCATATACATGCAAGACAGAGCTTTACATAAAAGAATAATTGTATAGTAAGAAAACATCCCAGCCCAGTCCAGTTCAAGTCCATAGATCTGATATTAACCCATATGTCCGATTCCAGTCTATAAAGTCCTCTGCAGACTCACAACGCATGCAATGACACTGAATGCAGGAAGACCACAGGCTAGTGGGCGGAAAGTCTTGTGGATCCAGTGGCAGTGGAAGCAGCTAAGCACTGGCATGGGTCTCTACGTGTGTCTTCCAGCTCCAGGGTTCTGGCTGCCATCAGCATAACTCCATGTGGTTTGTCAACAGGAAGACCAAGAAGAGAGAGTGTGTGTCCCGCCTCCAGGGAGGAAGACAGGACCCAGAATCCTCAGGAGAAGGCCATGCCCACACAGAGGCCTCATTGGCTATGACCTGGTTGACAGGCTAGACTCCACCCCTTTGCTCAAGTTGACGGGAGACTAAATAACTGCCCCAAGCCCCAAGCATCGCCTTTCTTTGCCGTGGAACACTCAGCAAGTGGCATCATTTCTCTGGCTGCTCCTGTCCAGTCGTAGGGTGGGAAGAAGAGGAGTCGAGAGTCAGGATAGACCTGAAACTTGCAGGGAGTGTACAGAGTGCTCGTGAAGGTGAGACAAGAGTCCCGGGTCAACATTGTTCCGGCTTCCCTGTTCCCAGCTTCATGTGCGTTGCTCTGGTCCGCCTCTCCGCTGACTTTGGACTCTCCTTGGCACTGCTAGGCTGCTCCAGTATCCAACCCTGGTCCTCCCATACAGGCGCTCCCTGGGTGGGAAGGCTCTGAAGTCTCGGAGAGGTAGACCTGAGGTCCCGCTGGGCACTGTGCATCCTGTTGTGAAGATGGAAAGTGAGGTTAACGCTATCTCTGAGTGGCTGGCCAGAGCTTGTGCCCAATAAAACCGTGATACCGCGGGGCGAAAGAGGAAACACTAAGGAAGTCTATTTTGTTGAGGAGAGAAAAAAAAAAGAGGAAGTCCCTCAGTGAGCTCAATGGACATAGTAACAGCAACAACAGGCCCCAAACACAGCCCTGCTGGTAAAGATGGCCCAGGATAAGGCCACCGGTGCGCCTGCGTGCTGTTAGACAGAAGGTCACTGGGGGTCAGAAGCAAGCCCACGGCGCCTAATAACAAAACCACGGCCTGTTGTTTTACACACGCAGCTTCGTTTTAAACACAGGCTCCCATCGAGGCGGTGGAAGGAGAGGTCACCGAGTCCTGGGGAAGCAGAGAGGGTGCCACAGCCACACCTTGGACTGGATTCAGCATGGAGTCTTAGGCATGAGCCTAGCAGGGTCTTCCCACAGTGCCGTCCAAGAAGATGGTGGATCCTGCCCTTCCTCACGACCATGAACCGCCCCCCCCACCGCCAAGGGTGACAATGGCTAACAGACATGGAGCTCCTACTGGGGGCTCAGACACCCTAGGTCTTCAGCACCCTCAGTAAGTGGACAGGTCATTGTTGAACTGACTGTGTGGGGCAGAGACGGCTGTTTGTCCTCCAATAGCTGTCCTTTCCTTCTTTAGGGAGACCTTTTTTTGCTTTTAGGCGGGTCCATAGCCTACATTTCCCAGCTTCCTTTGTGGCCAGGTGTGGCTATCTGAGTAAGTCAGGTCTAGTGGGGCAAAGTGAGCAGTTCAAGCCCACCAGCTGCTCTGAGAGAGAAAGATGAGTCTGTCCGTTCCCATGAAGACTTACACTCTGGGAGCAACTTGATGGAAATGGTGATTTGAGGTGAGACCACTTGCTGTTCAGCTGGCCCTGACGCATGGTGACCCGGTGGGTGTCAGGGGAAAACTTTCAGTGGTGCACTTTTTTGGCTCCTTTTGGTAGACTTGGGACTTGGAACCTCCAACTGTTTGGTTAGCAGTCAACTGGTAGTAGAAGTAGTCATTAAACTAAGGTGTGCGCAGCCCCCAAGAAGGATCCTGAAAGAGTGGGGAATGCCCCACTTTCCCACCCTGGCTGTGTCCTTCCCACTGTCTGGAATACAGGAGTGATGGCTGGAGTTGAGGTAGCCATCCTGAACCATGAAGTGGCTTGGGAGTGATGGCAGAATGGCAGTGTAGAGAGAGTCTAGAGCGCTGAGGAATTTTGTAGGACAACTATCCATGGCATTTGTATAACTCTCATGACAGCCTCTAATTGATACATCAAGTCATCTGTCTGCTTAAGACCTTTCAGTGGCTTCTCATTATACCCCAGAATAGAACCCAACTCCTGTGGCCTCCAGAGGCCCAGCGAGACTGCTCCCTGGCATGGAGATTAAAGGCTAGATCTCTGGAACCAGTGTTCACTTTCTGGTGATGTTGCTTCCTATGTCTGTGGCTTTAGGAAATTTATTTAATTTCTTAGTGCCTCGGGTTCTTCGTCTGCACAATGGGTTAATAATAGAACCTACTGCATCAGTTTAAGTTAGTGAGCTGAAACAGACTGGTTCTGCCATTTTGAGTCAGAAAATCCTATGGTTTTACTATGCTGGCAATGACACGATTTGGGGGAATGGTGTTGCATTCATTACCAACAAGGACATTTCAAGATCTATCTTGAAGTATGTGGTAGTCACCTAATCTGGTGTCAATTTAAGGATGAAGAGTGTAGGGGTGGAGTCTAGGCTGTCAATCTGGAGATAGCCAATGAGACTTCTGTGAGCATGGCCTTCTCCTGAGAATTCTGTGAAATCTGGGACTTCCTCCTCGGAGGCAGAAGACATCTCTCTCTCTCTGCTACTTCCTGGGAGACATTGCAGAAGACAAACCACATGGATGCAGCCAGACCTCAGAAGCCGGAGAAGCCACAGAGAGACCCTGCCAGCATGGAGATGCTTACAACGCCCCTGGACCCAAAGACTTTCTACCCACTGGCTTGTGATCCGTCCAGCATTTGGCTTCATTGCATGTGTTTTGTGAGTCTGGAGTACTTTATGGATTGGTATCAGAGATATGGGCTAATATCAGACTTATGACCTTGGACTGGACTGGGTTGGGATGTTTTCTCAATGTTCAATTCCTCTTGTATCTAAATCTCTTATACACACATGTGTGTTCTCTAGTCTACCCAGACTAACACAAAGTACAGTCCATCTGTGATGGGATTATATCTATTTGCATTCAAAGAAATCCAATAAGTACAACGATTATTCAAATTTAAGAACCAACCACTAAAACTATTGGTGAAGAACATGAAGAATTTTTAGAATTTTACTAATGACTTCCATCAGAATATGAAGAATTCTTAAAATTCTACTGAATTCTTCAGTCAGAAAGCGATCAAACATGCCATCAAGATGAATTGATCATTTTTGGAGATAGGAATGCAAACGTTGGAAACAAAGAGGAAGGAATAGTAGTTGGAAAATAGTCTTGGTGATAGAAATGAAGCTGGAGATCATATGATGGAATTTTGCAAGATGAACCACTTGTTCATAACAAATACATTTTTTCAACAACACAGACAGCTATCATACACATTGATTTCCCCAGATGGAATACACAGAAATCAAGTTGACTATATGTGTGGGAAGAGACAGTTCAAGCCCACCAGCTTGAATGAGAAGCTCAACTTCAGCAGCTTAAACAAGGCCAGGGACTGACGAGGGAACAGAATATCAATGGCATATATGCACGTTCAGGTTGAAGGGGAAGAAAATTCAAACAAGTCTACCAGAGTCGAACTATGACCTTGAGTCTATCCCACTTGAATTTTGAGAACATCTCAAGAGTATGTTTGATGCATTGAACACTAATGACAGAACACCTGATGAGCTGAGGTAGGACATCAAGACCATCATACGTGAAGAAAGCCAAAGGTCGTTAAGAAGGCTGAAAAGAAAGAAAAGGCCAAACTGAATGTCAGAAGAATCTCAAAGTAGCTAAGGCAAGGGGAAGAAACGGGGAAGTCAAATTGCGAAACAGAGAAGTTTCAAAAGGGCAGCTTGAGAAGATGAAGTAAAATATTATAATGAAATGTGCAAACACCTAGAGTTAGAAAACCAAAAAGGAAGACCACACTCAGCATATCTTAAACTGAACGAACTTAAGACAAAGTTAAAGCTCAAGCTGTGAAATTGAAAAAGTATGGTAAAAGGTAAACAAGCCGCCATCTAGCTCAGAAGCAACAAAGCCCACATGAAAGAAGCACACCAGCCTGCGTGATCACGAGGTGCCAAAGGGATCAGGTATCAGGCATCAAAGAACAAAAAATCATATCATTGTGTGCTCACCTCCATGATACGGTTGCTGAAGACAAATGGGTGCATAAATAAATGTGGCGAAGAAAGCTCATGGTGCCTGGCTATCAAAAGATATAGCGTCTGAGGTCTTAAAGGCTTGAAGGTAAACAAGCGGCCATCTAGCTCAGAAGCAACAAAGCCCACATGGAAGAAGCACACCAGCCTGTGCGATCATGAGGTGTCGAAGGGATCAGGTATCAGGCATCATCAGAACAAAAAAATCTTATCATAGTGAATGAGGGAGTGAGTGCGCAGTGGAGACCCAAAGCCCATTTGTAGGCCACTGGACATCCCCTTACATAAGGGTCTCGGGAGGAGATGAGCCAGTTAGGGTGCGATGTAGCAACCATGAAACATACAACTTTCCTCTAGTTCCTAAATGTTTCTTCCTCCCCCACTATCATGATCCCAATTCAACCTTACAAGTCTGGCTAGACCAGAGGATGTACACTAGTACAGAGAGGAACTCGAAATGCAGGGAATCCAGGACTGATGATCCCTTTAGGACCAGTGGTGTGGGTGGCAATACTGGGCGGGTAGAGGGAGGGTGAGTTGGAAAGGGGGAACTGATTACAAGGATCTACATGTGACCTCCTCCCTGGGGGACGGACAACAGAAAAGTGGGTGAAGGGAGATGTTGGACAGAGCAAGATATGACAAAATAATGATTTATAAATTATCAAGGGCTCCTGAGGGCGGGGGGAGCGGGGAGGAAGGGAAAAATGAGGAGCGGATGCCAGGAATTTAGGTGGAGAGCAAATGTTTTGAGAATGATGAGGGCAATGAATGTACAAATGCGCTTTACCCAAATGTGTATGTATGGATTGTGATAAGAGTTGCATGAGCCCTTAATAAAACAATTAGGAAAAAAAAGTATGGGAAAAATATAGAATGATGCAGGAAGCATCAAAAGAAGATGGGAAGGGCACACGGAGTCACGGGACCAACCATTTCAAGAGTTAGCATACCAGCCGGAAGCAGGGCCGCTGAAGGACGAAGTTCAAGTGACACTGAAAGCATTAGCCCCAAACAAGGCTCCAGGGATTGGTGGAATACCAATGAAAGTATTTCAGTCAGCTGATGACACACTGGAAACACTGACTCGAGGGGGAAAGCCGTCTGCTCCTTAGGCAATGGGACAGGACCACCACCTTTCATGGACCCAGGCCCGTGGGAACATGCTGACGGCTCAACGGAGGGAGCTGATGAAGCAGTAGTTGGCCTGTCTCTCCTCCGGAGATAAAACGGACACTTTGCCTCGTGCTCCCTGGCAAGGCTGCAGAAGCAGCAGTCTGCAAACCTGTCCGCTATGTCATGTTCCCAGCCTTGTCCTCCCCTCCTGTCTGTGAACAGCTTGGCTGATGTGTTAATGTTTCTTTGTATACCTGCGAATAATTGTAAATTGTCCCTTTGTGTAAACCTGTCACATGTTGCAGGCTACTGACAGGGAGTGTATTTAAACCTGCCTCAAATAAAGTTCTGGGCCCTGGAGTGTCCAGTGCTTCAGGGACCCCCACACTCCAACTTCAGCAATCCCTTTTCTCTATTATCTATAAGTTTTCCTGCTGCAGACCGTGTCTCTCAGAGCTGTTAGATTTGTAAGTTAAGAGCAGGATTCTATATAATCTTACACTGACTCATCTCTACTAAGAAATTTGGGAGACAGTTATTTGGTCAATTAACTGACTGGAAGAGATCCATATTTGTGCCCATTCCAAAGAAGGGCAACCCAACAGAATGCCCACGTTATAGAAAAATACTATTGATACCACAAGCAAGGGCAATTTTGATGAACATCATCCAACAACAGATGCAACAGTACATTGCCCAGGGAGCTGCCAGAGGTTCAGGCCAGATTCAGAAGATGTGGAACAAGGGGTATCATTGCTGATGTCAGACAGATCTTGGCTGAAAGCAGAGGCTCCCATAGATTTTTTTTGCCTGTGTTTGAGTGACTGTGCAAAGGCATTGGACTGTGTGTGGATCCTGACAAATTATGGACAGCTTTGAGAAGAACGGGGATTTCAGAACACTTCATCGTGCTCATGAAGAAAGCATACATGAAGCAAGAGGCAGTTGTGCAAATAGAACAAGGAAATACTGTAGGGTTTCAATCAGGAAAGGTCTGAGTCAGGGATGTGTCCTCTCACCAAACTTGTTCCTTCTGTACACTGAGCAAATCATCAGGGAAGCTGGATTACATGAAGAATGCGGCATCAAGATGAGAGGAAGGCTTATTAGTAACCTGTGATGTGCAGATGACACAGCCTTGCTTGCTGAAAGTGAGGAGGACTTGAAGCACTTGCTGATGAAGATCAAGGATTGCAGCCTTCAGTGTGGATGACAACTCAGTGTAAAGAAGACCAAATCCTCACAACTGGCCCACTAGGTACCATCATGATTAAATGGAGAAGAGCGAAGTTGTCAATGATCGACTAAGCCTTCCTTGGCTCCGTGGTCAATGCAACATGGAAGCAACAGTCAAGAGATCCAACGATGCGCGGCATGGGGTAAATTTGCTGCACAGGAGCTCCTTAGAATGTTAGAAAGCAAGGGTGTTGCTTTGAGGACTAAGGCGCGGCTACGCAGAGCCATGGTATTTTCCATGGCTCATGTGCATCGAAAGCTATATACTGAATAAGGACGATGGGAGAAGAATCAATGTGTTTGAACTACGGTGCTGGAGAAGAACATTGAAAGCCCCACGGACTGCCAAGAGAACCAACAAATCAGTCTTGGAAGAAGTACAGCCAGAATTCTGCTTAGAGGCAAGGACGATGAGACTTCATCTCCCGCACTTCGGACATGTTGTCGGAGAGACAGGCCCCGGTGAAGGACAGCGTGCCCGGTAACGTGGAGAGGCCGAGACAGAGGAAGGCCCTCTACACAATGGATGCATGCGGGGGCTGCCTCCGTGGGCTCCACGTAAGAACATTGTGAGGCTGTCACAGAGAGGACCCTGCTCCGTTCTGCTGTGTGTGATGTCGCTGTGAGTCAGGACTGACCCAGGCCACCTAGCAAGGACAACCGCATCAGTTGTTGTGAAGGTGAAATGATGGCTACAGTAAACCTGGCGCTCGGCAAAGGGCAAGTGGTCAGTCTGCACTGCTGCTGAGCACTGCACACTCCTCCCCCTGGAGCACTGCAGTCAGCCACATGGTCTTTCTTTTATTTCCTTAAATCCTCTCTGCACATTTCCACTGCGGACCATTTATACATTTCCTCTGCCTGAAACCCTAACCCTCCCCCACCCCCAGCAAGCACATGGCTCTGCACACTCACACACACACACGGATTGTCACTAAAATTACACCTGAGACTCATACACTCACCCCCACCCCAGACCCTGACACACTTTGATGTAGATTCTTTCATGTTCACACAAATACACATACTCAAACCCACACCCTCCACCACACACACACACACACACACACACACACACACACACACACCTCCTCTCTCCTAGGCTGCTGCCCTCTATCTTTCTGTACCTGGACACCCCATTTATTTACTTCACACCACTGTCCACAATCTCGGTATCGGTCCAGCTCACACTCACGGGGAACCCACAATACACCAGGCTGTGGGCTGGGCTGAGAGGAACTGAGGTTTAGTCTTGCTGCCTCCTCTGTGCTGCGAGCACCCTGGGCAGAGACCATGTTCATCTTGTGCATCGCCGTTATGCCCCCGTCCTCACAAAGGCCTGGAACATCATCGATGCTCCAGAAGTACTTTCTGAAATAAATGAGTGAGAGAATGAGCAGGACCACAGGCTACCTGACCCGAAGGCCCCTGTGCAAACAGCCCTCCGAGTGAGCTGAGGTTTAACACGGGGACAAGGCCTGGGCCACGTGGTGGTGATGTCGTGACCTGGGCCAGACTTACAGTCTCTAGGTCAGGTCTCCTCAAACTCTGGAAGCTAATTCTTTCTTCCACTTAGGCCGGGTCAAGGGTATGGTTTCTGCTTCTTAGAGGGGGCAGGGGGGGGGCGGGCGGTGGCTAGCTCAGTGGCACACCCTTCGTTCTTCCTCTGGGCTTCCTCTGCTGGGAGGAAAAGGACAGGCCGGTGTGATTTGAGAGGCAGCGCTGGCCACACTGGCCATGCCCCTTCCCCACAGATACTGTCTCTGCTACAGCGCGTGGGGTGACCCGTGGAGGGACCCCTTCATCTGGCTCCACAGAGCACCCTCCCCTGTTCTCACTTCCGACCAGGGCTGGGTTGCACATCCAGAGTCCCTCACAAATGCTCCCCAGGGGCCCTTGAGACCCTCCCGGACTCCATCCTGGAGCAGCAAGTAGTCTGGAAGAACATTTCTAGCCTTCCTTTTTTAGAAACCCAAACCTCCAGGTACCAAGAGGGAAAAAAGTGGATTTTGATGAACATTGTTTTCTCAGTGTGTGTGTGGTGGGGGTGTGGTGGGGTGGGGGGGAGTAGGGAGCTAGGTGGAGACAAGGGGGCAGAGAGAGAAGAGATCGGGCAGCGCTGGCTCCGTGGCGTCAGGGAGAGTGTGACACGTGAGGAGGGACAGCGAGAGTTGGTGCAAGGGTGGGCCTTGGGGTGTGTGCATGTGTGAGGCGGTGTGCGGGCTGTCGGTGGGGCGCATGTGCCCCTGCCTGTGTGAGCCCAACAGGTGAGCCATGCTCGCCTGCATGGAGCCAAGGGGCAGGCCACGGGGCAGAAGAAGAGAGGTCTCTGGGTGGAAGGCCCGTCTGATAGTGGGCCCAGAGAGGCTAAGGTGGGTGCCAACCTCCTCAGTGCCAACTGCCCTCTGCCTGTTAGGCTACTGGGCCCATGGTCATTTAAGGTGCTGGCCGAGGTCGGCAGCTCATTGGGGGGCGGCTTGCCCGGGCAGACCTTCTAGGGGGCCCCTGGGAACTATTTTTAGTGGCCTGGGCTGACTCCCAAATCCTGTGAACTATTTCTGGCTCCAGAAGATTGCCCTGAAGGATGTGGAAAATTTTCATGTTAAGAATGTCTGGTTTCCTTTCGGCTACACAAGGTCAGAGTGGGGAGACCAGGACAAAGGGCTTGAGGCCTGAGGGACTCTGGGAAAATTCAGAGGCACTGAGCGCATGAGATGACCACCTTCCTGCCCTTTGCTGAGCTGCACGGACTTCTGAAGCAGCAGCTGCATTTAGATTGGCCAGCCGTTCAGATTTCCTGGGGGTGGTCACCTGCATCTGGGAGCCACCTTCTGGGGGTTAGGCTAAAGAGAATTGGTAGCCCTATAGCTCTATTTCAGAATTTCAGTTCTAGACTATTTTGCTCAAATCTAACAGCACGACAACAAGGAGGAGAGTTGACTCAGGGACTCAGTAGCCCAGCAAAATGACGTACTGCCACTGAGCCCGTCTGACTCACAGAGACCCCAGAGGAGTGCTCCCGTGAGTCCCCCAGGCTGTAACTCTTCACGGGAGTAGAAAGCCTGGTCTTTCTCCCACGGAGTGGCTGGCGGTTTCGAACTGCTGGTCTTCAGGTATCAGGCCAAGGTGTAGCCACTGGACCCCCAGGCCTCCTTCCGTGGAAGAAAGGACTGGTGTTTAAAGATTACAGTGCAGAGACTCCTACAGGGACATGTATTCATCCGGTGGGCGTGGCTCTGCTGTTGTGAATGAATGCTGTAAAAAGTTTCGCCCTGTCGCCAACCCCCCATTGTTTGTGTCACTATTGTCCAGTCGCCTAAGAGGTTAATCCGTGCAAGTCAACAATTCATGTATTGCCGCTCTTAGTCTGCTGACACTTGTATCATGTCCTTTTCAACCGTGTTTTACATTCTACACCACTGACTAAATAAAGAACACTAAACACAGAATTATCTGATGCCCCAGGAGGATGACTGATCAAGTTCCCTAAAATAAAAGGACCGTGAGGTCTCTAAAGTGAACCAGAGACACATATAGATCATAGACATAGGAGTGAATTTGGGGCACACTCTTAAAATCTAGAGAACACGGAGTTCTTATGACATGGGCCTGCTGGATGCTTGCCCTCATAAAGAACAACCTCACTGAAGAGATGGATGTTATAGCCAAGGGTGGTGAAGAAGCTAGATGGGACCTGGCTGTTAGAAAAAATAGCATCTAGAGTCTTAAAAGGCTTGTTTCCAAACAAGCAGCCTTCTGAGTGAGGTGTCAATGGGGCGCACACTGAAGAAGCACACCAGCCTGTGTGATCCAAGGATTGTGAATGATAAAATCCAAACCTGAAGGAGGGAATGGTACCAGAGCTTAAATAACGAACACCCAGTTTTGGGAAGGCTATGGATGAGAATGGGATCCCCAAATCCATCTGCAGTGTTCACACATGGATAAAGCATCCGGTGAATCCCCGCTGACCCTAGACTAGGGATGAGCTGGCATGGAGAATGTATTTCCCCACCTGTATTTTTGTGGTTGTTACATAATTCATGTAAACTTGAAGTTAAAGAATAGTATAGTGGTGGTCTTCAACCTGCCAATCGGGTCACAGCGTGATGGTGCCTCCTTGTGGGCATGGCCTTCTCATAAGGAGGGTCCTGGGGAACCCCCTCACCCCCCACCCCCTGCCCCTCTGCCTTCACCTGCCTGCTGGCTGGCCCTGGTTGCTGCAAGCCCTGTGATGTGGCGGCCACCACCACTGGATCCACACAACTTTCTACCCACCGGCCTGTGATCTTCCTGCACTCTGCTTCTTTGCGTGTGGCTGTGGGAGCCTGAAGAGGGACTTACGGACTCGTATCGGACTTAAGGACTTGATCTGGCCTGGCCTGGGAAGTCTGCTCGCTATATAATCACTTCGTGATACAAAGCCCTGTATTACACGTAGATGAATGCCACTGCATTTGTTCCTCTATCCCACCCGGCCTCGCACAGTTTTGCTGTCTACGTTTTCTGTCTATACAACCCAGGCTTTTACACAGAGATAGTGACTACCTTGACGGCTTCTTGTGGGGACAGTGGGGAGCAGATGGCAAGGAGTACAGAAATAGATTCAGCGTTCTAAAATGATTGTGCTGATGATTGCACAGCTCTCTTGAACAGGAGCGCCCTATTGAATTGTATGATATGTGAACCATATACCAACGAAACTCTTCAAAAGGAAAAGAGACCCTGTGGAGTGGTCCTCCTCCCACCTGAGGCCAACCGGAGTCAGGACAGGCTAGACCCCGAAAGGCTTGCTGTACGGGGGAACCCAACCAAGGGAGGGAGGGCGCGAAGAAGGAAGGGAGAAAAGAGAGAGAAAAGCATGTCTCTGGACTCAGGGAAACCTGGGTTGGTCACTTCCCAGGACGACACGAAGGCTGAGCTATAGAACCCCGACGTGGCCAGGCTTCTGTGAAGGTTAAGTGCAAGGGTTCACTGTGCTCTGTGTTGGCTCCGTTGCCCACTCCTGGTCCCTCCTGGGGATGGTAAGCACTTGCCGTGCTGAGTGACTGGGAGTTTGACTGTCGGGCACAACACGTTGAGAGCCCTCTCACAAATGTAATCTAAGGAGAGCTTTGGTGAAGTCTTTAAAAGGAGACAGACACCGCCAAGAGACAGACACATCATCTGGATGAAGGAGGCCGTTAGCCCGAAGCCTTCATGGCATTGAGGAGTCACGGCCAGGACACTGGGTAAGCATGGCATGGGACAAAGGAGACTGTCACAAATGCAAGATGAGTGGAGATCAAGCCAGCACAGTTACACAGGGGACTACAGTAGTGGGAACAGGACCAAGATTGGGACACATATATTATGTTAAACAGTGCCCACCTGACGCCCACCAAGGCAGTAGGGCACACAGATAGGTCACGACGCATGCTGACGGGACTCCAGTACTGTCTACCAAGGATACAGCCAGGCAAGCCCCTAAGACAGCCTGTTCCTCCCTGGGCTGGCTGGAGAGGGGTGGAGGCAATCCGATTTCCAATGCACTCTGCTTGACAGCCAGATTAGCTACCCAAATCAAACCAATGCTGACTCCTTTCGACCCTCTAGGCCAGGGTCAAATTGCTCCTGTGGGTTTCTGAGACCCTTGACGGAAGCAGACTCCACTGTCTCACAAGGAGAGGCTGGGGGCTTCTGAGCAGCAGACCTTGAGGCTCACACCCGACGAATGACTGCTGAACCACCAGGCCCCTTAAGACCATCTTCATCCTTGGTTCAGGAGCAGAAGTAGTTCAACGGCGGCTTATTTATGGGGGGACCCTGTGAATGGATTTTGGGGTTTCTCTCTCATCCACAGCCTTCCGCAAACAGGGTCACAGCTGGTAAGTTCTAATACAGTTTGAACCTCCAACCTCAAGGCCACAATCCAATGCCTGTGCCCCTCTGGCGCCAACAGGGATCCCAGGTAACAGGAAGACCACTGAATTGCCGCCTCTGGGGGCGTCTTTTTCAGGCAATGAGGAGAGAAGGCACACACTCTGGGGGCGAGGGAACAGGGATGGGGTCCCCTGACCCAGCTCTACTTCATTGTGCACCTCCGGGCCCCACTGCTCCCCTCTGCGCAGGAGCTAGTAAACCCGCCCTCACAGGGGTGAAGAGGGTTCCAGGAGATGACGTGGGGTTTTTCTCCCTCCTCCCCATGCCAGGTCATCCCAGTCCCCTCACCCCAGGCAGGGACTGGAGCCCACTTGGGATGGGGGCGGGCGCTGGTGGAGACCGCTGTCCTGGCACCAATGGAATGTGACTGCCCCCTGAGACTCCCCAGTTCCTTCCGCAGCCAGCACGTCAGCAGCAGGCCGGGGCAGGAAGGGCCAGGGCGGCCTCCTCCAGTTCCCAGGGCCCCCCTCCAGGCTGGGGAAGTGGTCGAACAATAGGGCCACTTGTATGCTGGGGGTTGGCGTTGGGGGTGGTGGGGCGCAAAGGATGACCCTTTACTGGTGTGTGTGTGCGTGTGTGCGCGCGTATGTGTGTCCAAAGGTGTTTGTCGGGAGCTGCACTCTCAGGCAAAGTGACTTTGTGTACAACTGAATGAAACACCGCCAAATCCTGCCCCCTCCCCACCATTGTTCTGTTGGCACGTATCAGTCCATCTCCTGAAGGGGCTTCCTCTTTGCCGCTGACCCCCACGTTGGCAAGCATGACGCCCTCCTCCAAGGACGGGCTCCTCATGGTGGCATAACCAAAAAGTATGTGAGACCATCCTCTCCGTCCTTGCTTCTAAGGGCATCCTGTCTGGACTTCTTCCAAGACTGATCTGCCCCTTCTGCAGGCAGTCTGTGGGACTTTCAGTATTCATCACCAAACACCATCATTCAAAGGCAGCTTCCCGAGTCCTGAGCCGTTGCATCCAATGTATGCAATCCCAGCCTCTGATGGGAGAGCTGATGCTTTCTGCGTCTGACCAGCACCCCGTTTCACAGGTGGAAAGACGGAGGCTCATGGAAATGTGTCCACACCACACTGTAGGCACGTAGTCACTGGAAGTATAGGGAAAGAATCATAATCTCTTTCCTATATAATATGTCATATATAACACGTCTTTCCTACTCCAGAGTGATCAGATGATTGATGTGGGGAAAGTTCTTAGTTGTAGACTTACTCCTGCTAAAAACTGTCGAAACCAGATGGTGTTAGGGGCTCATCATTGTCCACTCCCTGATGGGCTGATGGGACCCTACAACTGCCCACATCATGATATGACAGCAACACAAGCCTCCTCATGGTCGCATGGTACACTATCTAGGAAGCTGTCTTGCTAGAAAATTGAAAATCCTCTGCTTAAGGCGCAACCACGATTTAGAGGAACTCTGAAAGGCAGAGGAGCATGTTAAGTGGCCCCCGGGATGCAGTCAGTGAACTTCAGGTGAGGGAACTTCTGCCTAATTGACTAGTGGTGACTTCTACAAAAAAAGAAGAAGAAGAAAGAGAGAGAGAGAGAGAGAGATGAATGTCTATGTGTGCCAATGAAGAAAGGAGACTTATCAACTTGATGTAGAGTTTGTTAGGACTCCGACCCAAACAAATTGTGAAACAAACACCAATAAAGAACCTTTCCTAAGTAACCAGGATGTTTGAGAAGATCATTCAGAACCATGTGGATGGGTCTGCTCGTCTAGTTGAGGGGACATTCAGCACATCAGGCCATTTTGAGACCTCCTTGGTGAAGATAGGATGGAGATGGCCTTGGGACCTGATGTCTGCCTGTCTCCTCCTCTGGGACGCCCCTGGAGATAGAGGACGGTGCTCCCGAGAGAAGCCAGTAACTGCCTGTGGAAGAAGGCAGGGAGGCAGAAAGAGATCATGTCCTCTCTTCTGTCCTCTGTCTGCAGGCATCCGCTTTTAGAATGTGGCCCCTGTAGGCTGCCAGGGTCTCTCCTTTGAGGCGCTCCTGCTCAGGCCCAGTGTTTAAAATTAGACCCCTTGCCAGGGCAGCTGTCACGCTGCTCCCTGGGAAACAGCATAAACACGCTCCTGCAGCTGGGACATAGAGCAAATGTCTGCCCTAGATCCAGGGCATCCCTGTGGGACCAGCCCCACCCCTTAGGGACAAACCCATCTCTGTTGGGTCATCCCTGTTGACATCCAGTAGTAACCTGCTCTAGCCTGGCCTTCAGCCACAGGCCACGGGGCCGGGCTGTACAGGGATGAGCAACCAGCTCTCTGACCAAACATGGCCTTCTCTTCTCAAGATGGTCTTTCCATTTGAAAGATGGGGGAATGGAATCATCTTCGGGAGTCTTGCCAAGGTCAAACAGTAAATGGCAAAGCTTATTTCATACACCTTTCTCTGCTCCCTCGCTTTATTTTATTCTGTTTTAGGTAAAAGCTTACCTAGCCAGTTACGTTCCATTCAACAGTTCAGGCACATTGGTTCCAATCCCCTCAGTGGGTCAGCATTCCCAGCCTTTCCACTTGGCCCCTTCCCACCCCATTTCCCCACTCATCCCCACCTCATCTTTGCTTTGGGCAGTTGTAGTTGATTGTTTGAAGGAACATGTTCTTCATAGGTGTTCTTGCTTATTTTAGAAGTCAATCTATTCTCTGGTTGAAGGGTGACCTCTGGGAGGGGCTTTGGTTCCAGGTTAGAGTGTTTTCTTTGGTCGATAGTTTTGAGGGCCCCTCTACTCTGTTCCAGTCTGGTAAGTCTGGTTATGAATTTGAGTTTGGGCCCAATTTTCTCCCATTCTAACCAGGACCCTCTGTTGTGTCCTGGTGGGAATGATCGGTGGTGGTAGCCGGGCACCGTCTAGTTGCTCTGGTCTCGAGCAGGAAGAGGCTGGGGTTCCGGGCCATGAGTAGTTCTGTGCACTGGTTTCTTCCCTGAGTCTTTATTTCCCGTCAGACTTCTGTGCTCCAGACAGGGCATGGGAAGATGTTGGCTTTTTTATACTTGTATTGCTTACCTGTATACTTGTATCTGGCATAAATCAATCATATATTTCACAACCTTTTCAAAGCAGGGAGCTATTATACAGGCTGATCCCTGCTACTGTGTGGTTCATGAGTTATTTTTCAGGGTTTTTTTGTTGCAAATGTCTATGCAATAAATATTTTGTCCTTTCCAGCCTCCTTTACATGTATAATTCAATGGCGTTACGCAAATTCATTATGTTGTTCAGCTGTTGCCGGTATCTGGTTACAGATTTTTCTATCACCCTTAACATTTTTACTGCTTAAAAAAAAAAACTAAAAAAAAAAAAAAGAGTTGTATGAGCCCCAATAAAATGATTTTAAAAAATCTCGTTTGAAATGATTTGCTTCTATTTTAATAGATGAAATCATATCCATAGCAAAATATTTTAAAATGCTAATGGGTAAGTGACTTTATCCCATCTCAACCCCAATCTCTTTCTTCATTCTCCATTGGAAGAGCAGAGAGCATCCGTTTCTCGAAGGTCCTTGTAGAGATGATTGGGCCAACCTTGCAAAGGGGCTCATTGAAAGGACTACATCTTAACACCCCCAGGCACTCGTGTGTAAGGAACGAGCCCCTCTCCTCTGCTCCTGGAGTGGGACCAGGGCTGGGTGAACGGAGCCAAGACTCCTGCCTGTGATTTTCCGTGGTTCAGATCCTGACAGTCAGCTGCTCAGAGAAAGGGGCAGTTCCGGGTCTTCCCTCTTCTCTGACCTTACCTGGGGGCTGGCTTAGGGTTGGTGTGGAGAGAGCTGCTGTTTTCTCAGTTCCAGCAGAGCGCTTCCTGACTGTGCGGGTGTACTGTAGTTCATTAGCCCATTTCCTCTGGTGGACATGCAGGTGTTTTCCAGTTTTTGCATCCATACACAATATTTCAGAGTCGCTGGGCGGTGCAAAAGTTAACCTGTTTGGTCACTGTGTCAGTCTGGGTTGACCAGAGAAACAAACCTAGAGACACTTATATGTGGGTAGGAGAACACTTTATATCAAAGAGCAATTGTACGTTAAGAAAACATCCCAACCCAGTGCAGATCAAGTCTATAAGTTTGCTATTACCCCATAGGTCAATACTAGTCCATAAATTTCTCTTTAGACTGGTGCAATGACACTGAATGCAGGAAGATTAAAGGCCAGTGGGTGGAAAGCCTTGTGGATTCAGTGATGGTGGAAGCATCTCAGCGCTGGCGTGGGTCTCCACATGGCCCCTCCAGTTTCAGGGCTCTGGCTACATCAGCGTAGCTCCATGTGGCTTGTCAACAGGAAGAAAAAACAGAGAGAGTCTCCCATCTCCAGGGAGGAAGACAGAAGTTCCCAGAATCTTCAGGAGAAGCCATGCCCACACAGAGCCCTCATTGGCTATGGCCTGATTGACAGGCTAGACTCCACCCCTTCGCTCAAGTTGAAAGGAGATTATGTAACTGCCACAATGAATAACCCAAAGGTTGGAGGTGCAGCCCATCCAAAGTCCACCTCAGAAGAAAGGCCTGGTGATCTACTTTCCCAAAATCAGTCAGTGAAAACCTCCTGGTGCTCAGTCCTATTCCAAGACACATGGGATTGCCATGAGTCAGCGTGGACTCAGCAGAAATGGGGTGCATCAATGTATATTCCCAGGCACTTTTGTGACTGGTTCTACGAGACCACTTTCTAGAAAACAGAATCTGACTGATTCGTGTCACAGCTGCTCTGAGTGCCCAGACATCTGGGAACAAGGACAAAAAGGTTCTGCAGCCAGTCCGAGAGGAACCTGGCCTGGGCCATCTGAGGCAGCCTGGGTGTGCGCCCGATCTGGAAGTGAGGGGACAGGAACAGGAATTTCTGGGGCTCAAGGAAAGAAATGCACACCCACTGTGGATCTGCTCTGTGCTAGCAGACTCTTTCATGCTGCCTTATTCGATCTTCGCAGCAGCTCGCTGAGGTGGGCAGGGCGTCATATTTTGTTGCAGAGCCTCAGAGACATGAAGCCACTTGCCAGTGGGTAAGTGGCAAGGCTAGATTCCATCCCAGGTGAATCTGCATCCAAGGGGCACCATCTGATGGTCTTCAAGTATCCCCAAACAGCCAAGGAGCAGGGCTGGCAGGTGATCCAAGCCCAGAGGACTGCGTCCCAGGTGTGGACAGGGTACCCTTTGATGTTGTGTAGTGCACCGTCTGTGGGTCTGCGCATGGCCGCCCTGTTGGGGTGCCCACGCTCGCGCTCAGCAACGACTCACTAAACATAAGCATGGCCCCAAAGACCATTCAGTAGCGGCTCTTTCAATGGATCATGATTAAGTTACTGGCAGAAACAAACATCAAGGCTGAGAGGCCATCTGAGGGGACTTCAGAAAGTTGATGAGAAAAGTGGCATTCCAGGGAAACGGGGTGGGGGGGCACCCAGATATTGGCCATGCCATCCAGGAGGAGGGTGGGACTGACTCCATTGGATGAAGCATCCAGGAATGCTTCCTGGAGGAGGTGACTGGGTTGGGCCCAGAAGGATGAGTAGTGGCTTACCAGAAAGGAAGATGGGGTCCAGAGAAGAATGAGGGTGGAGGGAGGACCTTTCAAACAGAGGAATCCGCCAGTGAAAGGCTCACACTGCGAGGTAAGTGGGACTGGTTGGGATCTGCGGGTGACTGGGGCCAGGGAATGGGAGAGGAAACCGGGAGCCGTGGGGGGATTAGGGACAGGTGGGAGGGGCTGCACTTACTCACTACCATCCAGTCAATTCCGACTGGGAGCGACCCTATAGGACAGAGCAGAACTACCTCTGTGGGTTTCCAAGACAGAGACTCTTTATGGGAGGAGAACGCTTCTTTCCCTCTCTCACGGGTCACCTGGTGGTTACAATCTGCTTGACCTGTAGTCAGCAGCCCAACACCCTAACCCACGACACCCCAGGACTCCCCTAGGGTGATGGAAAACACAGTCCACACCTGTGTGTGCAGTAAGCAAAGCAGGGACTCTGGCGTCCCCTGGCCTGGGTTCAAATCCTGATCCTGACTCTCCAGACTCTGGCTTTAAGTGTCCTGTCTCACTCCTCTGCCTGCCCCGAACAACAAACAATGCAGATGCTTCTCATTTGCCATGATCGGCCCCACCGGGGAGCTCCTGGGGCCAGGCAGAGCCAGTTGGCGTGGAAACGCCCCAGGTGGGGTTGACCATGGTGGGGCAGAAGGAGCAGAGTGGCCCAGCTGGTTGAGATACTGGCTGGTCCAGGTGCACAGAGTGCTAGGTGGGTGGGCGGGACAGGGATGTGTGGAGCAGAGGGAGGAGCCTGGCCCTAAGCCAGGTCTGTGCTCAGCACTAGCTCCCTTTGACCACGAGGCAGGTACTCTGTTGATCCCTGTGTTAGTCTGGGTACATTAGAGAAACAAATCCACAGAAACTCATATGTATAAGAGAGAGTTTTATATAAAGGGTAAGTGCACATCAAGAAAACATCCCGACCCAGGGCTGCTGAAGCCCACAAGTCTAATATTAACCCACATGTCTGATACCAATCCACAAAGTCCTCCTCCATCCCACAAAACACACACTATGATGCTGACTGCAGGAGGAAAGCGAATCAGTGAGCATGTAAGCATCTCAGCACTGGCAGGGGTCTCCAAACAGCTGCTCCAGCACCCAGGGTTGCATTGGGGTAGGTCCATGTGGCTTCTTAGGGATGTGTTGCAGGAAGTGAACCTTGCCAGCTGAAGCAGGGAACTGGCTAAGGCAGTTCGACCATCAGAAAACAAGAGACCCGAGAACTAGAAAGGCGAATTTCACCGAGCCATTTATCTCTCCGGCCTTCAATGAACCCCACATGTGTTTACATGCCAGGTTAGCACAATAAACTTTAACTATCTCAATCCCTTTCAGGGGTGAGGGAGGCTGGGTCCCCAAGCTGCATGGCGAGAAGTTTCAAGCCCATGGTCACCTACTCCAGTGTCTGGGTTCTTTCTATTATTCTTCAAAGATTCCTGGGGCTTCCACTGCAGGCTCATGACCGAGAGAGAGAGCTAGGGAACCAGGGTTTGCTGCTCTCAGTCGCTTAGATGGCTTCAGTGTGGGTGTGGAAGTGAGTGTGTGGGGTGTCTCTTTAAGCCAGCTTCCTGCTCTAGAAGTTTCTGACCTCCTGCCTCCCCAGCTCTGTCCTCTCCGCCTGGGACCCTCCATTCTTCTCGGTCTACTTCACAAACTCCTCTGTACCGATCCAATTGGAATTTCAATAGCGCTCTCTCCTCCTGGGATCAATCGGTGCCTGAATTCACCCTGCTCTTGCCTGCCAGCTCAGAGCCACTGCCCTGTAGCGTTCACGGGGAGCCCCGGTGCCATGGTGGGTGCCGAACTGGGCTGCGAACAGCAAGGTCAGGAGTTCAGAACCAGCAGCTGCTCCTCAGGAGACAGATGGGGCTTTCTATTCCGGTACAGAGTTTCTGTTTCAGAACCACCCCCCACAGGGGGGGTGCGGGGGGAGGGCAGTCCTACCCCATCTTGTAGGTTCTCCGTGGGTCGGCATGGACTTGCTGGTGGTGAGTTTGGTTGTTTTCACTGAATTTCCAAGGCGGTCATCCTTAAAGGAGCAGACCTCAATGTATTTTCTCCCTTAGGTTTGAACTGCCAACTTTCTGGCTGGCAGCTGAGCGCTTAACCATTGCATCACCAGGGCGTCTTTTGACTTTTCCCCAGCAGAACCAGTCCTGCCTGCCTCAGGACTGTCTGGCCGCTTCCACCAGTTGCTGTGGACTTGGCTCTGCCTCTTGGCCTCCTCGCTTGTGCTCGATTAGAACTCCACCCCAAAGGATTTGGGATCGTCAATATTTTAGAAGTAGAATGCTAGGCCTAACTTCCCAAGGGATTCTGGGTGGATTTGAACCACCAGCCTTTCAGTTAGGCCTCGGTGCCCCTCATACCATCCTACTCTTGGGCCCCTTTATTGGGTGAGATCACCTGAAAGCTCATCTGTCTCCCAGGAGGCACTTGATAGCCGTGGGCCAGGGGCTGTTCTTGTTACCCCCAGGCCTTACTGAAGGGCTGTCAAGGTTCTCGGGGAGCCTGGGGGCTTTCATTGAGGGCTGTTTGATTTGTGTGATGCGGAAACACTTAGTGAGTCCATACGCTGCACAGCTCGGTGCTAAACATCCTCACAGTGGCGTGTGTTGGTCTGGTTAGGACTCTCCCTCCTCACTGAAGAGGGAACTGGGGCTCAGCAAGGTTGGTTCAGTTACCACCTCAATGTCACACAGTCAAGAAGAGCTTGGCCAGGACTTGTCTAAGTCGGAAGTCCCCGGCCCAAACCAGCACACGATGCCTGGAACTGGAATTCGGATTGAATTTAAAAGAACAATTGGACCTTTATTTTACTAGACATTAGGGGGGCAAGGGACCATGGCATCAAACACATATTCATGCTTATGTTTTCTTTCTTTTTTTCTACATGCTTATGTTTTCAGTGAGCATCCTTTAGGCTGCCTGGGTCGGCTTTTGGAGGTCCAAAATCTCGGCTGCTAGCTGAAAGGCTGGTGATTCCAGCCTGGAACAGCTCGCGGTGGGAGAAAGATAGGCGGCCTGCCTCTGGAACGATCTGCAGCCTGGGACCCCCCCAGGGAGCAGCTCTCTGTCCAACAGTGTTGCCGCAAGTCCAAATGGAGACTCAGTGGCAGTGTGTCTTCATCTTTAGCCATAAGATTTTCTTTATGTATAATTTAAAGTTTTACTAGTTGTGTGTTTATGTGTATTAGAAAAAGAACACGTCAGCCTCAGAGCTTTAGCCGTGATATAATTTCCTTTTTGAATATCAGTCATTGATGTAAAAAAAATCTCAAGTTGATCTAACTGAAAATCTCAAGGAGAGACAGTTGGAAAACATGCATCAGAGTCAGCAGATGGACCTGGGACTATCTATTGGTTTTTTTCCTCCTGTTCTGCTTTGTTTTGTTTGTGTTTTTATATTAGGTTTTGATTTTGTTTTTCCGCTTTCTTTTGCCCCATGTCTATCTATTTAAGACAGGCAGGATGAACCATCCCAAGGAGAAAATTACAGACCTGTGGTCTGGGGCCATATGGGAGAGGGCGACAGGGTTGGGGAGTGGGAAGTCAACAAACTCAGAGATAAGGGAGCAACAAGAGATCTAAAATTGATGGTGAGGAGGGTGCATAATGCCAGATGGGGCTTGATCAAGAGCAATGTATCAGAGAGGAAATACTGGGAGCTGAATGGAGAGTGAGCATGATAGTGGGACAGGAGGAAAGTAAAAGGAAATAGAGGAAAGAAATAGAAGGCAAAAGCTATTTATAGAGATATAGCTACTGGCATGTATATGTAAATATACTAATTTATAATTAAAGGGATAGAGAAAATATACATATATTCATATGATAAGTATTAAGATAGCAGATGGACTTTGGTCCTCTACTCAAGGCCTCCCTTAACACAAGAACATTTTGTTCTGATAACCTGGCACTCTTTGATACTCACCTTCCCCACATGATCACTGAAGACAAAATGGGTGCATAAGCAAATGTGGGGAAGAGAATGGATGGTGCCCGGCTATCAAAAGATATAGCATCTGGGGTCTTAAAGGCTTGAAGTCAAACAAGTGGCCATCTAGCAGGGAAGCAAATAAGCCCACATGGAAGAAGCACACCAGCCTGTGGGATCATGAGGTGTCAACGGGATCAGATAACAGTTATCAACAGATCCAATACAAACAATTATATCAATGAGAAAGAGGGGGGTGTAGTGGAGATCCCACACCCATCTGTAGATAATTGGATATCCCCCACAGAAGGGTTATAAGGAAGAAATAATTCAACCAAGGTGCAGTCTAGCACCGACGAATCACACATCATTCCTCTAGTTCCTGACTGCTTCCCCCCCACCACTACCATGACCCAGTTCTACCTTATAAATCTGGCTAGACCAGAGAACACACATTGGTACAGGTAAGAGCTCTCAACACAGGTAATGCAGGAAAGATAAACCCCTTAGGAACAGTGATGGGTGTAGCAATGCCATGAAGGTAGGAGGATTATAAGGAAGGGGGGAAAAAGGGGAACCCATCACAAGATTGGATATATAGCCCATTCCCCCCACCCCACCCCCAGCCAGCTGCCCTGCGAAGGGGATGGATAATGGGAATGTGGGTGAAGGAAGACAAAGGACAGTGTAAGATACAAAATAACAGTAGCAACATATTATTGATCAAGGACTCATGAGGGTGGGGGAAGGGAAAGAGGG
This sequence comes from Tenrec ecaudatus, assembly GCF_050624435.1. Classification (NCBI taxonomy): domain Eukaryota; kingdom Metazoa; phylum Chordata; class Mammalia; order Afrosoricida; family Tenrecidae; genus Tenrec; species Tenrec ecaudatus. The sequence goes on along the minus strand of NC_134531.1, from coordinate 186,713,588 downwards.
GCTTATACCAAGGGCTCAAGCAGAAAATGTCTCAGAAATGATGCTGGCAACGTTTATACAAATATGCTGTATATAATTGATGTATAGAATGTGATAAAAGCTGTAAGAGCCCACGATAAAACGATGGGGGTAAGAAAGACAGTAGAAGGATTATAAAAACCAGGACATTGATACTGGAACGAGAGGATATCGCTAGCTCCCTCCACCCCCATGCTGTCGGCCTCTTAGAGACAGGGGGAGAAGGGGTGGGCAGGGGAAGGGGTATTCAGAGAGGGATGGGGAGATGTGCTGGCCCCAGCTCTTCCTGTGGCCACCAGCTGCCTCCCTCCCTGCCAACAGCCAGTGACCTTTGAAAAATGTAAAGCAGATCCTGTTCCTCTCATGAAACCCCCCCCCCCCCCAAGGACTTCCCACTGCCTGTAAGATAGGGCACACTCCTCCCTGCCATCTAGAAGGCCCCACCCAGCATGGCTGGCTGGCCCACAACCCCAACCTCATTGCCTCCCCCTCCTCACCTGCCATGCAAACACTGGGCTGGTCCCATTGCTGTTCTTGCCTCAGGGTCTTTGCACAAGCTGTTTTCTATCTTGGACTGTTGCTTTCCCATCTCTTCCCACAGATGCCTCCTGCTCAGCTTACGTGCTACTTCCCCAGGGAGGCCATTCCAGACCACTGGGTTAAAAGTACATCTAAGCATTTACATGCACCTCACAACGCTTCAGTTATCTCAACAGAACCTCTAAATCCACATCTTTCTTACTTCCTTTCTCTCCTCCCCACCCACTTATATTTTGTTGACAGTCTTTGCACAAGTTACTTTTGAACAAAAACTGTCCTGTCCGTGCAACGTCGTCCCAATAGGTCCTGGCTGGTAGTAGGTGCTCAGTAAATCGTCACTGCGGTACACACGGGGGGTGGGGGCTGAAGAGGGTGGAGAAAAGCCACCCCAGGCTTCTCTGAAAACAGCTGAGAAGTCCAGGGTCCTCCAGGCAGCTGAAACTAAAAATGCAGACGGGCTTAGTCATCCTTGGAGCCTGGTAACGCTGGCAGCGAGCACACGCCCCATCCAAACACATCACAACACTGTGGGCCCCACGTTGTCAGGGCTCCAGGTGTCAGCTCTGGCATTCAGGGGCTGGCAGCAGCTGAGCATGTGGGCTCAGGGGCCGGTGGGCATGGAATGAGGTGGGATGGGGGCCGTGGACTGAGCTGCCCAGACTGGGAACAGTCAGCGGTGAGCGGCTGGGAGGCTTCTGAGGACACATTGAACCTTGAGAAAAGTGGCCTTGTGGAATGAGCCTGAAAGCGCTGACGGGAGAAAAATTCCACTCAGGGCCCCAAACAGGCCACTTGGTTGTGAAATCAATTTCTGTGACACTGTGCAGGCTTGACATCAGGGAACTCTTCCTTTCTTCTTGGTTTTATAACTGCTTTATTGAAAGTGAATTCATGTACCATACCATTCGATGGCTTTTTAAAAAAAAGTATATTCAGCGTTTACAACCACTACCACAATTCATTTGAGAACATTTTCATTAACCCCAAAGAAACCCTTGGGCCATTAGCAATCCTTCCTGTCCCCCCGCCCCCCACCAAGCCGTGAACCACCACCAATCTACTTTCTGTCTCTGTGGATCTGGAGGCCCTGTGATGTCACTGGAAGCGCACAGGCTCCTCTCACATAGCAGATGGTTTCCCAGGTCCATCCCCATTGTGGCAGCTATCAGAACTTCTGTTTTACATTGCTGGGTGATGCTTGGTTGCAAAGCTAGGCCACATCTCGTTTATCTGTTCAACAGCTGGTGGACATCTGGGTTGTTGCCACTCTGGGGCTATTATGAACTTGGATGGCCGTGAACAGTCCTAGACGCCTAGGCTTTTTGTGTGGATAGGTGCTTTCCTGTCTCGTGGGCATATGCCTGGGAGGGGCATCTACTTTAAGAAGGGGAAGGTGGTGGAGTAATGCCTCACGGAACACCTGTACAGCGGGGCAGGGATGGAAGCCGCCCGTGTAGCTCTAGTGGAACACGGAGTGAGCAGCACGCCGACAGGGAGCTGCTGCTGGCCTTGGCACACGCTCTATTGCCCTTCACGTCTGGCCCCATGTTTGACAGATGGAAGGTGTGTGGCAGCCCCGGGCCACACTAGTCAGCTGATGTCGTTTTTCCAGCAGCCTGTGCTCTCTTCATGTCCCCGTGTCATGCTTTGGCGATCCTGGCAATCTTTCCAGCTTTTCCATAACACCGTGCACACCCACTAGCCGACAGTGTAGCACAAACATAACTTTCATCTACAGCACCAGGAAACGAGACGTGCTGCCCGATGCGCCTCTCATGTGATGCTCACGTGACTGCCATGGTCTGGAGTGGAACCCCCCACGCGTCCAGGTACGCCCATGCTAGAAGCTCAGAGAATACTTAGGCAGGTGTGTCCGAATCTTTACTCCTTCTGACGTTCCCAGTGGGAAGGCCGAGGAGAAAGAGAGACCAGCCACGAGTCTCTGTCCGTTTATTGGATATACAACCAGAATGCCCCTTAGCAGCACGAATAGCAAGACTTCACCTGGCTTACTTTGGGCATGCCACCAGGAAAGGCCAGTGGCTGGAAAGGACACCTGGTGAGACAGAGGGCCAGAGAAGGCGAAGGATACTCTCCTGGCCGCGATCAGCTGACACCGCAGTCGTAGCAACAGACGCCAATCCAAAGACCCCGATACGGCGCAAGCAAGGCCAGGCAATGTCTGCGGCAGCCACAGAGTCAGTGGCAGCTAACAAGAACCATTTACCGTTCAATATATGTATATAGCAGCACACATCCATAGTGCTGTCGGCCGCTTGAAGTGAATCAACATGTGCAGTAGAGATGGAGGAGACCTAAGTCCTAGGTTGGCGCACTCAGCCCCAGTCAGGAAAACACAGGGGTAAACATATAGAAACAATCACTTTCTGTTATATCCTCTCTCACTCTTTGTGTCCCCCCCTACCCCCGAGAACTAATGACCCTTTCCCCAAATTCCTGGCATGAAACTCCTCTTGTCTCCAGGGCGGAACTAGCAGTGGGGAGAGAAATGCCCATCTCCAGGAAGGCCTGTCCTGGGGCGGCTGCTCCAGCCTTGCAATCTGACAAGAAGGGCTTACCTTACTCTCTAAAGGCGAAACGAGAATTTGCCTTTTTTTCTGATTGCTATATATTTTCATGTATTTCCACTGTGCTCCTCCGTAGGCCATGCTGTGCGGGATGTCTGAGGTTCAGGGTTAACAAAGATGCGCCTGGTCCCCTGGCCCTCCTAGCCTGCTGGGCAAGACAGAAGGTCCATAAGTAAAAGCCCGGCCTCTGTGTGTGTGTGTGTGTGTGTGTTGGGGGGGTAATTGTGGGGGTGGAGGGGTAAGACCACTCAGATACAGGTGTGGGCACTGCCTTGGGAGCTGCTGTCAATGCTGAATGAGCTTGTCAGACACATTCTTACATCTGGTCTCCGTTGCTGGCTTGTTCTCAGAGTTTTAATGCGTACCTTTAAAGAAGACGTGCATTTGTTCATTCATCAACGTTTATAGAGTGCCTCCTATGTGCCAGGCTCCGGGAGGAACTCCCAGACAAATAGAACTTTATCTGGACCGCTATGCAGGGTCGCTATGAGTCAAATGGACTGAAGTCTAGCAAGAGAGAGAGACAGCAAATAGACCAAGACTCTTCTCTCTGGTCATGGGGTACCGTAAGCACTGGAGTGCTAACGGAAGGTGCCACTTCGGGGGAGAAAGGTGGAGCTGTCTGCTCCCATAAAGATTGCCTATCTCGGAAACCCTACATAGGGTCGAGAAGAGAAGCCGTGGGCTGGACTCCTGGCAGTGGGTGATGGGGCACAGGAGACATTCGTTTGTATCACCCTCTCATTTTCTCACGTAGAATGCCGTGGTTGTCCTCGGGTGCCTTTCTGTAACCCCACGGCAACGGAAGGGAATGCTACCCAGTCCTGGGCCGTCACCATGGTCAGTTGTAGATGGGAGAGCTGTCAGCCATTGGGTTTTTGGGGGGGGAATTTGGATAATTTTTTTTGAAGGAAGTAGCCAGATATTTCTTCCTGGTCTGCCTTAGTTTAGTCTGGAAGTCCTGATGATGACTGTTTGACATCATATCAAAGCATAAGCTTCCTCCCACAGATGGGTGGGTGCTGGGCACTGGCCAGGGATTGAAGCCGGGTTTCCATGGAGGAAATGAGGATTCTGCCAGGAAACCGCCACCGCCACTCAGAACACACACACACACACACACACACACACACACACACACACACATCTCCTATATGGGTCTAGTCACCTATCTTACATACATTCTGTTCTCATCCGGAGCATATGAGAACACATTACCTCATATATTAGTTTTGCTTTTCAGGGTCACATCCGTACTGCTCTCAGACCCAAATAAAATATTTTAGTATCTTTCTACTGTGTCTTTGAGCTTCATTGTTTCTAACCACAGAGTGTATCTTTTATAAAAAGATTTTTTTCCTTCTAGTGTATTTTCAATGGAGGAAATTTAGAAAAATGTAGAAAAAATAAATATATTCACAAGACACCCCCACCCTCTTCTCACATCACTCAGAGACAGGCATGATCCTGCTGCCTTTCCTTCCAGTTTTTCTTCCAGGCTGCGCCCGCGCGATCCGGAAGTGTGCTGTTCTCGTTAAGAACAAGCAGAGTGGGCTGGTGGTACTAGAGTGTGGGGTTGAATCCCAGTGCTGTCTAAGCTCTGGGGTCCCAGCAGGAGGAGGCATCTGCTCACACACCTCTACTCCCAGAAAAGGCCTGGGTTTTCTTCCTCTCTGGAGGACCACTGCCTTAGGGTCTCCCCCCACTCCTCGCCCAGGCCCACAGACGTGGAGCCTGATGTCCGGGAGGGGTTCTGGAAGGGTCGCCAGAGGCTGCACCCAAGGTGAGGGAAGCCTCCCAGTCTCCTGGGGTCCAGAGTTCTGAGCCCTTGTTTGCCTCATGGCTGGGGGAGCATTTGAGTCCCTATGGGGTGGTCCCCGGCCCCACCCACAGCAAGAGTTCTAAATAAGGGCCTTGGAATCTGCTGTGTCCAGTGACAGCTGAGAATCCAGTGGGCACCTCGTCCTCTGACACAGGACCCCGGAGTGACAAGAAGGGAGGGGCTAGAAAGCCAAGACCCCCCCGCCAACACTTGGCCATGCACCCCACCCAGAGCCTGTCTGAGAACAGGAACTTCTTGGAGAAAAGAGAAGTATGTGGCACAGGTTGTCCAGCCGGTGAGGTGGATGGAAGTCCTGGTTCTTGTGGAGGGTGGCTTTTTCTCCCCTTCACCCGAGGAGAGCATAAAGGACAGCTGCTGACCTCAATGAGCCGCCCAGACGCTCCACGGAAGAAAGGCCTGGCAACCGGCCTTGCCCAGGGAACAGACAGCCAGGAAAGGTCCACGGAGCAGTTCCACTCTGTGACAGTGCCGCGCTGCCCTCGGCTTGACTTATGAACCAGGTTAGGTGTTCCTGGCTGACACAAATGGTTAAGTGCTGGGGTCCGAATGGGAAGGTCGGCAGTTCAAACCTACCCAGGGGTACCTTTGAACATAGGCCTGGAGATCGATCTGCTTCGCAAGGAGCACACACACGAAGGCCCCACCGGGAGGAATTGACTGCGGGACGACTGGTTCTGTTTTAGAGGAGCCCGGGTGCCATAGTGGTGATGTGTGCGGCTGCTAACTACAAAGTCAGCAGTTCAAAACCATCTCTTGCTCCTTGGAAGAAAGGCGGGCTTTCTGTTCCTGTAGACCGTTTACAGTCTTGGAAGTCACAGGGGCAGCTCTCCCCTGTCCTGTAGGCTCGCTGTGAGCCAGCAGTGAGTTGGGTGTTTGGATATGAGTGGTTTGGTCCAGGACAGGAGGTGAGTCTCATTGTCCCACTTCACTAAGATGGAAACTGAGGCTGGGGGAGGCTAGGTGACTTCTCTGTGGTGGCAGAGGGTTGGGGGGGGGTCACTTTAAAATGGGCAATGTTAATAAGCCCTATCCTCTCCTGCCTTCCCCGCCCTGACTGGTCTCTCCACTCTATGCACAGAACGTTCCTTCCTTTCCCTGCCTCTGCGTCCTCCCCTGCACCCCCCTACCCTCCCCCCACCCCCCTGCCCCAGGCAGGCAGGAAGCATTAGCTCCTCACCTTGGCTTCCCAGCAGCGAACACCCCCTTCCTCACGTATACATACTTATCCAGCAGACGTATCAACCAGCGAGGATGGCTGCATGTTGAAGACCAGGGGTGGGGCGGGGCGGGGTCCTCGACCACAGGTCCTACCAGGCTTTTCCACACGTTCAGTGCTGTGAGGGGAGGGGGAAATCCCTGAGTTGATTGGTGGGGTTCCCGCACTGGAGCCAGGCTGGTTGGTCTGAGCCCTATCTCCTAGCTCCACTGTGGGATCCTGGACAAGTTCCTTCCTTCCCTCTCTGCACCTCAGTCTTTCCTGGGTGAACTAGTGGAGGTTGGTCATGCACGGTGACCCCAGGCCCCGTGGATCAGAGCGCGCTGCCCAGGCCTTTACTGTCCTCCAGAGTGCCGGTCTGCGCCGGCCGGTCTCTCGTCCCACTCCGTCTTGGTCTGAAAGCTAACAATCCCACAGCTGCCAAGTCTGTCCGGACTCCTGGGCACCCCACAGGACCCAGAAGAACCACACTGGAGCAGGGGGTCAGCACGTTTGTGAGACAGAAGAGCCCATCCTGGTCCCTCACAACCATTTAAAAATTATTTGAGAGCCAACAATCGGTTTCCACCAAAGAAGCCACCATTCTGGAACCAATCATCTCCTTTAACAAGAGTCCGGTTGCCTTCAGAGCCACTGCGCGGGCCCAAGTCCAGCGGCAGACAGCTCTTGCTGGGGCCGCAGTTTGCTGACCCTGCTCTAGGGGGTTTCTAAGGCTATGAATCACCCACCGAAGCCTCAACCGCGCAGTCTCCTGGTCAAGTTCCCCCGGAGCCTTTGCCCTCACTGTTTCTCCCCCGACATACTCTTTCTGAGGCACCCGTGCGGGTTTCTGCCCCAGTAGCACCGTCCTGATGCCCGTCTAGAGCACCATGACCTGGGTCACCTCGGCTGGACTCCACCCTCCAGCCTTTTAGGCAGCCGCCGAGCATGCTAACCATTAGCACCACCCCAAGACTCCACGTACACCCCGAACCAAACAAAGCCAGACTCACTGCCACCGAGCTGACGACAATGCAGAGGGATCCGACAGGACAGGGTAGCTCTGCCCCTGTGGGGTTCTGAGAATGTAACTCTCACACAGGTAGGGAGCCTCGTTTTCCCTCCCACGGAGTGGCTGGTGGTCTTGAACTCCTGACCTTGTGGTGAGCAGTCCAACATGTAACCACGATGCTCCCTCGCCCTCTTTATTTTGTCTTTCTGTTGCTTATTTCCACTTTTTTTTTAAAAAAAAGGTCATTATACTTATAAAATTGATAAACGAATGATTTATAAAATGCATAATAACTGCCTGTTCTTCTAAAGTGTAAGCTCTTAGAAGGGCGTGAATATTGCCCAAGGGAAGGCTGATGAGAAAGGGGAAAGCGAAGGGAGGGAGGGAGGGGGAAGGGCAGGTGAGTCTGCTGGGTGGTGACGCTCAGGCGCTGGTACTTGGGGAGCACAGCCCGGTCTGCCCGGCATACAGAGATGTTTGAGGGCATGGTGGGCTATGAGGAGGCTGTGTGGAGAGGGCCCCACACCAGAAGGGATGAGGCTTTAAATGCCAGAGAAGGGAGGTGTGGGAGCCCGCATGGACCCAGCGCCTCTGCCCACTGGCTGCGCTCACAGTCACTAGTAGAAAGGCCAGCGCATTCCCCAAGGCCCAGTACTGCAGATCTGTTTATAGTCCAGCCTCGGGAGCCCTGCTCCACCATCCGCACCGTGCCCTGCCCTTCAGCTGCTCGCCCGCCCAGGGAGGGTGTGGACGCCCGGGAGCCGGGCCAAGGAGGAACTTGTGGCGTAACACCCTCTGGAATGCCGTGGCTGCGATTAACTCGCTCCAGATTCACACAGTTCCCGTCAGAACACGAACCAGAGGCGGGGTGTGGGGAGAGGGGGGCGGCAGGGCCTGATGGATCAGCACAGCCCTTAGCAACAGCACAACAAACTGCAGCAACCCCCTTCGGCGGCCGCGAGGTGCTTTCCGCGGAGGCTCAGAGGTCTGGAACATCTGCGTGGCTTGCGGGGCCCACAGGCGCCGCCTCTGCCAGCTGCCAGCTGCCACGGAGGGAGGCAGCACCAAACTCCACCACCACCCTGGGCATCAGTATGGGCTCCCCTGGAGGTAAACTCCCCAGGTCCAGCCGTGCCCTGGCTGGAACTTGCATGGGAATGGGGGACTGGGGCCATCCAGAAATAGCTAGATCTTCACTGCGTGACTCCGTGAGTCACGGCCTCCCGTCTTCTCTACGCCTTCGCAGCTGGATGTGAAGAGAGGCTGGCTCCTACCCCATTCCTCAATGCTGCCTCCGACCTCCCCAGCCACTTCACACTCACACACACTCCCTGGGTCAGGGTGACGCCGCCGCAAAGTATCTCAAACATGTGGAAAAACTCAGAAAACCATACTGCGGGCAGCTGAGTGTTGCTTGGCCCGGCGTGCTTTGCCTTATTTGCACCAGATTGCTCGGAGCCCCTCTCTCGTAAAAGAAAGGACAGGGCAGACGGCCAGCCATGGCTCAGGCACATGGTGAGGGTGGCACGGGGCCGGGCAGTGCTTCCGTCCTTCTGTTGTACACAGGGTGGCTGGCTGTGAGTCGGAACGGACTACGATCCCCAACCCCAGCCACAGAGGGCTGTGCCAACACGGCCAGGGCCAGGGGTGGTGGTGGGCTGTCCGCAGGCCCTCTTAGGGACAGAACCAGAGAGAAGGTTTGAGAAGGGCTGCCAGACCCCATTGTGTGTCATCCTAATGCAAGCGGGGCCACGGGCAGAGCTGGTGCAAACCAGGCCCAAACAGCTGCCGCCTAGTTGATGAGGACTCAAGGCAAGCCCTGGCGCTTCGGGATAGAGGACAGCTGTCCCCGTGGGCTGTTCGTGGCTGTAACCTTTTGGAGATAGACGTCTCAGGCTTTTCTTCGGAGCCACCTCCCAGTAGGCTCTAAAGGCCATCAATTCACTGCCACCAAGTCAATTCGGACTCATAGGGACTCTACAGGACAAGGTAGAACTGCCCGGGGGGAAGGGGGCTATTCCAAGGCTGTCCCTTAAAAAATTTTTTTTAAAACATCATTTTACTGGGGGCTCGCACAATTTATACATCCATCCATTGTATCAAGTACATCTGTTGCCATCATCATTTTCTTTCTACTTGAGCTCTTGGTATCAGCTCATTTCCCTTCCCCACCATCCCTTCCTCAGGAATCCCTGATAATTTAAAAATTATTATTTTTTTCATGTCTTTCACCGGCCTGTTTCCCTTCACCCACTTTTCTGTTGTTCATCCCCCTGGGAGGGGTTTATATATAGATCATTGTGATCAGTTCCCCGTCCTCCCCCCACCATCCCCTTCCTCTCCTGGTATCACTTCTCTCATTATTAGTCCTGAGGGATTTATCTATCCTGGATTCCCTGTGTTTCAAGCTCTTATCTGTACCCGTGTACATGTACAATTGCCTACAGATGGGCTTTGTTTCTCCACTTTCCACTCCCTTTCATTCACATTGATATGATTTTTTGTTCTGGGTCTTTGATACCTGGTACCTGATCCCTTCAACACCTTGTGAATGTGCAAGCTGGTGTGCTTCTTCCATGTGGGCTTTGTTGCTTCTCAGCTAGATGGCCACTTGTTTATCTTCAAGTCTTTAAGACCCAAGATGCTATTTCTTTTGATAACTGAGCACCATCAGCTTTCTTTACCACATTTGCTTATGCACCCATTTTGTTATCAGTGATCGTGTTGGGAAGGTGAGCATCACAGAATGCCAGGTTATTAGAACAAAGTGTTCTTGCATTGAGGGAGTACTTGAGTAGAGGCCCAATGTCCATCTGCTACCTTAATACTTACCATATAAATATATGTACATAGATCTATTTCCCTATTGTTATATAAAAATATATTTACATATGGACATGCCTGTATTTAGACCTCTATAAATGTCCTTTGCCTCCTAGTTCTTTCCTCTATTTCCTTTTACTTTCTTCTTGTCCCACTATCATGCTTGGCCTTCATTTGGGTTTCAGCAATTCCTCTTGGCTGCATTGCCCTTAATCAAGCCCCACCAGGCATGCTACACCCTCTGTGCCATCGATTTTTGATCACTTGTTGTTCTCTGATCTCTGATTGACACCACTCTACCTTTCACCTGCCTCCCCCTCTCCCGTGTCCCCCCTGGAACCATTGGTGACATTATTTATTCCTCCGGATCGCTTATCCCGCCTATCTTATCTAGATAGACATGCGAAGATAATCATAAGCACAAAAACAAGACAACCAAACAACAACTACAAAAAAAAAAAGAAAAGTCTGTAAACAATCCCAGGCCTGTTTGTTGACCTTTAGAAGTGTTTTCCGGTAGATTCTAATGGGGTGCCATGCCCTGGCCCCAAAGTCTATTTTTGGTATTCCCCAGGGACTTCCAACACCAAGCCAGTTGCTGTTGGATCCTTTCAGACTCCATGGGTGTCAGAGCAGGACTGTGCTTTGTGGAGTTTCAAGGGCTGGTGTTTTGGAAATTCATTTCCAGGCTTTTCCTGAGGGCTCCTGGGTGGACTCACCTGACCAACTTTTCAGATTAGCAGCCAGATGTTTAGCCAGGCACTCCCAAGACCTCATGGTCACACAGCTGAGAGTGGGGCATGATGGTGAGGCAGCCTTGTTGGGAGCAGAGAGAGGATAGCCAACAACCAATGGGTGTCCCCCCATGGCCTCCCTTCCTGGGGATGGCACAGCAGGGCCATCTCCTGACTGAGCCTTTCTAAGGGCTACTGATGGCAAGATTCTGCCAGAGAACAGGAGTTGGGAAGGCAATGGCCTTTGGAAGATCCTCAATGTCCAGAGACTGGGGCCTGGGGCTTCTCCAGGGCCAGGGGCTCTGGTTCTCAGGATGATGCCCTCCTTGCTCTCTGCAGCAGCTGCAACTCAGCTCACCTGGACTTACGAGGGCTTTCGTACTGTGACCAGAAGTTTGGGCCAACTCCTCACAGGCAGACTACCTTGTCCTCACTCCCAAAGTCTCCATCTCAGAGGTGGGTGCAGGGATGAGAAACCTAGTTGCAGGCCCCACCACTTACCAACAACCGTGTGCCCTCTCCCTGAGCTCAGTGCTTCCCTGCCAGAGCCTCTATCCAGTGGGGGCTGAGGATCGTGTCTCCCCAGGTTATTGTGAGGATGCAGTAAGAGCACCCTTGGGGAATGCGCAGCCTGGCAAATAGCAGGGCCTTGCACTGAATCTGCAGCTCTGGCAGAGGGACATACCTGATTGGAGCACATGAGAGCACATCCTGGCCCTCCAGGTCCTGAGGACAATGTTCCCGATTAGAGCAGCCAGTCCACAGAGAGGACCACATGGCCGGCCCCACTATGAGACATGACGCCCATCACTGACAACACCAGAGACACATTGTGGGAATTGGTGATCCTGCCAGACCTCTTTCTTGTTGTGTTTTTTTGTCATTGGTTTGTTGTCATTGTTGTTTTGTTGTATATTGTTGATTGGGTTTGCTCTGTCTTGTTTTTTGTGCATGTTATTATCTCCGCAGGTCTGTCTAAATAAGATAGGCTGGATGAACAATACGGAGGAGAAAACAATGGGACTGACAGTTCTGGGGGACATGGGATAGGGGGGACAAGGGAACAACAAGTTATCCAAATTGGTGGTGAGGAGGGTGTAGGGTACCTGGTAGGGCGTGATCAAGGGTAATGTAACCAAGAGGAATTACTGAAATCCAAATGAAGACTGAGTATGATAGTGGGACAAGAGGAAAGTAAAATGAAATAGAGGAAAGAGCTAGGAGGCAAAGGGCATTTATAGAGGTCTAGATAAAGGCATGTACATATGCAAATATATTTATATATGAGGATGGGGAAATAGATCTATGTTCCTATATTTATAGGTTTAGTATTAAGGTAGCAGAAGGACATTGGGTCTCCACTCAAGTACTCCCTCAATGCGAGAATACTTTCTTCTATTAAATTGGCATTCTATGATGCTCACCTTCCTGACACAACCACTGAAGACAAAGCGGGCACATAAGCAAATGTGGTGAAGAAAGCTGATGGTGTCCGGTTATCAAAAGATATAGCATCTGGGGTCTTAAAAGCTTGAAGGTATACAAGTGGCCATCTAGCTCAGAAGCAATAAAGTCAACGCAGACCAGCCTGTGTGATTACGAGGTGTCGAAAGGATCAGGTATCAGGCATCATCAGAACAAAAAGTCATATCATATTGAGTGAGGGGGGATAATTCAGAATGGAGACCCAAAGTCCATTTGTAGGCCACTGGAGATCCTCTTACAGAAGGGTCTCAGGGAGGAGATGAGCCAGTGTGATGTAGCAATGATGAAACATACAACTTTCCTCTAGTTCCTAAATGCTTCCTCCTCCCCCACTATCATGATCCCAATTCTACCTTACAAATCTGGATAGACCAGAGTATGTACACTGGTGCAGATAGGAACTGGAAATACAGGGAATCCAGGGTGGATGATCCCTTCAGGATCAGTGGTGTGAGTGGCGATACTGGAAGGGTGGAGGGAGGGCGGGTTGGAAAGGGGGAACTGATTACAAGGATCTACATGTGACCTCCTCCTTGGGGGACAGACAACAGAAAAGTGGGTGAAGGGAGATGTTGGACAGGGAAAGATATGACAAAATAATTTATAAATTATCAAGGATCCATGAGGGAGTGGGGAGCAGAGAGGGAGGGGAAAATGAGGAGCTGATGCCAGGGGCTTAGGTGGAGAGCAAATGTTTTGAGAATGATGAGGGCAATGAATGTACAAATGTGCTTTACACAATTGATGTATGCATGGATTGCGATAAGTTGTATGAACCCCCAATAAAACGATTAAAAAAATAGCAGGGCCTTGATGGAATAAGGAGCCCTCGTGCCGTTGTGGTTACATGTTCGTCTGCTAACTGCAAGATAAGAGGTTCAAAACCAGCAGCCGCTCCATGGGAGAAAGATGAGGGCTTCTTCGCCCACACAGAGTTACGGTCTTAGAAGCCCACTGTGATAGTTCTACCCTGTCCTTGAGGGTCACTCTGAGTAGGGACCGGCTGGGCGGCAGTGAGTTTTTGTACCAGGTACAGTTCCTGGTGGCCATAAGCAAGTTGGAGTAGAATGCGCGTCACAGGGTTTTCACAGGTGAAGCTTCTGGAAGGAGAGTGATTGTCTCCCAAGGTGCCTCTGGGGGGACTTGAACCAGCAACCTTTCAGCTTAGCAGCCAAGTATACTTACTGTTTGCACCATCCAGGGAATCTTGTAGAAGGATTAGGAGTCCACAGCCTCTTGGGGCTGGGGATTTCAGAATTTTGATGTTTCCAGCCTTTAAGAAGGGGAGTGCATCATTTATGATGTAACTTGGCCCAGGTCTCCCGTAAACTGTATTTCTCCATCAAATTGTCCATAAGTGGAAAAGGAAGTCCTACCTGTCTATCAGGTAAGGTCATGCTCAGGTTCTTGGACTTGCTGTGGACGGCGATGGGGAGTCACTGAAAGGTTCAGAGCAGGGCAGTGGCATGGTTAGATCTGGCCCGAGAGCCGTAGTTGCTACATGTGAGAATGATTCAGGAATCATCCTGGTCCTTGGAGCAGAGAGGGGAATCCATTGTCATCTGACTGATGAGGAAACCCTGAGAGAGGAATTCACTTGCTCAGAGCCTTACAACTAATAAGCAGTGGGACTGGGTCTCGGTCAAGGAATTTGGGGCCCCAATCTGTGCAAAACCTTTTGGGGTTCAGGGTTTGGGAGCCGTGGATCGGCGACCGTAAGCCTCACGCTGGAGCAGATGGGAAGAACACAGGCTTCGGCGCTCAAGTCCTGGTTCTTCCCTATACTGGTTGGCTGACCTCAGTGGCTCCACCTTGCCTCTGTGGGCCTCACCTTCTCCATCGGCAACATGGGGTTGCGGTGGTTCTTTGGTAAGTTGAGATGAGGTATACTGGGCTCCAGAAGCACAGCCTTGGTCCCTGGCCCTGCGCTCCTCCGGTGTTACGTTGAGCCCCAGAATTCCCTGTCCCGGCTCCAGCCCACACCCTGACGTGCCTGGGCCTGGGCTCCGCAGGCGGAGGAGCCCTTCCAGCTTGTGTTGCCCAAATATTGAGGCGGCCTGTTGGTGCCGTACCATGGTGACAGTGCCCTGAGCAGGATGGGGGTGAGGGAGCGGCCCCCAGCAGGTGCTGGCCTGGTCCCTGCCACACTTCAGGAAGCTAGCCTGCCACAGCTGGCTCATCCAGGTGGAACGACAGGGACTGACAAGGGGCCTCCCATGTGAGCCAGCCATGAGGCTTCCCAGGAACTCAGAAACTGGGTGCTGGCAGTCTTCCGCCCTGGATCCCTGGACAGGACACATGGGAAGGGAGAGAAGGGCTTTGCTCAGGGTTGTAGACCTACTGTGTGCTGCCCTCAGTCCTCTAGCCTAATAACGTGAGGTAAAATAATTAAGTACATAACAATAATTTGTAAATTATCAAGGGTTCGTGAGGGAGGGAGGGAAAACAATGAAGAGCTGATACCAAGGGCTCAAGTAGAAAGAAAATGCTTTGAGAATGATGATGGCAACAAGTGTACAAATGTGCGTGACACAATGGATGGATGGATAGATTGTGATAAGAGCTGTATGAGCCTCCAATAAAATGATTAAAATAAATAAATAAGAACATAAAAAATATAGTTAAGCACACAGTATCTTCTCAGATTCCTGTACAAATCCCAATCCAGCCGATTTTTAGCTGTGGGCCTGCCTGACTGTCAGGCTCCTCAGCACTAAGTTGAGTGGTTCACACCCATCTTGTAGGGCTGTTGGGAGCCTAGGATGCCATGCTGCGGACCCAGCCCAATGCCTGGCCCACCAGTGGTGCAGTTACCAAGACGTTCTCTAGTTTATGGATAGGAGAGAGGACAGTTGGTGGCTGGAGGGCTTTGAGAGGCCAGGATTCCACTCCAGCCCTGGCAGCGCCTGAGTTTCAAGCTCAGGGACCGACTCTTTCTCTGTCTGTCTGTCTCTCTCAAGCCCTTCTCCCAAAGTCCAAGCACAGTCACTGAGCACCGGGGTGGCACAACACGTCCACATCCCAGTGTGGCCCGTGACTAGAGGTGTGACCCTGGGCAGACTACCTGGCTCTTTTGTAAGAGGGTCGTCCCATCGATCCTTCCAGCAGCTCAGGTGAGTCCCCAGGGGTGCCCCGACTCTCCTTTCACAGTTGGTGTCCAGTCAGCTGGGCCTTCTAATAGACACGGAATCTCTGTGCCCCCCTCTCCCTTGAGCTCTGCTCCTCGGCTCAGGACCACCAGGACCCCCCCACCCCCACCCCGAGCATGTCACGGGAGCCATTCCTGATCTTTGGCATCCACACTGGCTCCTCCTTAGCAGGGGAGGGGTCAGCATCAACCATGGGGCCTCAGCTCAATCAACCCACGGGACGCCCCTCCCCAGCCATGCTCCCTTCCTCTTCCCTCGCTCACTCTTCCAGCCACGTGGCCCCGCCCTACCAGGAACCTGCTGGGTACTTTGCCCTTGTGCTGCCCATGCCTTGACCGCTCCTACCCAGCACTAGTCTGTTTACCTTCTCACCTTCCTCAGGTCTTGGCTGGAGTGAGGTCTTCTATGACCTCAAGATTTAAAAGGTAGCCCCTGATCCCCCAGACTCTCTCTACTTTCCTCCGTACTTTATTTCCCCCAGGGCTCTACTCACCGATTGGCGGCATCTGTCGGGGCCCTGGTGGGGAGTGGTTATGAGTTGGGCCGCTCACCACAGGCCGGTCGTCTGAAACCACCGACTGCTCCACAGGAGAAAGATGCACTTTCTACTCCAGAAAGAGTTACAGTCTCAGAAACCCACAGGGCCGTTCTACCTAGTCCTGTAAAGTGTGTGTGTGTGTGTGTGTGTGTGTGTGTGTGTGTGTGTGTCACCAGGCATCGCTCCCGGCTGTAAGTATGGATATGAAAAAGCCCACCTTCACCGGTGATGTTCTATAGAGAGCATGCTAACCAGCGAGAACATGAGCATGCCATTTCAGGAGGGCAAGTGCCCTGAAAAACATCCGGCTGGAGTCGAATGGCTGGGGCAGAGCATGGGGCGGGGCAGGGCAGGTAGGAGCTCTCTGAGAAGGTGATAGGTGCCTGAGAGGATGGGGTAAAACACTGCAGACGAGGGACCAGCACGTGCAAAGGCCCTGAGGAGGGGGGTCCAGTTGACTGGCTTGTCACTCAGCAGCGTAGCTGCAGTGGGCTGATGGAGGCAGGAGGGCAGGGGGAGCAGGGGAGGTGGGAGAGAGGTGACTGGACTCTTCCCCTGTGCACAGGACAGATGAAGAGTTCAGTCTGAGCGGAGGCTCTGGTCTCATAGACTCCACCATGCCGTCTTACTTTTACCTCCTTGAGTCTCTTCTTCCAGAAGGTTCACCAGCCTAGTTTGGGATGACAGTGATAGAGGGCTGCAGTCAGAACTCTTACTCCCTGGGGAGATGGGTGGCTGTGTTCAAGCTTCCATTCTGAGCTCTTGGGTCGTGGAAGACCACGGTGTACCCTGGGAACCCTGAATCCATTCTGAGTCTCCACACCGATTCAGTCTCCACAGAGCGCATTCTGACTGTCAGCAATGTGGCCCTCAGGGAGAGTGTTTGAAAGTGCCTGATTCCCACTCCCCAGGCTAGCCCAGGGAGGGGCAGCCTGGCAGTGCCCTGGATGGAATCTGGGGTCTGAGGGTGGTGAGTCATACCCTGACTGCCTGGAACCAGTCGTAACAGCTGTTCCATCTGCAGGTGTGCTCCCTCCACGGCCTCTTCCCTGCATCTGCAGTGCAGCCTGTGACTGATGAATGGTCTTGTGACCGTCCCCTCATTCCCCGTGCTTTATTTAAGGGACCTCGTGGCTGGGGACACGTGGGCACCATTTGTCTTTGTCTTAAGAGCTAATAAATGTCACTATACATTATATTTGAATGTGGGTTTCTTTTTTCCCCTAGAACCACGTCCTCCCACTTCAGACATGACCATTCTGCCCCCCTGAGCTGGTCCTATTTCATGTTCATCCAGATGCCCCCCTCTGCTCAGCCCCGGGGCCCCTCCTGACTCCCACACTGGACCCCCTAGGAGCTCAAGGCCACACTTGGTCCCTCCTCGGCCTTGGCTCTGAGCTCCCTGCAAGACCCTGTCTCCTCTTATCCTCTGCTCCTAAGGTCTGGCCCTCCACAGTCTTCCTCCCCTCAGCTGACCCTCCATTCTGGCCTTGTCAGTGGTGACTCACCTGATCTAATGGCCAGTTAACGGGTCCTCAGGTATAGGTGGTGGCCCAGACACTGTGCCCTGACTTGACTCGTACCACTGGGGACAGGCATTATGTGGGCCTTGAGGGATAGAAATGTGACAGAGTCCGTGCCTCCAGGAGCTCAAAGAGGGCAGGGAAGCAGAGCTGGACAAATGCTGCCCGTGCAATAAGTGGCCTTCCCTGCCATATCCCGCCACCGCAGCTGCCATCCCCTGGTGAATGGACTACAGGTTTCTAAATTCTCATTTTGAAAAATGCCATCCCCTAGAAAAGCTGCCCGAGGGACGGGTCAGCAAACGCCCACTTACACTTGCCCTCAACCAGCATTCTTGTCCAGGGATGACATTTTTATCCCGACTTGGCAACATCTGACGGCATTTGTGGTTGTTGTACGTGGGGAGGTGGGGGGCACTGCTGGCAACTAGCGGACAGAGGCCAGAGAAGAGGCTAACCAGGGCAGCTCCCACCACCAAGAATGATCTGCCCTCCAGAGTCAAGACTGCCCCGACTGACCCGTACTTCTCCGGTTTTTAGATTGGTTTCCCCTGGCTCTTGCTCCGTGGCGCTGGGAGAATTCACGCCAGCAGAAGCACGTTTGTGATCCAAGTGACTTTTAGAGGAAAAGGGAAGCTTTAGGTCTTACAGTCTCAAAGAAGTAGATGCTGTTTCAGGAAAGCATACAAGGCTGTGTGGAAACCGCGCAGGAGTTCCTGGCTGAACGTGGAAAACTGCGTGGAAAGGATACAGGAACATGCTTGTGGAACCAGGAAACCCCAGAGGCCAAGAGGGAGGCCTGAGAGTTGAGCTCGGGCCTCAGGGCCCCAGCGGTGTCTGCGCCTGCAGTCAGGAGAGATCACCAACCTCCGCCTGCCAAGCAGGCCAGAAAGAGAGGGGCGGCCTGCCTGCAGACAGTTGGGCTCTCTTCCTGCTGGGGAGGCGTGCTTGAGGGCATCGACTGACCTTCGTGGCTGAGTTTAAGCCCACCTGTGTGATGTCATGAGCCTAGGCTGTGCCAAGTTTGTGTGTGTGTGTGTGTGTGTGTGGTCCAGTCTGTGCATGCCGGTTTGAATCTTTCCACAGGTGTCTAATTAGGGTGTCTGATTTCTTTCCAACCCCTTTGTTGTGGCCCTATGCAGGGGTTGGGAAGATAGCCCCCCGCCCCTTAGTCCCTATTCTGGCTAACTAACATATCTTAACTCATACTTATCTCTACACATATAAATGCACCCATCACTGCCTTGCTCAACCATTGGGGAATAAGTTATAGATGTCATGGCTCTGGACCCAGCTACTTCAGCGTCCCCCAGGCATGCCAGTAGAAGTTCATTACACACAGTATTGACCCACACCTGCCATCTTACATGACATTTATACTCTAATGCTATGGAGTGACTCCACCATCTCCTTCCCAGCCCTGCATTCCCACCCGGGTCAGCATCACTCCCTTGTGTCTCTTGTCCCTGCTCTCATCTGGAACAGTTAGTCCCTCAGCCAGCCCCCTTTATCATTCATGACCTTGGCCTCTGCCAAACCAGCCCATTGTTTTCCTGAATGTCTTTCAGTTTGGATCTGTCTGGGTGTTTCCTTGCGATTAGAGTGGGATCTGCATTGTTGGTAGCGGTTCCTCTGGAACAGTGTGTGTCCTCAGGCCTTCGTACATAGGTGGAGACATCCGCTGGTCCCACCTGAGCCCTTGGCTAAGGTGCTGTGGAGTAGATTCCTCCGATGCAAAGGTCCTGGTTTCCCCTGGAAGTCCGTGCTCTGAGACCAGCACGGACTGCCCACCCAAACAAATCTCCCATCTGATGGTTCTTACCAAATCAAGTTTTCACCTCGATAGAGCCCAAGGACTGCGGGCTCCCTCATTCTGTGAGGATTCTGAACCGCTGCTACGCCAGCTGACATCGATAAATAAATACATTTGTTTTCACTCTGGGTGCTGTCCAATGATGATCTTAGAAACCCACGATTCCTATTCCCAGAAAAAGTCTGGAACCCCATGAGGCAGTTCTGCCCTGTCCTGCAGGGTCACTATGAGTTGTCATTGACTCAATGGCAGGGAGGTTGTTTTTTGCTTATTAAGGAAAAACTTTCTCTGCCTTTCCCTCTTCCTCCCTCCCTCCTTCTTCTCCCCTCCCTCCTGCTCTCCCCTCCCTCCTCCTCTCCATTTCATATTGTCAGGCCGGATTTGTGGATTCGGTTATTCCTGATTCATTGACATCAGTAGTTCATGTGCACGGTTCCTTATGCATTCATGGTGGGTGGTCCACATTCAAGCTCCCTCTTTGACCACCAGAATCCTGTGTCATTTTGATGGCTTCCCAGTCATTCTTTGGTCATGTCTTCATTTTCTACCCAAAGTTGACATTCCGGGCTCCTCTTGTCTTTTTTCCTGCCCCAATTCTTAGAGTTAGTTATTTCTCTAAGGCTTTCTGTTTCCTTGAAAAACTAAGATCTGAGGACGAGATGGGTCCATTGTCCTTGGGATGCCATTGATCCCAGGCAAACAGAGCAAGATTTAAGTAAATTCATACTGTCACTTCAGATCCCAGCGCACCTGGGGGAAAGATGAGGTGGTCTCTGCTCCCATATAGAATTACACGTTCAGAAGCCCACAGGGGCAGTTCTACTCTGCCCTATAGGGTTGCTATGAGGCAGAATGGACTTGATGGTATGCATTTGGTTTGTGGCCCAGCCCCCAACCTTTCCCCCCTCTCCTCTTCCTTCCACATTGATGAGGACCCTGACTTACAACATAATTATATTTGCTTACTTGTTCAGAGCTGCACCCCTCACAGAGAGCTTCATAACTGGCAAGCAAACACAGTTATGAAATGAAGTTCAAGATCTCTTTCCAAGTCTGTTGCCCTTAGGCTGGGGATGACATAGTCTCAGGCCGTGTTAAGAAAATCTTGGATTTGTTCTTTTACCGGTGGCCATTAGACCGGCCTGTTATATAGTCAGTTCACCTGCTGTCATCAAGCTGACCCTGACCACGGTGACCCTGTAGGATAAAGGAGAACTGCCCATCGGGTTTCCAAGGCGGTCACCTTTGTGGAAGCTGACTGCCTCATCGTTCTCCGGAGGACCAGGTGGTGGGTTTGAAGTATTCACCTTTTCAGTGAGCAGCTAAATGAATGGCCACTTTGACACCAACACACCTCTGACTGAAGAAGAAGTGAAGCATTTGAATTACGGTGTTGCCCAAGAAGATTAAATGTACCATAAACCCAAACCAAACACTGCCATTGGGATCAAGGCTGGCTCCCAAGTCCCCAGGGAGTGCCAGGCAATGACCAACACACCTCATATTACGGGGAAAGAAGAGACTCTGAAACACGGCCCGCATGGCTGCCAGAGCTATTTTCCCTGGCCTGTACATCAGAGTAGGGCTCATGTTCTATCTAAGCACGGTCCCCAAAGCAGGCAGGTGAGAACACTGAATCCTGGGCCTGGGGAGAAATACTCAGTTGAAATTCTGTGTTGATTCTCTACCCTAACACATGTGCTCCCCTAAGTCTGCACCTCCCAGTGCTCCAGGGAAGTTCTCTTGCAGCCCAGTCACCAAGAGTTCTAGCCCGGAGCCAGCTTACAGCCGACCTAAATCTCCTCTATCCAGCAGGAAATCAGTGAGCAGTCGGGTCTCCCAGTCACAGGGCACAAAGGTCTGTTAATTCCCCTACCCCCAAGGTTGGACTCAACCTTTCCCCATTTATGTTGGGAAGGAGTGTTAGTGTACCCAAGGTGTTAGCCAGGGGCGGGGAGAAGTGGGGGGATGGTCAGCTCAGGGCTGACAAGTGGGGTAGGACAGTGGTTCTGCAGGATCCAGCACAGAATCCACAGCTTTTGAAGGATTCTTAGTAGAAGTTTCCGTGAGTCAGGGGAGGTTCAGAACCCAGGTTGCTGAAACTTGTAAGCTGTTTTCAAAGAGAGTCTCACAGAGGCTTGGCCCGTGCAGCCACACTGGATGCCTCTCTGCAGTCCGTGATAGTGTAGCTCGTCCCCACATTGTTTACTGATTTCCTTTCACAATCCCTCTCTTCGATGCCAGGGTGGTGGTTCAGCCGGAAGCTTCTTCTGCTTCAGGATTTCCCAAACTGTAGGCTGCACGCACGACTGACACCGGGAGAGATGGCTTGGCTGTAAAGAACAGTCAAGCACAGTGAGAAAGTCATTTATTTGGGGGGTTTGTCATCCTTCCTCTAGCTACTTCGAGGACAAAGTCTCAGGTTGGTGCTATTGTGAGTTCAAGGCCTCCTTAACCCTTACTGGTCTCCCTTCATAGCAAAGAGAGAACGGCCTTAGGGCTGGTGTCTGGAGACGGCAACCCTGTTGAGATAGGAGATCAACCCTGGGTTCTTCCTTTCTCTCTCTGCCACTGTCTTGCTTTCTTCCTGTCTGTTTATCATCTGTCATCCATCCATCCATCCATCCATCCATCCATCCATCCATCCATCCGAGCTGGGCTGCCTGGGTGGCACATTAGCCCTGAATCTTCCCAGCTGTGAATGTGGCACACTACGTAGGAGTTCTGTGCCTCAGGTTTCCCCAACTATAAAATTGACATATAATTGTACCCACCTGAGAGGGTTGGTCTGGGGATGAACAAGCCACTGTTAGTTTGTACGGAGTAGGATGCCGGGTACCTGGTAAGTACTGGTCATGTTCATTTTTATGACAGCCTCCTGTTTATGGGAATGAATCTAGTTTTCCATCGAGGGGCGGTGATGCAACATTTCCTTTTAAGATACATTTAGTTCAGGGAGCCAGTTAAACTAATCATAACAAAGCTTTAGGACAAAGGGCCTGGAGACAGATCAAACTCCTCTGAGCATTAAAGGCTGGCTGAGTTTGGGAAATGATGCTCTAAATATTTTTTTTAAGTAAATTGTTTTAGTTTATTCTTTCTTTTATTAAAACCCGTTGTAACAGTTTTTTTAACTGATATAATTTACATACCACACAATAGTTTAAACATATTAAAAAGAGTTGTGCAAAAAAATTCTAAAAATAGAGTGCAATCATCACCACAATGAGTTTTAGAACATTTTCTTCTTTTTTCGGTACTCATTATTAGCTCCCATTTCCTCCCAACCTCTCCTGCTATAACCCCAAGAAACTGTTAATCCAGTTGCTGTGTGTATAGAGTTGCCTATCCTGGATTTCATATACAGAAAATGTACAAAAACAAAAAGAAAAAAGGAAAAATCATAATAATAACAGTAAAACATCAAAAAGCCTTAGTTGCAAGGATAACAGAAAAGATAAAAATGAAAACAAATTTAAAATGGGTCAAAGGGAGAATAAATGATCAGGTATTAAATTTTAAACCGAACCATCTACATTAGCCCCTCCCCCGTGCACTCTCTCTGATGGCCAGGCTATCCACATCCCTGGCCAATGGTCAGAGGGGATTCACTGGCGGCTTATTTCCATTTGGGGACCTGCAAATGGATTTTGGGCTTTCACTGTCAACCATAGCCTTCTGAAAATGGGGTGCTCAGATTTTATGTTCTAATGCCATTCCCTCCTCAAGTCTTGGATTTTATTGTTTATAAATAGAAACGGAATTGGATCACACAGGCTAGTGTGCTTATTCCATGTGGACTTAGGCGTCACCTCACTTAGATGTCTGCTTGTTTTAAGACAAGCCTTGAAGACCCTAGATGCTGTTCGTTCTAAGACCCAGGCACCCTCTCTTATTTTTATTTATTTTTTTTACCCTCTCTTATTTTTCACCACCCTTGGTTACGGCATCCAGGTCTTCAGGGATCTCTTCACAAGGGCAAATACTGAGGAGGGCCACGTCAGAAGAATTAATTGCTCTTAATTTATGGCTATGATTAAGTATATGAGACTCTAATTTTTTAATTAACTTCCTAAAATAGTGTTCACTTTGTTCCGGTCACTATGGAAGTACTTTGTAAATAGTCAACTTAATTGGAATTTTAGCAACAACGTTGCTAGTAGGAATTACTGCTCTTCCTGTTCCGTAGGTGAAGTCGAGGCACAGAAGGGTTGACCAGCTTACCCGACCTTGCGCTGCTGGGATGTGAACTCCGGCCGTTAGGCTCTAGTCGGTGCTCTTGGCCGCACTGCTGGCTAGGCCTCTTGCAGAGGACAGCACTGAGGCTCAGAGAAGGAAGCAGCTCCCCGCGGGCTGCAGGAGTCTGGGCTCCGTTAGGGTGAGCATGAGAGCGAACCTCATACTGCTGTGATGAATGCCAAGGTTGGAGTCACTGGCGCTCCTGGTCCTCAGAATGCCTCAGCGGTCACTGAGACACGCATGCGCTCTTATCTTCTCCGCAGCCTAAAATCTTTCTCCAAGGGCAACGTTTGTCACAGAGTGGGCTGCTGCTCCCACCCGGCAGACGCGTGGGCTGGCCCGAGCACCCAGGAAATGAGTGGGCGGCCCTTGGTGACACCCATGGAGCCCTCCCACTGGGCTTGGCAGGCTCTTCAGATGCCGTGCTGTCTTTCCCAGTCTTCACAACCACCCTGTGACGTCAACAAGAGTTTCCCCGTGGTACAGGGGAGGAAACTGAGGCCCAGGGAATGGTATGCCCTGACCAAGGGGACACAACTAGGAAGGGCAGAGTCAAAGCCTGAGTGAGTGCAGGCGCTGGGGCGACCTCTGGGTTGCTTAACATTAACAAGCACCCATCTCTCTCTTCCCTTCCGTCCGGTGCATTTGGACTCACACTGACCCTAGGCAGAGGGTTTCCCAGCCTGGTCTTTCTCCTGGGGAGCCTGAGCTGCTGACATCGCGGTTAGCAACCCAGCGCCTAAGCCATAGCGCCACCAGGCCTCCTCGTGCTTCCTAATGAAAACTCACGCCAAACCCACTGCTTTTGAGCAGATTCCGACTCAGAGCCACCCAGAGTAGAACTGCCCCTGTGGGTTTCCGAGACGGGCTCTTTTCCCAGTGGAAATCCTCCTCTTTGTTGCCCAGAGCAGCCAGGGGTTTCAAACTGCTGACCTAGTCTCCAGATTCCCTTCTAAGTACTCACCACTCCCCGCCCCCGCCCATCTGCAGGAGCCAATCAGAACACTCCACCCCTCCAGTCACAGCCAATCAGGATGAATCTCTATATTCTCGCAGCATGCAGCTGTGAGCAGTCAAGGAAACCTTGTAAGTTGGAACTGAGATCCCTGAAGGCTCTGCCCGTAGCTGCCAGCCTGCACCTTCCGCGAGTTCTAGTCCACTAAACTCCTCGTTGTTTAAATTTGCCCGAGGTTTAGGGCTGGGCTTTCTGCTTAGCTCCCTCGGTGATGCGAGTCCACCCAGAGGTGGCGCGGAAGAAGAGCCGGTTTCGGACAGGTCACCGCCTCGTGAGCTTAGAGAGCGATCCTGCTCTGTGCACATGGGTTGTCGTACGTGAGACGTGACTAGGCAGTAACAGCCAATACACGGGGACTGCGTCTGACGACCTGTGTGTGGCGTAAGGACCCTTCCCTGCCCTACTGTTCAAATCAACGATTACACACGGAACAGAACCAGACCCAGACCCAACCCATGGCGTCCATTCCGACTCAGGGCTAGTCCACGAAACGGAATAGACCCCCGCCCCCGCCCTGCGCGCGGGGTTCCTTGGCTGCAATCTTTATGGGAAGCCGATGGCCAGTTGGAAGGCGCTGCTGGGTCGAATCAAACCGTGGATCTTTAGGTTAGTAGGGGGGCCCTTATCTGCTTCACGCCACCCAGGGACCAGAGGCCAAAGAACTTTTTGCAAAGGGTGAGCTCAGCTCTCCCTCCCCCCCTCCTTAAAAAGACTCCAGCTAGGTGCTGTGTGGGCCCAGCTGCTGAATGAGTCCTGAAGCCGACCTCCTGGAATTCAGACCAGCTGGGGAGGAGACTCAGTACCAGATAATTACTACCCTTGTAATTGCCCAGATGGTCCAGTTCAGCCTAGTCTGTAATTGGAGCAGGAGGGAGGGGGCTGGCCTCACCCAGCCTAGGGTGGGGGGTCTGGGAGTTTCCTGAAGGGTTGAAGCCAGCGCTAGATGGTGAAAGGTGAGTGGACCATCTATGGGTGAGGAGACCTGGACAGGGGTTCTTGGTGGGGGTGTGGGGTGAGGGCGTGATGGTTGGGTGGGTACGTGGATCCCTGCGCAGAGAGGTATGCACTCTAGAACATTCGTGGTGGAGTGTCTATTGAGGGAATCAGCACACCAGTGTGGCAGGGTGCAGGATCTGATGCAGCTGGAGGCTGGAGAGACTCACAGAGGTCAAGGGTGAAGGATCCAGAAGGTCAAACCATGGTCCTGGATGCTGTGCCCATAGGGGCCTCTGAAGGTTTCTGTCTAATGTTGTATAGCAGCCACCCACAAGTGGATGTTTATTTATGCCCTCACAGATGAGGGCCTAGAAGCCTGGCTTGGGAGCACCAGCTCTAAGGGAGGGCTCTCTCTCTCTCTCTTTCTCTCTCTCTCTCCCTGCCCTAGGGTAAGCTCCTTGTCTCCTTCCACCACCCATGGGTCAAGTGTCCCTAGGATGTCTCTGTGTGTCTTGGCATCCATCTTCCCTTGGATCTTGGAGTTCTCAGTGTGAGGGCCTGGGTCCAAAGGACCCAGCTCTTCTTTCTTGGTGGCAACAGGCTCTGCTTGCTTCTCTTTTTTTTTTTCATCTCTCGTGAGATAAAAGGTCCCTTGGGCTTGGGGCTGGGGCCTGAGGAAGAGTGCTGCATCTCACCCTAACCTCTTTTCAAATGATTTGCTGGTCTCATCAGATCACATCACGAGAGGGGATTAAACCATTGCATAACTGCCAAATCTCATCATTGCATAACTGCCAAACCACTGCGAATCACGGCCAAGTTGACACATATTTGTGGGGGGACCTCACAATTCCATCCATGCCAGCTTCTAAAGAATAGCAATAAACCATGGTCAGATGTCACTTTTGGAAGGTCACTCAGGTCCTGAGAGTCAGCCTGGTGGGACAGGCTTCCAGTCTGCTCCTGAGGCCTCTCCCCAGTCTGGTCCCAGGGTCCCTGTACGAGAGGCCTGTGCTGCCCTCAATGCACCTGGGCCTACCTACTTCTCCTGAGCCACCTGTGAATTTGACCCCTGAGAAAGAGACTGCCTTGATATGGTCCATTTTCTGGCTGGGTAACCTTGGACAAGTCACTTCCCTGCTGGAAGCCTCGGTTTCTCTAGTGCACTGAGGGTGAGAGGCCTACTTGTTTCCTGGACCCCGGGAAGCTCAACTACGACATTACTGGTGAGCACCCTTCATGCTCTGCACAGGCCCATGTCTGTGCACAGGATAGGTGTTTGCACCTAGCTTCTCAACCTCCTGTGTCCCGCTTGAGTCAGAGCCTCAGCATGCTTCACTGCTCTGTTCCCAGCTCCAGAGGGACTCCTCCCTGTCCTTATTCTGTCTAGGAGACGTTTTGGGTCACATCACTCCTCAGTGTGCTGTGCACATGAGAGGTGCCACCAGTACCTATTGATGGTCCATCCCCAGTCCTGACATGGGCCCCTTCACATTGGAGGGCCTATTTGCTGGGTGATTGCTTCCATCATTTCTCCGACATCCTTTCTGTGGCTTAGGGGGAAACAATGGCTGGGATCAAATAGTTTTTTAATCCATCCATCCATCTATCCATCCGAGCCTTCACCTAACTCTACTGTCCATTTATCCATCCCACTAATCTCCCCATCTAGTCATCTACCCATCAGTTCATTCATTTATTTACCCTACTTATTTATTCACATGTCCATAACCCCTCCCATGTGTCCATCCATATATCCATCCATCCCTTTGTCTATGAATCCTACTATTATTTCCACTGTCCCCTTGCCCGTTCACCATCTATCAGCACACTCAGCCATCATTCCACTCCATTTAAGCATTTGTCCATCCATCCATCCATCCATCCATCCATCCATCCATCCATCCATCCTATCCACCTTTCAACTTCCATACATAACACTTGTCTGCTCACCTGTCCGTCCAACCACTCATCTTCACTGAGCCCCTTCTCTGCAGCCAGCACAGTGCTAAGCTCTGGAGAGAAGGGCGAATAAGATGGACTTGCCCCTGCTCTCATGAAGCTTAGTGGAGTCAGCAAGAAGATTTAGAATGGGAGAGTGTGGTGAAGGAAGAAAGTAGGGTCCTGTCATGGAGGAGAGAGAGGTGGTGGGGCTGGCTGTGGTGGAGGAGAATGGGGCATGCTACTGGGAGGGAACCAGAGCTCCTGAGCAGCTGCAGCCAAAGGATCTTGAGGGAGTTCAGGGGAGGGGAAAGGCTGCCCTACAGGTGGCTCTGAAGCTTCAGAAGCACAGGGAACCATCTGCCCAAATGGGGAGATCTGGGTTCATGTCCTGGGTCTGCCACTGCTTCCTGATTATATGAAAGTGGACTAATTCCCTCCCCACTTGGGCCCTCAGTTTCATCCCCTCTAAAATGGGACTCATGATGCTAGTTTCCTCTTGGGGGATGAAGACAATGTACACAGGATAACATGAAACAACCCAGCAGGCCACTGGGCGCCTTGTGGTTGTTACCTGCTATCTACTGGGCTCCGGCTCACGGTTACTCTCAGGTACAGCGGAGCCACGTGGTGGCCTGGCCTGCACCATTGTCACAGTGGGTGTGTGCCCAGGCCACTGCGGTGGCCCTGTGTCTGAGTGCCTTCTCACCCCGGGAACTCACCTTCCAGTCCTAAATCATACTGCGTTCTTTGGGTTCCCATTGGCTCAAATTGAAAATAGATTGGCAGGTCTTTCCTCTGGAAGCTGTGCTGAAACGGGTCTACCACGAATAGCTCTGCTGGCCTTTGAAAGCCCAGGGGGCGTACTCACCAGCACCATTGCCCCAAGCAAGGCACTACAGAATGACAGATGGACAGATAAGACAGCAGGCTGAGCACCTGTTATTGTGAGGGGCCGTCAGGTAGTCATAAGAATCATAACACCTGTTGTTGTCAGGTGCCGGCAACCCTACGTCTGACAGAGCGAAATGCCACCAGTCCTCACCATTGTCACCGTTGCTGAAAGCTGTCACTGGTATTCCAAATGCCAGCAGGGCCACAGAACGTGAACAGGCTTTAGCAGAGCTCCCGGACTGGGAACTGACTATGAAGCAGTACTGGGCTATCCATTTCAGAGGAGCTAGCCACTGGAAACCCTGTGGGCAGGCCAGGCACCGAGGAGGGGCTAAATCAACATTAGGCTTTGTTTCCCCTTCTAATTTTATTTCTCACCAGAGGTCCTGGGGACCCAGTTTTGGCTGTGGCTCATCCTACTGTCTCCTCATTTATAAAACAGGGCAATAGCAGCATCAGCGCCCTAGCAGAGGGCTTACACACTCAGCGGCTAACGGACAGGCTGGCAGTTCAAACCCATCAGTTGCCCTGTGAACATTACAGCCAAGGAAACACCAGGAAATTGTTCTCCTCGGTCTGATGGGGTCTTTGTGAGTCTCGAATCAACTCAAGAGCCAGGGGCGTGCTTATGGTTTTGTGTGAGAAGTGCCGGGTTACTGTGTGTGGTGGCTGGAGCAGTGGATGGCCCATTAGTCTGAGCCTGGCAGGCCTCCTTCCTTCCAACCCAGGCCACTGCTGGCATGTCATGTCCCAGCTCCACAGGGGTCTCCAAGCAGGGCGGACATGGCTCAGGCTCTGGTGCTCTTGAAGGGGGGAGAGTGACATGGAGCAGTTTCCATGGGTAAGGCGCACTCAGCAAGTTGAAAGGAGTACTTTGGCTCGAGCAGGCATGTGTCCTCCTGTGCCCATGGTCGCTCCGCGCCCTCTGCAAGAAGATGGAAACCACCCAAGAGCCCAGCGGCAGAAGTGTGGGTGAAGAAACTCATGTGGTCCAGACACACATGATGGCATTCTCTGCAACACTGAAAAACGAGGACAAAATCACAGAGCACCTGGTGACAGGAGGGACCCGGAGAACATGATGCTGAGCTGTCAGTCAAGCCCCAAGGGACAGATAATGTCTGAGACCACTGGGATGAGGTTAAGCGTCAGGACAGACAGGCATGCCAGGGAGTGCAGATGGAGGAGGGGCAGGGGGAAGGGATGGGAGGAGTTGAAGCAACAGATTAGCAGGTTGACAGGTAGAGACAGGGTGACAAGGAAGCTGGAGGTCCCTAGAGGGGGGAGAGAAACTAGGGTGTGTGGGGGTGCATAGATAGAATATGGGGGTGGGGGTGGATGAGAGGTTTGAACCATTGAATGTACAATTCATAGTCTGAGATGTAGACACCCACTTCCATGAAACAGAAACAATCAACCCAGCTCCTTTCGTCTTAAGAGTCTCCAAGGGTCATGCTGCATAGCGGGTTAAGCACCGGGTTGTAAATCAAAAGGCTGGAGGTTCAAACCCGTCAGCTGCTCTGAGGAAGATGGGGCTTCCCAGAGACCGCAGCCTCCGGAACCCCAGGGAGCCGCTCTGCTCAGTCCAGGAGGAAGGAGCCTGACTGTGCTTGGCGCCGACGACGAAGTCACCTCTGTGAGATGGTGCCAAGCTGCGGGTCGGGAAGCATTTCAGGGTTTCCCATAGGTGCTAGTCTCCTCAGCTGCACCTTCCATACCTGCTCCCCCTCCCCCCCCGGCCCCTGTGCCTCTGCTGGAGCTCCTGAGGTGGGGCCCCACCCCACGTGTTTCCTCCCAGTGTCCGTCTGTCTGATGTCCTTCCCATGCTCTGGAAGCTCCGGGGTTTGGCCAGCGGCTGTCTTGTCCCTGCTGTAGTGTCAGCCCCACAAGGGAGCCTGGCCCAGAGAGGGTGCTCAACACCTATTTGCTGAGAAAGGAAGGAAGAGGGAGGTGAAGGAAAGGAGATGAGGCGTGGGGAGGCCCGGGCACAGTAGGGGTGCAGGACACTGTGGCTAGGGTGGGGGTGGGTCTGGGAGAGAGGGAGGGGAGAAGGCTCCCTTCCCCTCAGCTTTTCCCAACAGCCATGTCTCTGTGGTGTTTCCATGGTGGTCTCATTCCCCCACCTTTCTCTTTCTCTCTCTCTCTCTTTCTCTCTCTCTCTCATGGAATGAAAACATCTGCCATTTCAACCCCTTTGACACAGGCCACTCAGTGACACTAGCCACGTGCAGCCTGATCTTCAACGGTCCCCACTCTGTTTCTACATCACCTTGAACAGAGCGTGACCCCCCCATGGGGACCGACACGTGGGGACCGCCCTTGCCTAGCCGGGGTCTTTTGTGTGAATGGGGTTGTATAGTTGTCCTTTGAAGCGGGCTTCTGCTGCCCGCTCAGCGCCAGCACCGTGTGCTGAAGGTTCAGTCATGTGGCAACACGGACCCGACAGGACTTCTGAACTCTTCGAGGCTGGGCAACATTCCATTATACGCATGCACCCACCCACCCCTGCCCTGCAGCCCCCATCCACTGGAGGTCCCTTAGGCTGCTGGGAGCGGTGCTGCAGTGACCGCTGCTCGCTTTAGAAGGGCCAACACTCTCCTTTCCCAGGTGGCCATTGGTCAGAGGCCACTGCCCTTCCCCCATCCCCACTGCCTGGGTCTGGGAGCTCAGCTTGGCAGCAGCTACAGACAGATGAGACGAGCTTTCACTGGGTCTGGAAGCCTCCTTCACCTGCCATGCTGGTTCCTCACCTACAGGTTTTGCTCAGCAAGCGCCCGCCAACAAGAAGCCTCTGCTGCCACCTGCCGGGCACCTGGAAAGAGTCGCCAAACTCGACTCGCTGCCAAGATGGTTCCAACTCACAGGGACTGCATAGATCAGGGTAGAACCGCCCCTGTGGATTTCTGGGGATAACTCCTCAGGAGGGTGGAAAGCCCAGTCTTTGTCCTGCGGAGTGGTCGGTAGCTTCCCACGGCAGACCTTGTAGCAACATGTGGCCACTGTGCCACCAGGGTTCCCTCGCAGTCACCGAAGGAGCCCCCCAAAGTGGCACCAGCAACACGGGGCGGGCCCTGGCTTCTGAAGCGAGCCACACACTTTCGGGATGTTTCCGTCGCAGACAGCCGGGAGGTGGCATCACTGTACATGGTGCCCGATGTCAACCTCCCTGAGCTCCAGGGTCCTGAGGGCCAGGTTAGGGCAAGTCTAGGAGACCAGCACAGCAGACAGGCACCCAGTCTGGTCACTGTTGCCTTCCAGCTCTGTGATCTTGGGCAATGCCCGTCATGGCTCCGAGCCACAGTTTACCACTCTGTAAAATGGGACAAGTCAGAGTCCCTCTCTCTGAGGGCTGGACAGAGAATCAGGTGTAAACATGGACTTCTAGAGACCCAACAGACACATGCCAGCCGGGCCTTGATGCCTCTTCACGGCTGAGAAGCCAGTCGTTGGGAGATGCTCCTTGGGGAAACTGAGTCACAGAGGCAGGAAGTGCCTGGGCCCAATCTCCTGCCTGAGTCACAGACCTAATGCTGAGAAACCTCCTTTCAGCCACCTCCAGAAATGCCTGGTGTCGCAGTCAGCTGCGTCCCCTGCCTCCCTGTCCCCGTGGTCAGTGCACGCTTAATCCCTGCAGGGGTCCCAAAGGGGCCCCTTCTTCAAGGGGCGTGTGTTCCCCTGGAGGGCAAGAACCCCTCCCTGGGGGGAAAACGATGGCCTTCCCTCAGAGGGGCAGGCGCAGCGGAGTAGGAGCTCTGAAGAGAGCTGATGAATGGGTCTCCCTGCTTCACAGACCAGAGAATGGAGGCTCTAAGGGTCAGGCCACCGGCCCAGGGTCACACAGCTACACTGGGTTAGGACCCCCGGGCTCCCCCAGAGTGTCCATCAGAGAAGGTCCTGGTGGCTGGATTCCCTCGGCCTGGCCTGTCTCCCCCAGCCCAGCTCTGGGACCAGCGAGGCTCAGCAGGAAGCCCTTCCCATCCTGAAGCCCAGAACAGGGACAAGCTTTGACGTCAGCACGTCCACATTCCTGCCCTCCAGCCTGGGGGCGGGCTCTCCGATTTCCTCCCTCCAGCCTTGGCACCACAAACAGGAAGCTGGGTCATGTGGGTGCGTCCAGGCTCCGGACGGCAGTGGAGGGGTCGGCGTTGAACTAGGCACCTGCTCCCAGGCAGCGCCTACCTGCCCCAGGGCAGGTAGATGGGGCCATGTCCAAGTGTGCCCCCAGGCCACTGACACTGCCCTCACTGCCTCATGCCCTCCGGTCTCCATAGGCTGAGGCCCTGACCAGGTGACTGGTTAACCTCCCGTCTTTAACCCAGACACAGATCCTGCACTGAGCTCTCCAGCTGTGAGCTTGACGTGGTGCTCTGAGACAATTCCCCTCAAAGCCGACACTTGAGGAAACCGAGGCACTGACATGGAAAGTCAGGAAGCCACCATCTGTGGGGGGGGGGGGTTGAGCAAGACAGGGGTTCAGAGCCCAGCAGTCTGGCCCAGTGCACCCACCCCGGCACAGCCTCCTCACCAGCTCCATGCGGCCCCTAACCCCCTGACTGCCCCACTGCAATTCTAACTCAAAGGGACTCTAGCAGACAGGGTAGAACTGCCCCCGGGGTTTCCAAGACTGCAACTCTTTAATGGAGTAGACCACCTCGTCTGCTTCTCACAGAGCGGCTGGAGGTTTCGAACTGCTGACCTTGCAGCTAGCAATCCAATGTGTGATCATGACACCAGCTCCTCCCTTATCAACGCTCAAAACAGCAACTCTGAGGACGACACCTCTGGTCTAATTCCTTCCATGGCTGCCTTTTACCCTGGGGACAAGACCCACCTTCACACCCTTTACCTCTTGACCCGACCCCCACCCCAACTATTATTATTGTTTGCCGCTGTCCATTGCCATCGAGTAGATTCTGCTTCGCGGCAAATGCACATGTGCAGAGCAGAATTGCCCCTCGGGGTTCTGAGGCTGTGACCCCCACAGAGGCAACCCGCCAAGCTTGTTTGCTGAGGGACTTTTGGGAGGGTTTGAACTTCCTACCTATCAGCCGGTGGTTGGGCGCTTCCCTGTTTGTGCTGCGCTGGCACTCATTCCCAAATGACACCCTTGATAGAGGCTCCTCTCTCTTAGGTCTCCTGTCTTCCTTGCCCCTCTCTCCCTCACACCCTCCCTGCTCTCGAAGTGATGCTGACTCAGAGAGACCCTATCGGACAAGGTGGAACCTCCCGTGGGTTTCCAAGGCTGCGACTTTCTAAAGACATAGAAAGCCTCCTCTTTCTCCCTTGGAGCAGTGGGTAGGTTCCCACTGCTGACCCAACACAGAACTCCCTACACCACCAGGGCTCCCTTCCTGCCCCGGGAGCCACTCATAAACCCCCGAGAGCCCGCTTTTCTTAGAAGGAAACTCGGTCAAAGTGGGGACAGGATTTTCACCCAGTAGGAGCCAGAGTGGCAGAGCCATCCCCACCTGGGTCTGGCCGGTCCCAGCTGCCCCCCTTGCATGCCTGCGGCTCCCAAATGTGAGGGTTGGAGGGGTCATGGAGCCCTTAGTCCCGGCGATGCAGGGGAGGTGCCTGGGAACCTGCATCTTAGCACTTGACCCAAGAGTCTGAGAACCTCTGCTCTCCAATTCTTCACAGCCCTGGGGGTGGGCGTATGGGCACAGACGCTGCAAATCCCGGTGGGACTTTCCCAGCTCAAGGCAGCCAGCAGGCTTCAGCCTCACTTTACCCTCAGCTCCATCCCCTTTCCGGGTTCCCCAGAGGTTTCCCTGCCTCCCTCTTCAGTGTCCTCAGATCTTGGAGGGAAAGGCGCACCTCTGACACCCTCTACTAGGACCACCCTGTCCATCATCTCTGCTGGTATGTGCTTCATGTATTTGGATGTATTTCTATTAGAAACAAAGCAATACCCCCAAGCCAAACCCACTGCCCTCACGTCAGTTCTGAGAGCAACCCCACAAGGCCCACGAGCGAGTCTCAATAGGTTTCTGAGGCTGACTCTTGCAGAGCGAGCTGTCCCCGCTTTCTCCCACAGGCAGCGGGTGGGTGTGGACCACCGGCCTTCTGGTTACCAGCCAAGTGCTTTAGCCACGGTGCCACCACAGCCCTGACATTGCTGATGGACACACTCCTATTGATCATTGCTTTATCTCCTTGATGGGATTGACCCTTTTGTTGACAGTCTCTATGGCTTTTAATAGTTGTTGTTTTTTTAATGTAAAGCTATCTGAAAGTAGTGTGGCCACCCCTGCCTGCCCTTAATTTTTTATTTTTTTGCCGTTTGCAAGGAGCGTTTCTCTCTCCATCTTTTATTTTCAGTCTGTCTGTGTCCTCAGGTCGAGGGCAGGCAGCAAAGAGACGGGTCTTTTTTAAAATGGGTGTCTGGCCGGTGCTTTTCTCCCAAAGAGCTGGGTGCGCTGCTCCGTGGCAGCCGCCCTCCGTGAAGCACTGGTGTTGAGGTCAGGTGTGGGCCTGGCAGAAGCAGGCAGGGCGTGGGGACACTTCACCCAGCTCCACCAGAAGCAGCCACGTCTGTTTCCTCGTCTGTAAAACACAGAGACCCAGCAAGGCCTGCTTCCTGGAGTTGTTTGGAAGGAGTCTTGGTGGGACGTGGCTGCTAACCAAATGTTGGTGGAGGTGAGTCCACCCCGGGGCTCCCCTGGCAAAGATTACAGCCAAGAAAGCCCCAGGGACAGCTCTACTCTGTCACCACGAGCCATGAGGACTGACTGGTACATGAGACTAAGGGCAGATATTTGGCTTTCCCCTTCCTTTCTCAGGTGGTCCCTTCCCGAGATGCTTGCTGGGCAAAGACATGTTCCTCTCTAAAGCAGTGGTTCTCAACCTTCCTAGTGCCGTGACCCTTTCACATGTTCCTCATGTGGTGGTGACCCCCAACCATAAAAACTTTTTTTTCATAAAATTATTTTCATTGCTACTTCATAACTGTCATTTTGCTACTGCTATGAATTGGGTGACCCCTGTGAATGTGCCATTCAATCCCCCAAGGGGTGGTGACCCACGGTTGAGCACTGCTGCTCTAGAGGCTCTTGTGGGCACAGACCGTGCCCCTGGGTTGTGGGCAGGGGGATGTGCTTGGAGCCCCCAGCTCTGCGAGTCAGGCAGTGGTCCCAGTCTCAGGCAGCCGGCACTGCTTCTCAGGGGGGTGCCGTGAGAAGACCCCCAGTGTTCTCCCCTGTCCCTGCCTGCCATTGTGGCTACAGGGCTGCCTGACAGGTGCTTCTTCAGGCGCTGGCGCCCTCCGGTGGCAGCACCTCAGGGACCCCTGGGGGGAAAGATTCTGGATCAGTTCACCCTGGAAGCCCCCGGGCCGGTGGGCTCTGCCCTCGAGGGTGGCTGTGAGGGGCTGGAAGGGATGGCACCCAGCTCCAACAGCAGCAACTGTACGGTTTCTTAGTGGGTGCCAACGTCTTGGACCAGACAAGGCTTCGGGATGCCCGTCTTGCATTTCCTCTCACAGCCGCCATCCTTCCCACACTGATGTTCTTCGGATGCTTCTGACACGACTTGCTTCGTTCTGGAGAAGGTTCTTGAAATGCTCCTCCAGGGAGGCTCCCCCGGGAACAGCTTCGCGGTGTCTGGCTGCTAAAAAGGCGTTCAGCTCCATTTTAGAAGGCTCTCCCCACCTTCACAATTCCCCCCCTTCTCCCCAGAGGATCAGGTCTCCAGCTGCAGGGTTTGTCCCCCCACCCGTTTCCTTTCAACGCTTTGAAAACAGTATTCCACTGACGTCTTCTGTTTCCATGCAGTGGACAGAAAAGTGGGTCGCCAATCGAAGGGCTCCTGTAAAAGGACTGCCCCGGGGCCTCTGGCGCTCTGTAATGCCGCCCGCCAGCCCGGCTTCCGTCTTTTCAGTGAGGAGCCTCGCTGAGCGCCTCTCTGCGCCTCCTGGAAGCCTGGTAGCCTGTCTTGAGCGATGGGCACCATGCGAGGGAAACAGACAGACGCCACAGAGCGGCGACTTTTCTCCAGAAAGGATTCCCATTGTCTCCTGGCAGGGATTTGGGGGATGAGCAACTTAATCTAAAGAGGTTTTGGGGTTTTATTAAAACATCTGGTTTATTTCTAGTTCCCTTTACTTCCAGGGAGTCAGTCGTCTGTTGAGAAGAATTGCGGCTGGGCACCTAGGGTATTTAGCCTGTCTGATGTGACAGGCCCTGACTTCTCAATTTCACACCTCGGCCCTCCTGAGAGGATTCCTGGAGGCCCTGTGGGCTAAGCATTGAGCTGCTAACCACAAGATCAGCAGTTCAAGCCCACCAGCCACTCTGGAAGAAAGATGACTCTGTTCCTGGATGGCTTGGAACCCCTAAGGGGCATTTCTACTTGGTGGGGTTTGTCTGAGTTGGACTAAACTCCCTAGCAGTAGGTTACCCTCCTAGGAAGATGCTTTGGTGGCACCATGGGTTAGGCATTCGACTGCTAACTTTAAGGACAGTGGTTCAAACCCAATCAATGCTCTGAGGCACAAAGACGAGGCTGTCTGCTTCAGGACAGGTTTCGTCTTGGATATACCAAGGAGTTGAACGTTGTCCTGTAGGTTCCTGTCGGTCAGGATGGACTGAGTGACCATGGAGTTGAGTTTAACCCCCTGAGGTAAGACAAGATGTAAGAACTCATCTCAGACTCCCTGCTGCCACTGCCTACCCTCTGCCTGCTTTGGAACGGACACCAGCTCCGGGAGAAGCCACACCCAGCAGCCCCTCAAGTCCGGTCTGCCAGACCGGCATTGAATTCCGGGTGCTGCCCTCGCAAAGTTCCACACACGCACGTCTTAGCAGACCCAGATTCTCTCCTCACAGTTTGGAGGCCCAGGTAGCACCAGGTTGGTTCCGTCTGGACAAGGCACGGCAGTCTCGGCTTCACAGGGGTTCTCTCGGCAGCATGTCAGCGAGGCTGGGTCTTCACATGGCTCTCTGAGAAGATCACCAGCCCCAGGGCTCAGGGCTCAGCCTAATCCAGGAACGGTGTATCTTAACTGGCATCGACCAGGAACCTACCTCCAAATAAGGCCTGTCCTGAGGTTCTAGGCGGAATGCTGTTCTGTGGAGACTGAGGGCCTGGAAGGGAGTGCGTGGCCAAATCTATGCACTCGTTGCCAGAGCTTAGAAGCGTGGATGTAGTTAGAGAAAGATCTCGACAGTCCCGAGATAGACAGAAGGAAGACTGGACTTAGTTTAAGCAGAGGGGCAACCAGGAAATCACTTAGAAAAGTGAGATTTGCACTTCCAGGGTTGGGATAAAAGAAATTCTAACGGAAACAATGGTCTGTTTGTTTAAAAATTCTGTCAATGTAGTGGAGGAGTCTACAGATGAATATTTATATATTCTTTAGGTTGAAAATTTATGTGTAGGTTTCATGCCAAAGGGAACAGACTGATGGCTTTGAACACATACATTGTAATTTTTCCTATTGTAAAAAGAATCCAAGCAGGATGAAAAGTCAAATAACAAAGTAGGAGAAATATTTTCAACATATAAGACCAACAAAGGATCATCATTTTTATTAAGGATGGTAGTTCGGGCTGTGGGTCAACTTGGCTGGGCCGGGAGCCTCAGGAGTGGGCAGTTAAGATATAGCCCTTCCTCACAATGGCATCCAGTGTGATGTCATCACTTCCGTGATAAGATGTTCTAGAAGCAGCCGATCGCAGAGGTGTGGCCTGCTTCCAATATGTGTGGCCACTCTAGAAAGGCTTGCTCCCTTTTTGCAGGACATGGGTCGGCATCTGGTTCACTGTGTGACCTCTTGTTCTTTGGACTTGACCCAGCCACCTGACTTCGTGTCTGCCAGTCATGGGAGTTGTCTGCCGTCTTACCTGCTGACTCCATTCATTTGCCCCTGCAGCTAGCCGCTTGTCTTCTAACCTGCTGCTCTTGGGTTCACCAAGCCCTGGAGCTACGATGGTCAAGAGAAGCTAAACCAGTGACATCTGACCCACAGGCTTGGAAATGGCTAGCTTGTACAACTATGTGAGCCATTTCCTTAAGCTAAGCCTATCTATCTGTCTATCTATCTATCTATCTATCTATCTATCTATCTATCTATCTATCTATCTATCTCACTGATTTCACTTCTCTGTGGAACCCAGCCTAAAAGCACATATCTGACAATAAAGAAGCAAAGAATAAATCAAACAGAGAACAAGGGAAACAATTTGTAAAAAGAAGGCCAACACTCAAATAATAAGACGTATACTAATAATCAAGTAACAGTATATTGCAGCAGTAATGAGAGACCATATATTTAAGTATCTAATGCATGCGAGAGGAAAGCAAAGGCACTCTTTGGTGAGGTAGAGAAGTGGATATCCCCCCACTGCTGGCGACAGTCTTTGTTGTCATTTTTTTGGAGTGGATCTTGGCACATGGATCTACAGTCTTGGGCACATGCACACTTTTTCACCTAATAAGTGCCCTTCAACTCTGTTATTGTCCTGCAATGACAACTTGCAGGACGTGCATAACAGTGCTTTTTCTAATGGCAACCTTTTGGATAAAATAAAGACGCTTATGCATTGGTGAATCCAATCCATCGAATGTTGTGTGACTCTTCAAGTTAATGATACAACGTTTGCAGTAGTAATTCAGAAAATGCCAAACACAGGGTGTGGACCCTGGGGGACAGTCGCCTCTGATGCCATTGCTCAGCTAGGAAGCTCCAGGGCCACATGAGAACCAACATAGCAACACCCAACCTATTGCCACAGAGTTGATTCCGACCCATAGCAATCCTATATGGGACTTGTGAGGCTGCACATCTCAATGAGAACAGAGACCTTCATCTTTCTCCCTGGGAGTGGCTGGTGGGTGTGAACAGCTGACCTTGTGACTAGTAGCCCAAAGCTTACTCAACAGTGCCACCAGGATCCTATACATGAGTATGAGGGGGTGTGGCAGTAACATAATTTCATGTCAACTCAAAGATAGATAAAAGTGGATGTACACTGGTGCAGATAGGAGCTGGAGACACAGGGAATCCAGGGTGGATGATACCTTCAGGACCAGGGGTATGATGGGCGATACAGGGAGGGTAGAGGGTGAGTGGGTTGGAAAGAGGGAACCGATTAGAAGGATCTACATGTGACCTCCTCCCTGGGGGACGGACAACAGAAAAGGGGGAGAAGAGAGACGTCAGATAGGGCAAGATATGACAAAATAATGATTTATAAATTATCAAGGGTTCATGAGGGAGAGAGGAGTGGGGAGGGAGGGGAAAAAAGAGGACCTGATGCAATGGGCTTAAGTGGAGAGCAAATGCTTTGAAAATGATGAGGGCAAAGAGTGTACAGATGTGCTTTACACAATTGATGTATGGATGGATTGTGATAAGAGTTGTATGAGCCACTAATAACATGTTTTGCTAAAAAAAGGGCAGTGCTTCGCCCCGGCGCCTCCGCACACTCGGCCAACGGCCTCGGAGAGCGCCCTTACTCCACGGAGCGCCTCGGGAGCCAGCGGGCAGCGGCCCTGCACGGGGACCCTCCAGCGGGCCCAGGGGGACCAAGTGGCTCCAAATCCAACACATGCCCTTTGAAGCAAGTTAAGGGATTTACTATGAAGCCCAGAAGCAGATAGTGCCAAGTAGCAGGCAGCAGTAGTTGCCCATTTGGTGAGTGGGCAACATTTCCCTCTCCCACTGCTGCTGAGACGGTGGAAATCAGTCGCATCCAGCATGAGATGGGATACACCGAAGGCATCAGTCTGCGAATGAGGGTCCCAGAGAAGTTAAAAGTAGCACCGCCGAATTCTGACCTAGAACAAGGATTTCAAGACGGCTCTCCAAACGCTAGTGTGATAATGCAGGTCCCAGAGAGGATTGCTGTGGCAGGAAATAAGACATTCCATTTTCAAGACCAGCAGATCTTGACCTTATTCAATCGACTCCCTTTAAGCCTCTGGCACTGAAAACACCACCGCGTGTTCTTACACTAAGTGAAAGACCGCTAGACTTTCTAGACTTAGAAAGACCTGCTCCAACGCCTCAAAATGAAGAAATGTGGACGGTTGGCAGGCTAAAGAGAGAGTGCTCTATGAGTGAGAATGCTGTCTGCCAGAATGGACAGCTGATGAGGAACGATTCCATGTATGGTATTTCAAATATGGACACGTCTCT
This sequence comes from Tenrec ecaudatus, assembly GCF_050624435.1. NCBI lineage: Eukaryota > Metazoa > Chordata > Mammalia > Afrosoricida > Tenrecidae > Tenrec > Tenrec ecaudatus. Next base: position 186,673,163 of record NC_134531.1, on the reverse strand, counting down.
TGAAGTCACTTCAGATGACATGACGGTTGTAGATCCAGCTTCTTTAAGACGACAGATAATCAAGCTGAATAGACGCCTGCAGCTGCTTGAGGAGGAGAACAAAGAGTGGGCCAAGCGAGAGATGGTTATGTACTCCATCACGGTCACCTTCTGGCTGCTCAACAGCTGGCTCTGGTTTCGGCACTGAAGGGAATCCCAGCGTTCAAAGAGATTTGGCTCAACGGCTAGAAATATAAACAATTTGCAAACATCTTTGTTTCTGTCTTTGCACTGAATGCCGTTTTATATAATCCGTGCCCTGAAAATGTATTTCTCCCGGAGAGGCAGGATGGTCTGGTTTGCAGCAGTAAAGGTAGCCTGTGTCACCCACCATGGTGTCCTTGGAGCCAGCCCTGCAGGAACACCTGTGTACCCTGCCCCCACCTTGTGCATGTTCTGTAAATAGGTGCCAGTGTGTGCATGAGAGGCCTAGATCTTCGCTGACTCAGTCCTCACGACTGATTCTCTAAACGGGAGAAAGGGTGCGCAGAGGAAGGTTGGAGGAGAGGATCTGAAAAGAGCAGCTCTTCCTTCCTTTGTCCTTTATTCTCAGTGTTTGATCAAACCTATTTGTTCCCCACCGTTACTGTGTCCCCATCCCAGCACTCACATACCTGCAGCCCTGGTCTCGGGCCAGATGGAAGGAAACCAAGTCCCCCAGGCTTCCTGGGCATCTTCAGTTGGCACCCGGACCGAGGAAAGCCCAGCGATCCCTGACCTGTCAGCAGCTTGTCTAAGAGGGGACAGTGCGTGCTGTCTTCATTTGAGTTTTGCAGTTGGCTTTCTATGTGATGCGTTTCGACTCAGCCTAGGTGTGAATTATTTTAAGATCTGCGGAATAAGGTACAAATGTAGTGTATTTAATAAACTGGTCCTCCAAAGCAAAAAAAAAAAGAGGGCCCTGAGAACCTCCCCTTCTTTCTTGGCCTTGGCCTTCCCCCTGGCTGACTCTGATGGCTGCCAGAGCCCTGTGATGTTACCACTGCTGTTAGATTCATAAGACAGACTTTGCTCCCACCGGCTGTGATCTTCCTGTAGTCTGCATCATTGTTTGTGACTGCACGAGTCTGAAGAGAGAATTAGGAACTAGTATCGGACTGATGGACTGGAGTTGGGCTGGGCTGGTATGCTTTTTTTATATATAATTACTTCTTGATATGTAAAGCTCTTACACATAGATGAGTGTCACTGGATTTGTTTCTCTGGTCAACTCACCCTAACACAGGGGGTTTCAAAATATTATGGAAACTTCCACAATTGACTCAATGGTAGTGATTATTTTTGTTTGCTTGTTTTTGTTTCATTCCATCTTCCCAGGAATGCTCTGCAGCTGAGTGAAAGTGTGTCCTCCATCCCATTATCCCTCAGGCACGCCCAGCCTCTCTCATCCTCTGTACTTCCACTCATCCCGCTGCACACTTGAACCTGTCCTAGCCCTCTGCCATCTCTCTCACACACAAATACTCTCTCATCTTCTCACTCATACACGTCCACACGCACTCACCTACCACTCAAACGTGCTCACCAACATTCCCACACCTACTCATATTTCCAAATACTCACACGCCCAAGCACTCATACACACACATTCACTCACTAGCCCTCATTCTCACCCCCCACATGTGCCCACACACACATTTTGACTCATCGACCCCCGCATTAGAAACACACATACATGCACTCACCCTCACCCACACTGACTCACACACGCCCCCAGCCCTCTGTCCTGACTCTGTTGTCAGCAAGCTTGCCTATATCCTGGGCTGGGCTGTGTCAGGGCTCAGCAGCCTCTTCCCCTCCCACCTGGACTGAAGCCTGGCTGTTCCCCGAGGACACGCAGCCCTCTAGGTATTGGAGGTGGAGATGCTTTTATCTCTCCACTTAGTGGTAGACTGGTGGTCTTCCCAGTGGGGCTCCAGGGCAGGTTCTTGACTCCTTTGTCCTCCTTTGAAGAGGACCACCCTCTGGCCTCACTGCCCCCACCTCCCAACCCCCTGGAAAAACTGAATAAACAAAAACAGCACCCCCACACACACCCAAATTCACTGCCAACAAGTTGATGCCAGCTCATAGTGGCCCAATGTATAACCACCAGGATGCACCCCCTATTTCTCAGAGTTGAATTCTTTTGTAGGGGAAGAAGCAACTTTAATGCTAATAAGGGCTACTCTGCTAACTGCAAGGTCTGCAGTTCAAACCCACCGACCATTCCTTAAGAGAAAGATGAGATTTTCTGTTCCTGTAAAGATGCAGCCTGGGAAAGCCTCAGGACCAGTTCTCCTCTGTCTTTCTCCCATGCTTGTACCTTCTGTGCATAAGGTTTTCATTGGCTGATGTTCAGACATCGATCACCAGGTCTTTCTTCCTAGTCTGTCTATGTCTGGAAGCTCTACTAGACCTGTCCACCCAGAGTGACCCAGTTAGCACTTGAAATATTGATGATTAAACCCCAGCATCACTGCAACATGCAAGACACCACAGCACGACAGACTGGCAAATGGTGGTGGCCTGCGGGAATCGTTTCCCTCTCTTTTTCACATTTCTCAACCCCCTACTACTCCCTCACTCTCAGCTGCATTGGTAATTATTGGCAGTTGGGATGAGAAAGTTGAAAACAAAGAGAAAGTAACAGTAGTTAGAAAATTTAGCCTTGGTGATAGAAATGAAGCTGAAGATTGCATGATAGAACTTTTCAAGAACAACACTTTCTTCACGGCACGTAACTTTTTTTCAATAGTATAAATGGTGACTGTACATGTGGACCTGCCAGATGGAGTACACCAGGACCACAATGACTACACCTGTCTTGCTGGAGCACCTCAATCCCATCAGCCAAAACAACGCCAGTGATTGCCTGTGGAACAGGTCATCAACTGCTCATAGGGAGGTTCAGGTTGAAAAACAAGTCCACGAGTCATGTATTAATCTGCTCGGTATGGTTCTGCCATTGTGAATGAATGTACTGAGAGGTTTGCCCTATCATGGACCACCATTATCTGGGTAAGCAGTGTCCAGTCACTTAGAGTTTAATCTGCACAAGTCAATGGGTCATGTACTGTGGTCTGGAGCTGGGCTAGACTTGTATAATTTCTTCTTCTCAACAGTGTTCTAAATTCTTTACTATTGGTTAAATTAATGACATTATCAATAGAATTACCTTATTGTGGCAGTTACATAATGTCCTGTCAACTTGATTGAAGGGGTGGAGTCTAGCCTGTCAATAAGGCCATAGCCAATGAGGCCTCTGTGTGGGTATGGTTTTCTCCTGAGGATTCTGGGAACTCCTGTCTTCCTTCCTGAAGGCGGGACACACTCTCTCTCTGCTTGGTCTTCCTGGTGACAAACCACATGGAGCTATGCCGATGGCAGCCAGAGACCTGGAGTTGGAGGAGCCACGTGGAGACCCACGTGGAGTGCTGAGATGCTTCCACCTCCACTGGATCTGTGGACTTTCCTCCAACTGGCCTGTGATCTTCCTGCATTTGGTATCATTGCATGTGTTGCATGAGTCTGAAGAGGAATTTATTGATTGGTACCAGACATTTGTGCTAAAGTTGGATTTATGGACTTGATCTGGGCTGGGATGTTTTCTCAATATGCAATCGCTCTGTGATATAAAGCTCTCTCATACACATGGGTGTCTATGACTTTGTTTCTCTAGTCTACCCGGACTAGCACAGACAGGGGGAATTGTAAAGTTGGTAATAGCAGATGTAGTGAGGTGAAAATGCAACATCTTATTATTTGATCTCCCTTTTGACCCATTTACACTTGTTTCTGTTTTTAATATTTCCTGCATTCTTTTTGATTTAGGCTGTTCTTTGTTGGGTTCTGTTGTTTGTCTGCTTCTTGTTTGTATTTTATGTGACATGTGACATATATGCCAATAAAATATTTTAAGAAAATCAATGCCAATATGGCCCAAGCCCTCTCCCTGAACTATTCAATCCGCACAAGGCGGGCTAGTACCTTCCCTCCCACCCAAAACCCACAAAATCTGCCCAGCTCCAACTTGCATACCTCTTCTTCTTTTTCCTGTCTTTTTTCCTCAGAGCTTCTCTTTGGACAAGGAGTTTGAACCAGTTTGGCAGCTCAAAGCTACCCAGCAGTGACATGGCAGAAAGGCCTGGCAATCCCCTTCCGTACACTGGCAGCCAAGACAACCGTGTGGAGCTCAGTTGTACTCTGCAGCACACAAGGTACCATGAGTCAGAACCAGCCTGACAGCAGGGCTGCGCGTGGGGCTTTGTAACCTTCCTCAGCCCTGTCTCTCGAGCCCAGGGGCGGGGAACATTTTGTCTACCAAGGGCCATTTGATATTTATAACCTCTTTCATGGGCCACACAAACTGATCAACTTAAAATTAGCCTGCTGTGTTTGGTCAAACATTCAATTAACTCCCCCCCCCCCACTGTGAATTGCGGGGCTGGCAAAGAATACACGGACTGCCAAAAGAACCAACGAATCTGTCTTGGAAGAAGTCCAGCCAGAATGCTCCTTGGAGGTGAGGATAGGGAGACTTCGTCTCACGTGCTTTGGGCATGTTGTCAGGAGCGCCGTCCCTGGAGAAGGACGTCATGCTTGGTAAAAGAGATGGACAGTGGAGGAGGCGAAGCCCCTTGATGAGATGGATTGGTGACACCGTGGCTGCGGCGATGGGCGCAGACATGACAGTAATTGTGAGGACGGCTTCATTCTGCTGGAACTGACTTGATGGCACTGGAAAGCAATGACGGCGACATCGTCAAAGTGGTTGGAATGGCTTCTCTTTGGTGAGAGGTGTGACGTGAGCTGGTATGGATGATTTTGAAGGAGCCCTGGTGGTGTACTGGTTATGTACTGGGTTGCTATTTGCAAGGTCAGCAGTTCAAAACCACCAGCTGCTCTAAGGAGAAAGACAGGGCTTTTTACTCCCATAGAGAATTACAGGGCAGCTCTACCCTGTCCTCTAGGGTGGCTACGAGGCAGAAGAGACTGGATGGCAGTGAGGTGTTTTTTATACGGCTCACAGGCAGGGTGCCCACCCCTGCTCTGGCTTCACCCATGGGCTCACAGTGGGTTTCAGTGAGGAAGGACTTGTGGAGGCCCCACTGCGTGCTGGGCACTGCTGAGCGTGAGGAATAAGATGGTGAAGTCCCTATTGTCCCTGCCCTGAAGGAGATGGCCCGTCTGCACATGCAGACTGACACAGCCCGGTGGCTGGGGAAGGCTCTCTGGTGAAGGTCACACACCAAATGAGGTTTGGATGGTGAGGAGGTGATGTGTGGGTGAGTGTGTGCACTGGGGGAGGGGCCAGGGACATTGCAGGTGCACACAGAGCGGAACCTTCATACACAACGGGTATAAAGCCCGAACACGCATGGAGTGAGCGTATTTCCCCGATGGTGAGACCCCGTCCCACTGAGATTCCTGTCTCTTTCCGCAAACCCGTGGCCATGTTCCGGGAGCTTGAGTCGTGTGGAGGTGCTGGTGGGCAGAGGGTGGGCGCAGAGCAGGGGCAGGCTCTCAGTTCCATCTGTGCTCATAGCAACCAGGGCTGGTCCTTGTGTTCTGTTTGCAGCCGCCTTCTCCCCATCTCCCCATCCTCCGCTCCCAGGGGGAGAGGTCTCTTGGAGGCGAGGGGAGTACTGAGGGCCATGGAGATTCCATGACCACTGAAGCCTTCTGCTGCTTCTACCTGGAGAAGGTGGCGCTCTTGAGCTAGAGCATAGGGAGGTGAGGGGTAGAGGTGGGGAGGGGACTGGAGGAGGAGGCAGGAGGGTCTTCAAGGGTCAGATGCTCCAGGGCTTGACTGTCATGCCCAGGTGCCTGCACTGGATCCTGACCCCATAGGGAGTTTATGGGGACACCAAGTCCCATGTCCCAAAGCACCAAGGCTTCCCGTTCTGCAGAGATGGATAGGCCCCTCTCATCAGGGTTGGGAGGTGGGTGGCTGAGTCTGACAGGGGCCACTGCACCCTCCCAGCAGGGGAGCTGGGCTCCCTAAGACACGGGCCTCACAATTTCACTGTGGGCAGGTCATGCTGGGAGAGGCCCCTAGACTGCCCGGGCTGTGCTGTCCTTGCTGTTAGGTGCTCTCTAGTCCCTCTGTCTTGAGGGGGTGGTGGTGGTGGTGCAGCGCTGGCTCTAACCCTTATAAGGCCTAATCAGCAAGCTTTCCGCTGGCGGCTGAGCTCGATTTCTTGTGTCACCAGGGCTCCTCGGGGACCTGCTCTGCTGCAACTAGAGACCCCCAGGGACGCAGAGGCAAGTGGCTTTGCAGCCCATCGAGCCCACAGCCCGCTTCCAGGCCAGGCCATAGCCAGGGGGACTCGCCCTTCTCACTGAACTTGACCGGACTCCCCGTGCATGCATGATGCCGTGGTGCTGAGAGAGAGGCCCCTGTGAGTTCAGGCGCCAGCAGGGTCACTCAGGACGGGCAGGTTTCAGCGTGCTTCCAGACAGAGAGAGACTAGAAAGGTTAGCCAATCAGAATCTTCTGGATCACAGAGAACATTGTCAGACTTGCTGGCTTTGGACACAACCTTATTAAAGAAAAAAAACCCAAACCATCTACTGCCAAGGAGTTGAGTCTGACTCACTGCGAACCCTCAACGACAGGGTAGAACTGCCCCTGGGGGTTTCTCAGACTGGTACTTTCTCCCGAACTGCCGACCTCGTGGCCTGTGGCTCTGTGGACACGGCCTTAGGCAGGACCCATCGCTCGAGGAGGGCCTCGTGTCCAGTGAAGCAGAGAGGCAGCGAGGGTGAGGGGCCTTGGGCTGACACAGTAGCCACAGCAGTGGCTCATAAATACAGCTGATCGAGGGGCCATTGCTTTCAGTGGCACATGGATGGGGTCACCATGAGATGGGTCAAGCTGATGGCAGCCATCGGCCCCTGGATAGAGAGGTCCAGATACAACTTAGCATTAGCCGGCCATGTTCTCGCGGCTTCCCCTTATCAGGGAACCCACAGTTCTCGGGAGAGGCTTAGCAGTTTTCTGTGGCTGATTTTCCCAAAATAGATCACAGGCCTTTCTTCCGAGACTCCTCTGGGTGGATTCTAACTCCCAACCTTTAGGTTAGTAGTGGAGCTTATAAACCATTTAGTCCACCCAGGGCCTTCCATCCAGCCCAATGCCTGGGCTTTTCAGCTTCCCACCACCTTGAAGTAGGTGCATCGTGTTTGGTTCCACACCAGCCTAGCCTAGCCTGTCATAAGCCCTGGTTGGACTCGCTGCCCAGGCTGGGGAACACGTGCCTGGAGTGCTGGGGCGGCATCACCCTAGAGCAGTCCTCACAGTGCTGTCACCCCTGTTTCTGGAAGGGCTTGGCTTCTTTAGCTATTTCTCTGCTCCCCCCCCCCCCAACCTTTGATTCCAGTGGGCCGACACAGGGTTGGACACTGTGTGTTAAGCCAAGCTGACCAGATCGGGGGGGGGAGCGGGGGGGACAAGGGTGAAGAGCCACCATTCCACATTGTACCTCCCAGCGCTGCCGGGCCCAGGACGCAGGAAAACACAAGTGCTGGTTCTGGCAGCACTACAGCAGGCTCCTGGGTCCCCCCCCATTGAAGCATCATCGGAATTGGGAGGCTCCATCGTGCATACCCTGGCCTTGGACAAGGGGGCATGGGCTCAGTTGAGAAGGGAAAGAGCACAGTAGAAATGAAAACACTCACCAGTTTGGGAATAGCATGTCTGAAAGGGGAGAGGCAATGATAAGTTGTATTCTGATTTCTAGCGCCTTGGGAATGCCAACCAGCCTGCCGCCTTAAAAACTCCATGGGCACTGAGTGGCTTCTGAGTCAGCGCAGCCCTAGAGCACAGAGTCGAAGGGCCCGAAGGGTGTTGGGGACTGTAAATCTTTACAGCAGGAGTGGGGAATGTCTGGCTTGCAGGCCGGAAACCCATCAGTAGCAGGTAACAGCACACACCTCACCATGGAGAAGCAGTCCCACCACTGCATCGAAGCAACCAGACCAAACTCACGGTCAAGGAGTCGCGCCGACTCATAGCAACCCCGTAGGGCAGGTCCGAGCTGCCCCGTGGGCTTCCAAGACTAACTGCTCACAGAAGGTCCCATCGTCGCCCCTTGGAACTGTGGGTGGTTTTGAACTGCTGACCTTGTGGACCACAGCTCAACACAGAACTACTGGGCCACCATGGCTCTCACCGCCACACGAGGGCGACTTCATTAAATGACAAGAGTAGCCTACAGTTACAGCATGATACTGTGACTGTCCAAGTGGCCGTTGGCAGGAAAATGGCTCACCACGCTGCTTTGCGGGGACAGAGAGCCGCGTGTGTCTCTTGCAGGGTGGCTGGTGCGTGGGAATCCTGCCTTTGCAGAGAGCAGACCCTGCAATGTGTCACCAAGGGCGTCGGCCCCACAGCCACAGAATGCGGGACTCGGCTCTCAAACATACTTCCTGGAATGCACACAAGAGGGCTCTCTATCACGTTGATTACATCCAGCCTCAGGAGGTGTGTGTGTGTGTGTGTGTGTGTGTGTGTGTGTGTGTGTGTGTGTGTGTGTGTTGGGGGTTGTCGTCTCCATTGCATGAATGAAGGATCCAAGGACCAACAATGGTACTGGTCTAAAGTCACAGCCAGGAAGGTGGCCAGAGCTCCCCCCGCCCCCAAACCCAAGCTCCGCCCATGGTGGCCTCTGTCGGGGCTGGGCATGTGGGTTAACCTGAGCTGGTCAAACCCGTCACTCAAGGTGGGGTCTAGAGTTAGCAAACTGCACCCCCCGTGCCATCCTTCTGGAATTACAGGGTCTGGAAGAAGCCCCTGTCCTGACCGCAGTCTTAGCCCACCAGCTCCATCTGTGTCCCCAGGCCCCAGCCCAGGGCTCACCCTAACAAGGCCTCCTTCATAAAGACTTAAGCTTGCCCAGACCTGCGGTGAGAGCGCTCACAGGAGCCTGGCTTCTCAGGTGATCTGGTGACATCCAGGATCTAGTGGGGACGGGCAGAGGCAGGAGAGCTTGTCCGGACTTCCTGCTCAGCAGCTGCTTCTAGTTCAGGTCTCCACCACGTCTCCACAAGACCGCTAGAGGGAGAGATTGCTCCGTCCTCCAGAACGATCCCACGGGAGGGAGTCCCTTCCCCAGCTTCTGCCTGGGGCAGCCCTGCCCCTGGGGGTTCTCCAGACTTTAATGCCCCCTCTCTCATTTTAAACCAGGAAAACAATGAGCATAGCTCAATTTGCTCCCCGTTTGCACTTGAAATATTCTTCAGTAACAACCCTGGCTTGTGATTCTTTGCCGTAGTCCTTAACAAACCACACAGCTGCCACCTTCGGGGTCCGTTCCGCAGAAGCCTGCCCACTTGTCATCAGTGCTCAGGAGGCGGATGTGGTGTTGAGCACACAGGGCCTCCACTCACTTGACACCCCTGGGCTCACCGCAGTTGGATGCAGCACCCAGAAATGGGTGTGGTGTTTGTCTAAGGCTTTGGCCGCTTCACGGATCCCACGTGCTAGGCCCTCATGGATGCGGGCGGGCTCCAGCAGCTCTTGGGAATCGTGTTAGCGTCTGTTTCACCGCCAGCAGCTGCGCCTTCCTGGGCCATGGCGGTGGGTTACAGGTGGGCCTGAAACTTGACCACACCCGAGCCCCTGCCTCCGGCACAGGTTGGCATCGACGAGGAGCAGCTGGTGGATTTGAACTGCTGACTTTGCAGGTAGCAGCCCCTGCCCTACTAGGTGACCAGGGATCTCTTTCCAGTCGCAGGAGAAAGCCCCTTCCCTGACCCTTAGGGCTATGAGGGCTGGAAGGTGCCCCCTCCCTTCCATGTCTCAGGCCATTGTGCCTTCCTGCCACCCAGCCCATCCACCACCCTCGGCACCCTGGCCCTTCCTGAGACAGCTCTGTCCTAGGAGCATCCCGGGCCCAGGGAGGGTGGTTTTTCCCAAAGGGAAATGTCCAGCCGGGACCTTTGCCGGGGCCCTAGGAATCTGCCCTCCCCCTCTGCTCAGGAGTGCTGGGGCCCATGCCCCCTGCCCACCCTCGGAGCCCAGCCTCGCCCCGAGGCCCCGGGCCTCTGTTGGTCACAGTTCCAGCTAGAAGCAGCCGAGGGGCTGAGGGGATCCTCTTGGGGAGGCGGTGCCAGGAGGAGAGGGCAAGGTGAGGCGGGCACCTTCGGGGAGCTAGGGCTGTTTGGGAAAGGCTGGCGATGCCGCGCCAGTGCCAGGAAGGGGAATGTTCTGACGTTTCTGCTCAGTGGCAGGGTGGGTGTCCCTGCTCACCGCTGGGTGCAGCCTAGAGGCGGAAGGCCTGGCTCTTCCCACGGCCCCCTGGAATGCCCCCTGGGCTGCCCCCAGCCGGAGCAGGGCAGACAGCAGAGTGACTTTCCCTCTGGAGTCCAGGGTCAGCTGGTCTCCAGGGCAGGCCAGCATTCCTGATGGAGAGCCAAAGAAAGCAAGGAGCGGGGACACAATCTCAGAGCCCTGCGAGGGACCTCCATCCATCACCGCCTGCTTGCTTTCTTTGCAGGGAGGAGGTGCGTGTGGGAATACCGGAAATTCCGCACTCGGAGGTGGTGGTGGTGTGTGGTGTGTGTGTGTGGTGGTGTTTGGTGCGGGTGGGTGGGTGGAGGGTGTGTTTGTGTACATGTGTTTTGTGTGTATGTAGTGGTGGTGGTGGTGTGTGTGTGTAGGGTATGTGGTGGTATGTGTGTGTCGGTGGAGGGTGTGTATGTGGTGGTGTGTGTAGATGTGTGTGTTTGTGTAGGGTGTGTATGTGGTGATGGTATGTGTGTATGTGCGCTGTGTTTGTGTGTGTGCTGTGTGTGTGGAAGGTGGTGATGGTGTATCTGTGTACATGTGTTTGGTGTGTATGTAGTGGTGTGTGTGTGTGTGTGTGTGTGGAGGGTGGTGGTGGTATCTGTGTGTGGTGTGCGTGTGTATGTGTGGTGGTGTTTGGTGTGGGTGGTGGTTTGTGTGTGTACATGTGTTTGGTGTGTATGTGTGTGTTAATGGAGGGTATGTGGTGGGTGGTATTTGTGTGTGGGTGTGTATGTAGTGGTGTGTGTAGATGTGTGTGCGCGGTGTGTGTGTTTGTGTAGGGTGTATATGTACGTGCGGTATGTTTGTGTGTGTGTGTGTGGAGGGTGGTGGTAGTGTGTGTGTACATGTGTTTTGTGTGTCTGTAGTGGTATGTGGTGGTGGTGGTGGTGTGTGTGTTTGTGTGTGTGTATGTAGGCTTTGTGGTAGTGTGTGTAGACGTGTGTGTATGTGTGTTTGTGTAGGGTGTGTATGTGGTGGTAGTGGTGTGTGTACATGTGTTTGGTGTGTATGCAGTGGTGTGTGTGTACACATGGTGGTGGTTTGTGTGTGATGTGTGTGTGTGGAGGGTGGTGGTGGTATGTGTGTGTGTGTGTGTGTGCATGTGTATGTGGTGGAGGTGGTGAGGGGGCAGTTAACACATACATACCAAGGTTCTGCTGTTGGGTAGCCCCCATGTTGGACACGGGGGAAATGAGCATGGTCACTTGTTGGGGTCACCCTAATGGTAAGGCAGAGCCAGCTCCCAACAGAGGGCTTTGATAAAGTGAGGCCCAGGGGCTGTGGGAAGGCAGCTGGGATCCAGGTCGGGCAGGGGGTGGGGGTGGGGGTATGATCCAGGTGTGTCAGTCACGTCCTGACACCCTCTTAACTCAGAGATGGAGGCGCAGATGAGGCAAACCGCTGGCTCAAGACCACACAGCAATGGCAGAACTGGACCTCAGGTGGGTCTGTCTCTGGCCTCTGACAACACAGGGGGTGCCGCTCTGACTGGCCTCAGAGCCCCCACTGTGAGGCTCGGGAAGGAACCCCTGGGCAGCCTGTGGAGACACACGCCCCCTGCTTGCTATGGGCGGAGCAGGCTCTCTGCTCCCCTAGTCACTGGCTGAGGGACCCTGTCCAGACTAGAGAGGTTTTCAGCCCGGGAGACAAGGCTGGGAGTTGGTAGAGGAGGTGATGGAGGAAAGGGGACTGGGCTTCTGGAAGCTTCCCTATGGGTGTGTTTAACAGCCAAGGACAGGGCTCTGTTCCCATAGTTGGATGCCTGAGAGAGTCATGCTTTCTACACCCCTGTATCACAGCCAAGATCAGCTTCTAAGAGCTGGGAGAGCAGAGCCTGCAGGAAGCAGCATGGATCTGATCTGTGTCCCTGGAATAGAAAGAAGTGACTTTGTGGGAGGCAAGGGCCCCTCTGATGGCGTTTCCACCACTGTCCTTCCTTCTAGCCTCTTTCCCACATCCCCCCGTCCCTGATCCCTTCATTCCTCCTTCTGTTTTCTGAAGCCCCCTTCTCTTCTCTTCTCTTCCTCCACCACCTCTTTCTTTCAACAGCTCACCCATAGGCACACCGTAGTGGTCCAGAGGACAGAGCCTGAACTGGTTCAAATTCTGGACTCACATTCATGAGCTGTGTGACCTGGGGCAGGTCACTGCCCTCTCTGTCTGTCCTCTGTCTGTCCGTAGCCTGATAACACCTGCCTCACAGGTAGGAGCCCACGACACCAGAGGTGCAAGTGTCCCAGGCCTACTTGCCTTTGAGGACCACTACAGAAGCAAAGACACCCCGGTGTCACCGAGAGGCCACACGGAGCGGGATAACATTTTCTATTCTTGCTGAGCCTTAGCTTTCTCCTCTATGAGAGCCAAGTGTCGGGGGACATTGAGCGTTGTGGAGCCAGTGATGTAACGGAGCTCCCTAGCACGTAGTGAGCCTGCAGAGCGGAGTAGACTGGGTTCCGGTCAGAATGGCTGGTGAGCCCAAACCACCGCAGGGGTGGCGAGGTGGCGCACAGTCAGCACTCACTACACGGGCTGTCGTTGTTGTCAGTGTGCTGTTTGGATGAGGGAACGCGAAGGCTGTTCCCTCTACTCCCATCGTGACAGGATTCCTCTCGGCTGAGCCATGTTTCAGGGGGCAGGGGGAGGCAAGGGCAGGACACAGTAACTGAAGGGTCACACTGAAGCATGTCAGGGGCGTGGCCTAGGCTTCCAGACAGTGTGAACCGTCAGAGGAAAGGCTGCCTGATATAACACCAAATGCTCCTTGATGCTGTGAATTGATCTGCCCCGAACCTCAACACTGCACAAGTCTGAACACGCCTGCTTCCAGATCTGCCTTTCCCTCCAGATTCTTGAGGGCATGGGGGCATGTTGTACTTGGGTTAACACCAAGTATGTGCCCGTGACAGGCAGGTCAGTGATGGGCTTTTAGTCCAAAAGGTCAAAGAAAAGATAGCCTGGAGATGTCTTTTTGCTAAATTTGCTACATTGGAATGGCAGGAAGTCATCTTGGCTACTGCAGAAGGGAGCTGCCTAAGAGTGACAACAACCCCAAAGAATGCAGACTTGAGAGACAGGCAGGTGCCTGGTGACACCCTGTGAACACCTGGACCCAGCCGTTGCTGAATAATTCAGGGTTGACCTGTGAGGAGCCCTGGTGGTGCGGTGGACGGCAAGCTGGGTTGCCAACTGCAAGGTCAGCAGGTCAGAACCATCAGATGCTCCGAGGGAAAACGATGAGGCTTCTCTCCCCACAGCGATTCACAGCCTAAGCTGGGAGTCTTAGCCAGGACGGTTAGACAACAAAAATAATTCCAGGGACACAGTGGACAAAGGAGAAGTGAAACTCTCACTATTACAGATGGCATGGTTTTATATGTAGAAACCCCGCACAGAGCTCACAAAGACTGTGGGTAACAATTGAGGGCTTTGGACAAGTGGCAGGACGCAGGATTAATAAGCAGAAGTCAACTAGATTCCTGTATACCAGCAAAGAGAGCTGCCCCAAAACATCCAGAGAACAACCCCACTCACAATAGCCACGAAAAGTGAAATACTTAGGGCTAAGCCTAACGATGGCATTGAGTTTGTTTGTAAGAAACAAAATACCGGTGCAAAGGGAACTTCAGATCACTAGTACGAGAAACAAAAAGAGCCCTACACAAATGGAAGACTATCCGTGTTCATGGATAAGAAGACTTAGTATCGTGAAAATGTCAGTACTACCCCCACTCCCCAAATCTATAAATGCAATGCAATTACGATACAAATCGAAATTTCATTTAAAAAATGCAAAGCTAATTACCAACTTCATATGGAGAGGGAGACCTAGGAAAGCAAAGAACTCCTTAAGAAGAACGTGGTAGGAAGCCTTGCCCTGCCTGACCCCCAATCCTACTATACAACCACAGTCATCAAAAGAACCTGGTACTGGTACAATGACAGATACACAGGCCGCTGGACAGAATAGAAAAGCCAAGAATGAAATAAACCCATCCACTTATAGGAAACGGATAGTGGACAGAGGGCCCCAAACCATGAAATGAAGAGACGTCCTTTTCGACAAATGATGCTAGAAAGAATGGACCTCCATTTGCAGAAGGAAAACACAGGATCCATACCTCACTCCATGCACAAAACACACTCAAGATGGATCACAGATCTAAATGTAACCTCAAAGCTACGGCAACCTTCGATGAGAAAACTACGGACAAGCCTCAGTGCCCTCGTGCGTGGCACAGACAGACTACCAAATACAACGAAGGAAGCACCCACACAGAAGATAAAATGAAGGAGACACCCGAAAAATAAGACACTTACTGTGACTCAAAAGGCTTCATCAAGAGAGTAAAAAGAGAGCGAACGGACAGGGGAAAAAATCCTTGGCAGTGATACAATGGACAAGGGACTAATTTCTAAAATGTACAGAATTCTGTGACACCTCAATTAAAACACACAAACAAATAAATGATCCAATTTAAAAGCGGGCAAGAGGCTCACCAAAAAGGACATTCAAATGGCACGTGCACGCGCGCGCGCACACACACACACACACACACACATACACACACGGGGAAACGGCTCGAGACCACTAGCCATCTGGGCGATGCAAATCAAAGCGTCAGTCACCGCACACCGACAATGACAGCCCTAATTAAAAACCCTGGAAAACAAACGCTGGAGCGAGTGTGGAGAGAGTAGACCTGTCGGGTTTGTCAACATGTGCCGTCATTACAAAATCAGTCAGTCACCACAGGGCAAATGGTGTGGGAGGCCCCCACTCTAGGGACCGGTAACAGAACAAAGGCCGACTTCTATTCTCAGGTCATGTAATCTTCTGATCTGGTCTCCCAGGCAATGAGGTGGCACGAGGACCTAATGCTCATGCCCCATGTGTCACCCCCTATTTGTCCATCTTAAAAACCACTTCCTCAGAGGTGGCCTCGCCTCTGCTGAACTCCTGTTCTCGTGCTGCGGGCAGAGAAGGCCCACTGCTCCTTGCCACACAGCATGGCTCTACAGCCACTCCACGCAGCACGCACCCCTGCAGCGCTCTTCAGTGAACCTTCATGGAAATTCAAGTCCAGCGGGGATGGGGGGTGGTGGTGAGGAGGGTGTCGGTCTCGGAGGAGGTGCCTTTACTTCTGTTGATAGGTAAACCAGGAGGGGCGACTTGCCATTGGGAAGATGCTTAACACGTCTTATGGTGACACCCGGTGGGCGAATACACCCCACATCATGTCCTTAATCGGGCACTTTAGATCAAGCTTCTATCCACACTTTGGTGACCCGGGCTCACGTGCAGGTCTTTCCACTGTGTCCTTTCGAGGGGACAGTGACTTTCATAGGCCACACTTGGCAAGATCCGGGTTGGAAACCCCCATCAGGCAAACTGGACTTTATCTTAAACACACTTGTAGCTGATTAAAGGAACTCAAGGCCGAAACGCCCTAGTGTGAGCAGGCGCAGATGACTACTAATCCAAAGTTGGTTCACACCCCTTCCTTTGAGGGTGCCCAATGAGTAGCCATGTGCGGCTGCCAGATCTCTGCTGCTCTATAAAGACAGTTCTGAGTGCAGCAGGGTGGTTCTGCCATAGTGAATGATGTCATTGAAAGTTAGGACCTATCTCCAACCCTCACTGCCTGCTTAGTGGCAAGTCACTTAAGTTTTAAATTTGTACAAGTCAACAATCTATGCATTTTAGTCTAAAAGCGGCCCTACAACACATGTACAAATGTGCTTGACACGATGGATGGACGGATGGTGATGAGTTGTACGGGCCCCCAGTAAAATGGTTTTTTAAAAAAGCTGCCCTACACATATGTATGCTTTCCTTGTCTCAGCAGTGTTTCAAATGGGATACCACTGGCTAAACTATCAGTAGAATCACCATATGCCCCACGGGGATTACTTATATTTCCCGATAGCATGTCAGTGATGTCTCTAAGGTAGAGCAGGGACATATGTAAACTGTAGATATATGAATAGGTTTTGAGCTTGCACTTAATCGTTAAGCCCTAATCTAAGAACAATTAGTTCTTATGATGCAGCTCTACTCCGTGCTTATCCTCATGATACGATCAGTGAAGAGATGGGTGAAGCTATGGCCAAGGTTGGCGAAGAAGCCAGCTGGTGCCCCTGGTATCAGAAAGAAGGGCATCTGGGGTCTTAAAAGTTTGTCTCAAAACAAGCAGCCATCTAAATGAGGTGCCAGCCATGTCCACGTTGAAGAAGCCCACCAGCCTGTGTGATCCAAGGGTTGCAAATAATAAAATCCAAATGAGGAGGAGGAAGTTGGATCAGAGCTAAATTCTGAGCACCCCGTGTGTGTAAGGCTGTGCATGGCAGTGTCCCCAAGGCAGGCTGTTACAACAAGCCGGGAGCAGCAGGCCAGGCAGCAACATCATTTCTTTGCCCTCCTGAACCATTCTGACGCCGACGCCCTGCTCTAGAGATCTGGGCCCGGAAGCTTGACCTGCAGGAAGCCCAGGCAAACTGGTCAGCCAGGCCAGGCTTCCATAGAAACCTACAGGCCCGTATCTCCACCAGGACTAAATTTAGATCTTAAACTCACAATCAGCTTGGGAATTCCTGACAAATTCCAACAAGGGCCAGCTGTTCTCTTTGCTTTTTGCAGAGGAGGGAGATAATTTCCCTCCGCAAATAACACGTTTTAGTAACGTTTCTCACGACAATTTGGAAAGGACAGTGGGAAAGGCCGCCACTATCACGCCATCAGCCCGACCAGCCCTCCCAGCCCCTCCGCTGGCCTTTCTGGTGCATGCCTGCGTTTGGGCTGTTGAAACGTACTATTGAGATAAAGCTTTAGGTGTCGTTGTTTTTCTGACAGTAGATCAACACAAACATGTTTCTGTGCTGTAACCCCTTCGAATAACGAGGGTGGCTCGTGTTGCCCGGGGTCAGCTGCTGTGCCTAGCATGATCTCAGTGCTCTCACACAGCCACCTGAAAGGCAGACCCTGCTGTGACTAGTCTTGCTGGCGATGGGGAGGAGGGAACGGCCCGGTCCATTAACGCATGTGACTCACCAGACCACTGCTGCAGTTTCGCCTGCCCAGCACTCACTTTTTGCTCTGATTCTCTTTGGGGCGTGGCATTCCCAATCTCAGCCCACGGAGGAGTTTGGAAGGGCAGTTCCTAGGCGTAGAGGTGAGGAGAGGGGCCAGGTTTGACCAATCAGAGACATATAGTTCCTGGGTGTCAGTGACTGGACAGGGCAGGGGCTCATGGTCCAAACTGGTCCCTCATTCAAACCAAACGCACTGCCGTTGAGTGGATTCCGCTCATAGCGTACCTCTAGGCAGAGAACGGCCGTGCCCATGACTGTGCCCGCAACTCCTTACGGAGCCGGGAAGCCTGGCCTTTCTCCTGAGCAGCCGCTGGTGGTTTCTGACTCCTGGTCTTGGCGTTAGCAGCTCATGTCACCATGTTGCTACCGGGGATCCTCCAAGTGGGTCCTCTCAGATCAGCTGGAATCACTCCAGGCAGGATGCAGCTAGACCCTCGCCACCATTTTACAAGCCTGCTGGTGTGGCGCCCTGTGAGCGTGCTAACCCAGAGGTCAGCAGTTGGAAACCACCAGCTGCTCTGAGAGAAAAATGAGACTGTCTACTCTCCGCAAGTCTCAGAAACCCAGGGGGGCGGTTCTGCCCTGTCGCGGGAGGTGGCTACTAGGGGCACTCCACTTGAGGCAGTGAGCGGGGACCCTGGGGTCAGAGGGGACACGGAAAAGCAGAGCAGGTGCGGGCTGCGGCCAGGTCCCGCCGAGGCAGCGTTTCCGAGCGTGGGTCTAGCTGTGGCCAATGTGGTTTCTGCTACTGGAATCTTCGGTCACCGAGCTGGCGTAGCCCAGGGCTATCTGCAGCCGCGAGGTTTGCCCCAGACGCCCTGGACATTTGAGCTGTTTCAGTCTTTTTATTATTATAGATGATGGGGCAAGGGCTTCTTTACGCAAGGAGCAGATCTTTGATCAGAATGATTTCCTTGCGGTGTTTTTGCCGCAGTAAGTTCCCTGGTGAACGCGGCAACCCTCTTCCGGGGCCCCAATGCTCTGCCCGTGGATCCCTCAAGGCTGGCATGCCGCACCCCCAACTCTACCCCACTGTGCATGCAACTGTGATTTGTAAAGACTCGAGACTTTTTTTGTTTTTAAACAAGCCAAAGTTGTATTTGTTTTTCAAACGGGAAAATTATATTAATGGGAAACAGATAAAAATAGTCAAAAATCACAACACGTAACACACACACACACACACACACACACACACACAAAAGCACATGACACAGGACACCAGGGCAAACCCTTCCCAGCCCGCTCCCTCCCCGCTTGAGACCTTTATTACAGATCCCCAGAGTAGGCTGCGTTTGGAGAGGTCACAGTACTCAATCAGAAAAAATATGAGACTTTTTTTTAAGGTCTGTACACAGGTCGTGGGGGTGGGGCATACACGTCCTCACTCCAACCTGACAGGCATTAACACAAAGGTTTCCAAGATGAGCACAATTCTGAGGAAACGGCCATGTATGTCGGTCCCCTGCCCACTTAAAACGTCTTAAAGTTGCTTTTTAAAAAGGATAAAAAGTGCACACTTTCATAAGGCACAGACAGATTGTTGTACACGTCATTTCATGAGGGACTTGGAAACAGCGGCAAGACAACAAAAGACCGAAAGTGCCAGGAGGCTCTGTGCCCCTGGGCCGGCGCGCCCCTGCTGCAGTGAGGGCATCGCCATCTGTCTTGGAGGGGGCAGAGCACCTCCCACTCTCCGAGACCTTGCACAGCGTGGCTCTCCGCCTGGCACTTTCTCTGCCAGCCAACAGGCCGTGGCAGTGGCTGGGTCCACTCTCCTACGTGCCTCCTGTGTATGCATGTGTCTGTCATCACCACCCAGGACTCAGGACTAGTCTACTGCACTGCCAGGGGTCAGGCCGACCTAAAGGACAGGCACCCTTGGAAGCCTGCAGTTCCTGGGCGACACCTAGGTGACCCCCAAGGCAGGAAATCCCAGTGGCTTCTGCCCTTAATCCCCCAGCACTCTTACTACCACCACCACTCCTGACTTCAGAGCTGAGGCATGGTCCTCTGGGCCATACCCCCAGCACCCTGAACCTAGCGGGCACTCAGCAAATGCTTGTGCAACAACTTCAGTGTGAGTGTGTGTGTGTCTGTGTGGTGGCTTCACTACCCGAGACTGTTGGTATCTGGTTTCCAGTCCCCACACCTTCAGTGAGTACACAAGGGGAGGGCCCAGCACAGGCCCTGACACACACTCATTTCCACCTCTGGCCCCAGGGCTCTGGGGGGTCTTCGCCCTCAGGGCCAGCTTTCAACCCCGTGCCCAGGGCAGTCTGCACTGGCCGGTGGGCACTGAATGGTGGAACGGTGTTGCTGCCATCAGGGCGGCGAGCAGGTGCCCCCAAGTGTCAAAAGCCCAGCAGACACCTGGTGCGGGAGACAGAGCTGAAGAGGGGCACTTTACCTTGAGAGCAGCCCAGTTTCTCTGGAGGCCCCAAGCCAAGAGTGTCTTCTGGTTTCCCGTCCCAGCCTTGGAGGCTTGGCTGCCGTGGCACCCACAGGTGTGCATGTGGGCTGTGGCCTGAACAGGGGCCCCACACGGACACTTCATGCCAACAGGGGGCAGGGGTTGGCATCAGGACCTCAGGGCTCGGCCACTCCGGAGGTGGCGGCCTCAGGCATGTGAACCTGCAGGGAAGGCCTCTGGTCTTCCAGGTGCGTACAGTGGAGGGGCTGGGTCCTGGGCCTTGAACCCTGCTTGTCTGTTAGCTCCCTCTGCACCAGCACAGGCACCGGGGCCTGCCCAGGGATGTCTGAACAACGACAACTTCCTGGGCCATGGGGCTAGGCAGTGGTGGTTGCTGGTTGCTGACTCGGGGGTGGGGGTGTGGGGCTTCAAGGCTGCAACCTTCCAGAAGCAGATGGCCTGGCCTTTCTTTTGATGGCACCTCGGGGTGAGTTCGAACTCCTAACCTTTTGGCTAGTTGAGCACTTAATGGTTTGCACCAGCCAGGCAGTGGGAAGCTGGGACGTGGCACCTGACGTTGCTGGTTTGAACCCGGCCCAGGGCCCCCTCCTCCAGACTTCCTCTTAGGAAATCACTCCTGTTGCAGGAGCTCAGTCTCCTCATTTGCCAAGTGAGGAGAATACTGTACTTCATTGACTGCAGGCAGCACAGCTTAGCATCTCCCACTTGGAATGAATGAGAGTGTGGCATCTTGAAGTTAAAATGGCCTTAAAAAAAGAGCGTCCACAGGATGGTGTGTTTGATAGTCACTGGTGCCTCAGGTGTGCCCCCACGTGACCCAAAGCTGCCGTGCGAGATTCCTGCAGGGCCAGTGCCGAGACACACGGCAGAGGCCACTCGGACAGGGGCTCCCTCTCCTTTCTCCACCCAGGCACCCTCTGCAGCACTGCATCAATCAGCTCCCGCCATCGGGACATGTTTGCTTTTCAGAAACTACACACCCCTAACCCCAGCAAACAGGGGGTGCTATTTACAGAGGCTGCAGAGCAGGTTAGGCAGGCCACTGGCTCCTTCCTTCCCAGGTGCTAGGTCACCTGGTCCACCCTCGGCCCGCGGCTGTACATCACCTGGGCAGGAACTCAAGGGGGCAGCCAGGAATGGCAAGAGGCGAGAGAGGAGCTCCTCCCGGCAGCCACTGAGACCACCGTAGCTGGCGACTAGGCTCGATCCAAACAGGGAGCCTGCTGCCTGGAGAACCGAAGTCGCAGGGGGGCAAAGAGTATGGCGCCTGGAGCAGGCCTGGGTCTGGCCCACCGGCAGCTCGGCCTACACCCAGGCCACGGGGCGAGACGGTAGGCTCCTGCTGGCCAGTGAGTTGGGCAGAGAAAGCCGCCCAACCGTCTCAGACGCTTATCTCAGGGCAGGGGCATCACGAGGGCTGGGGTCACCCAGTGCAGCCATGCGGGTCCCTCCCGTGTGCCCTCTCCCGAACCTGGCCATGCAGATGTTTGTGCGCCTGCACTGATACCTGGCGTCCTGTACTTCCTACCGCTGAATGTCACGCAGCAGCAGTGCCATAAACAACGAGCACAATTACACAGTGCGTGCAGATGAAGCCGTGTGATTGGAAGCCCGCACTGGGCAATGACGACAGCTCTGCCGGAGCCCGTCAGGAGGCTCAGACAGTAACCGACTCCGCGTGTTTAGCCTTGTACGTATATCGGTACAGGGAGCTGGGCTTACAAAAAGGGCTTTGCTGTTAGCTTATTAAAAAAAAAGAACAAATTTCTGCTGAGACCGCTGCACCCAAAATCAAAGAGGCCATTTTGTGCCTCATTATCCCGGAGGATCCAGCAGCTTCTCCAAGACAGTGCTGTAAAATTAAACTGTGGGCACATTCACTAAGGCAAAGCAGCCAGGAAAGGGTCCTGGGCGGGCGGCTGCTAACCGAAATGTGTCCACGTCCACTCAGAGGCACCTCCGAAGAAAGACCTACTTCTGAACATTCAGCCACTGCACACCCACAGGGAGTCACCACACGCTGGAGCTGGCCCCACGGCACCTTCTTAAAGACCCTGACATAGGGGCTCTTGCAAGGGCAAGGGAGCAGGGTTGATAAGGGTTGAGACAGACTCAGGAAACCACGGCCACTCAGCCTGATATGACCTGCTTGGCCTTGACCTCCAGCATCTCCTGGGCACCAGTTGGCTTTACTGGACTCGGTCAGCTGGAGGCCAGGCCGGGCTCCTAGAAAAGGTTTGTTGTATGCACGGACTCCTGTCTCCCTCAGCAGGTTGGGATTTTGTCATACAAATGTTGCCTGCTCTTCATACTGGCTTGTAAGGATGTGGTGCCCACCTTGCCAAGAAGTAGGCAGAGTTCCGGTGTCCACTGGGCCAGGTTGGGACTGAGAACCAGAGGCAACGGGACTTTCTGAGAGGTGCCATACAGGGCAGAGGAAGTCCGAGCCTGCACTGGCCTTGGCCAAGCTCGTGAGCCCAGGGGTCTGCCGGGATGCGGCAAGGCATGGGGAAGGGGCTGGGTCCCAGGAAAGGGGGCGGGAGGAAAACAATGCCAACACTCTCAGTTACTGTTTCAATTACTAGAGTCAGGGGGGGTGGGGCTCCAAAACCGTTAACACCCTAGGATGCTAACCAAACCAGGAGACCTGAATCTACCCAGAGGAGCCTCAGGAGGCCAACCTGCTCGTCTACTTCCCCAAACTGGCCGCATGGTGCTACTCGGACTGCAGGGAAGCTCCAGGATTCGGAACTGACTTGACGGGTACCAATGATCAGTTAACATCTTAATGATCAGTGAACACCTTTGTAATTAGCAAGAGCAGGTAAGCTGAGAATCAGAACAGAGCCCTGGCTCCTCCCAACCTCCTCTGCAGGTTGCCAGGAATGCCCACAGCCCTGGTTCGTGCTAGGCCCAGGGGGTACAGCCGGAAGTGTGCAGAGTCACCTGCCCCTCGGATTCGTTCCCTCCTGGGAAGAGAGAACC
This sequence comes from Tenrec ecaudatus, assembly GCF_050624435.1. NCBI lineage: Eukaryota > Metazoa > Chordata > Mammalia > Afrosoricida > Tenrecidae > Tenrec > Tenrec ecaudatus. Next base: position 186,650,343 of record NC_134531.1, on the reverse strand, counting down.
TGCCTCAGGTCTTCTTCTTGGGAGGGGAAGCGTGTCACAAACTCAGGCGCCGGTCCCATTCCAGCTTAGCTGGCTGCCTGGGGCGCATGGGAGGAAAGGCCCTGGCTGCCGGGCCCACTGTCGGCACTCGGCACAAGTTCCTCCCAAAGACCGAGTAAGAAATGAGGAGAGCATTTTATGTTCTCCACCCACCTTCCCCCCAAGGAGCCGCTGCTTCAGAGCTGTAAACAATGAGTTATTTTTGCCCCCCCTTGGAAAATCTGAAAAGTGTCCTTTTCTATATGGATGGAGGGAGTTCTGTTTAGGTTCAGGCTTCGTACATTCAAAACCAGCCACGTGATGTCCCTGGGACATGAGTCACTTGTAGTCACGCTAACACCTGCGCTCCCGATTGCACATTCCTCCTGGTAGGACAGCCTCCTGGAGCCGGGATCCCTGTAGAAAATACCCATGGATTCTTTCTCTCTTTCCCATCCATTCTCACTCGCACAGTCTCTATTATTTGTCTGGTGTTCTCTATCTCCCTCCCTCCCCCGCAGACTCAACTCAAACCCAGAAAAAGCATTGCACAGACAGAGCACGCCGTTTCCCGCTGAAAAGCCACCAAGCGGCAGGGTGACTGGCCAGGCAGTTCCTGAGCTCATCCTTGGGCTGGCCTTTTGGGGACAAAGCACATTGAGCCCTCTCTGGGCTCAGGCCCCCCTGGGCCTCATCTCCACAACTGTCAGGCCTTGCCTGCCAATGGGGAGTAGCACACGAGATGGCCGCTGCCCTTGGACTCCCTGGCGGTCATGGTGGTTGCCCGGCCTGGGAGGGGGGTGCTTTCAGAAAGGTGACCTTGCTCCGGTCAGGCCCATCGGCGGGCTGGGCTACGGCCTGTAGATCTTAATGACGTCCTTGATGGGCCGCCGGCAGATGGGGCAGCAGGCCCGAGCTTGCCTCTTGAGCCGCAGACCACAGGTGTGGCACAGGCACATGTGTCCACACGTGTAGATGACCGTGTCCACGTCGCCGTCGAAGCAGACGGTGCACTCACTGTTCTTGCTGCCTGCCGGCTCTGGCGGGGGAAACGCAGGGGACACTGGGGGGCTCAGCGGGGAGCTGGGGGCTGTCACTGCAGGAAAGGAAAACAATGTGCTTGCGCGGAGCTCTCAGATGGGCTAACACAGCCCCCAGGACACAGAGTTTCTATGGGGGAGCTCGTGGGAGGGTGCATTTAGGAGGGATCAATTTTGATTCTCTTGATTTCGCTGCACTCCTTGTTCCCCTACCCACAAGCGTCCAGATACACTGCCACCCTGTCCCTGAGATGCTGCAGCCAACCGGAGTTGTCTAGGAGGCCTGCTGGCACCGCCAAGGGTGCCAGGGCAGCACCAGCCCCTGGCCACCCCCTCCCTCTCCCCACACCACACGAGGGTTCCCTTACCGAGGGATGACTCAGATGCAGAGGAGGACTGGTTGACACTGAAGGCCATGTCGGAGTCGCTATCTTCCTGGGAGCCGCTGAGCGATCCTGACGGAGACGTGGTCGCAGGGCTGGACTGCAGCGTGCCTGAGACCCAAAGGGGACCCATCAGGGGGCAGTGCAAGGGTTTATCCACTCTGCCACTCCCTGCTCTCGCCTCTGCCACCCAGCTTCCCTATCTATCCAGCAGGGAGCCCCGAAAGTTCCCTGACAGAGCTCAGCAGTGCGGCGGGCGCCTGCTCTTTGCTGGCCCCGCGTCCATTCCTGCGTGCTCAGAAACAGCGCTGGGGCGTCCATGGGGGCACTTCCCCACCTTGCCTCACACTCCAGGCCGGGCCAGTAAGAACTTGTAAGTCTTGGCCTCCGTGGTGGTTCGGGGAGTGGCAGGTCCCGTTGGAAAGAACACTGGCACTGACCATTAAGACATTACACGAAGCTTGCCAGGCCCCGGGGCATGCTGGTTACTTAGGCTCTGACATCACCATCACCTGGGCACTCAAAAATGCACTTGGGGGGCCCAGGGACTCCGCAAACTCAGCGTCGCGAGTCGTCCCTCTCCTAGCCCCACATGCCCATCCCCCCCGACCGCCCCTGGCCCCAGTGCCAGCAGATGCCTGTTGGAGTTTGGGGAGTGCTGGGTTGGGTTCAGGGGTGCTCCTTTGATAGGCCTCGGGTCCTGGGATTGGGGGGTGGGGTGGGGGTTCTCGTGCCTGGGGCGGGGCGGGGCTCACCCAGGAGGCGCAGCTGGCCAGCCGCGCCGCCGCGCACGGCGAAGAAGGCCCAGAGCGCTTGCGTGGTGTCCACGCACAGCAGGCGGCCGCGCGCGCGCCCGTTGACGCCCAGGAGCACGTCGCCGCCCGGCTGCAGCGTGAAGCTGAGCGCGTCGCCGCCGCTGGGCACGGGCCCGGCGCGCGCCACCACCCAGTACTCCTTGCGGTCGAGCAGGGCGTCGGGGTCGGCGGGCAGCTCGGCGGGCCGCAGCGCGCCCGGGTCGCACGACGTGATGCCGAAGGCCAGCGCGCCGGGCGCCGCCAGCCCCGGGCGGCCCAGCTCCACGAAGAGGCTCTCGCCGGGCCGCAGCGGGCGCTCGGAGAACACGAGCGTGCGGCCGCCGTCGGGGCGCGGCGCCAGCGCCAGCCTGCGGTCGGCCGACAGGCTCACGTCGGGCCCGCGCGTCGCGTGGAAGCGCAGGTCGGCCTCGAGCAGCGCGGGCGACGACACGGGCCGCGGGCGGTCGCGGGGCCCGCAGGGGATGGCGGCGACGGCGGCGTCGGCGGGCGGCGGGCCCGGGGCGCGGCCCAGCGCCAGGTGCCCCAGCTTGGCCACCACCTGGTTGTTCTCCAGCTCGTTGTTGTCGAAGTTGGCCGCGTCGTGGCTGCTGGGAGGCGGGCAGGCGCTGAAGCGGGCCTGGCTGAGGCGCGCTGGCGTCAGGGTGTCGGCGAAGGCGCTCTCTGCGGGGACACAACGGGGTGTCCTTGAGAGCTGAGCGTGGTGCCGAGCACGGCCTCCCCCCTGATGGCCTGCCACGCGCACTCTCACCTTTTACTCGCTTCATTTGTGTACTTGTGTGCACACACACCCACACCCCACCCCGCTTCTAACCAGCGTGGCCTCAGTGTCTCAGAGCACCCCTGGCCTCCCCCTGAGGGTTTTCAGTGGCTGGGAGTCGTCAGAGGGAGACTGCCGGCTCTTCTGAGAAGCCTCGGTGAATTCGACGGCCAAGCTTTCCTGTCTTCAACCTGCGCGCTGCCCCAGGGCCCTCCCAGGACCGCAGCTGCGCGGACTTGGTTAATTAGGCACAGCCTTGACTCGTCATGGGCTACTCTCAGCATTCGGTTGTGCACACAAGGCTTTCTCTCCCCTCCCCTCCCCTCCCTCTGACTTCCCTTTATGACTTCTCTGCCTACCTTTTTCCGCCTCCCCCACTTTTCGTATTCTCCCCCTAGATTTTCATGCCTTCATGCTATCAACTGGCTCCCCAAGAAACTTCGTATGTAAGGCCTTCTTTGATAGGTACTGTTCTAAATACACACACACTAGCTCATTCAACCTTTGCCACAGTCCTGTGATGCCTGGGCACTGTTAGGACAGGCCATTTAGCTAAGTGGGGAGTTGAACAGGGCAGCCAGGAACTGTGCCCAAGGTCACAGCTCCTAAGTGGCCGAGTCCAAGAGCTGCATAGCACATGCTGCTTCTGGACCGAGGCAGGGACCCGCTGGGGCTCCCTCTGCTGAGCCCAGCACACAGAATACAACACCTGAGCCATCGGGGATTTGAAAGTCAACACCGAAGGAGGTTTCTGCAAGGGGCAGACCCATTCTCTAGACCAGAAAACCAAGGGGATGTTTTCAGCAAAGTGAGAGTCATGATTACATTTTGGAATTATTTTTAGGGACAGGGAAGAGTGGTCTTATGGTTTAGATGTTTGCAGGGAGGCTGGGTTGGTTGGTGCAGGTCTACCCACCACAGTGCTCGCACAATTCAGCAAACTGGCAAGCAGCCTTCATTGTCACTCCTTTATTGATAGTCTCTTCAGAAGAGACTGAGTGATAAGAGAACCGCCCTGGGAAAATCCAAACATCCCAGTTATTAGAGGTGTTTTGACGATGGTTTAGCTTAGCAATAAGAAAAATATTTGTCTTAACCATAGTAAACAAAGCCTGAACCAAAATCTCTCAGACTCTTCAAACCAGGCCCCTCCTGCCAAGATTTTGTTAAATGTACCATTCTGTAATTTATATCATCACCAGATTTTTTCCCTCTCGTTTCCCAAATATAAAATTAATCTGGAACATACTTTTTCAGACTCTGGTGGAAGCCTCTTACCTACTACCCAGACACCCCACCCCCATGGGCAGAGATTGCAAGCGGATCATCCAGTATCTGATGCTGCCTCACTCACCTGTCTGCCAGTGGAAATTTATCATCCTGTACAATACAACTAATCACCTATATCCAACAATTATTACTCAACGGTCAGTCTTGTTTGTCACTGTGGCCCATGTGTTGCTGTGACTCTAGAAGCTATGTCACTGGGATTTCAAATGCCAGCAGGGTCACCCACAGTGAGCAGGGTTCAGTGGGGCTTCCAGATCAAGAACAGACGACGACAAAGGAGCTACTTCTGAGGAATTAGCCACTGGAAACTTAAGCGCCAAATCAAAACCTGGTCAGATACTGAAGACCTCATAAAGGCAGCACGCTGCCAGAGTGGCAGAAGATGAGCCCCTGGCGGGGTGTGGGGGTGTGGGGGAGGCACGGCTGTGGAAAAGTGGCTGACTTGTCAGAGAGGAGTTGGCCATAATGACTTGGCTGGAGCAGGCCTTCGGAACCATCATTTGCTGAAGGGGCTCAACTGAAAAGGAGAAGGAACGGCTACAAACATCAAGAACCAGAACTTGGAATGTACAAAGTATGAATCTAGGAAACTTGGGATTTTGAAAGGAAACGGAACACATAAAAATTGACATTCTAGGCATCGGTGAGTTGAAGTAGACCAGTGTTGACTGTCTAGAAAACCATGGCTATCTATTCTGGGAATAAAAAGAGGAATGTCAATAAGTGCATTTCAAGATCTATCTTGAAAGTACAATGTTGTCTATGGTAAGATTGTGTCTACCAGAATTCAGGGAAATCTAATCAATACCACTACTATTAAAATGTATATGCACCAACCACTAAAGTTAGTAATGAAGTTGAAGAATCTGACCATCTCCAGTCTGGAATTTATCAAATATGCAGTCAAGATGCATTGATAACTACTGGCAACTGGAATGAGAAAGTTTGACACACAGGAAGGACAGTAGTTGGAAACTGTGGCCTTGGTGATAGAATGAAGCTGGAGATGGCATGTTACAAATTTGAAGACCAATGACTTCACAAAAGTGGGTGAAGGGAGACATTGGACAATGTGAGACATGACAAAATAATAGTAATTTATAAATGTACAATGGCATTCATGTACAATGGCTACAAATATACAAATGTGCTGGACACAATGAATGTCTATATGGATTGTACAAAAATTATTTAAAACAAACCATTTTTCAAGATCACAAAAAGTGATTATATACATGGGCTTCTCCAGATGGAATACGCAGAAGTTAAATTGACTACATTTGTGGAAAGAGATGCTGGAAATGTTCCATATCAGCAGCTAAGCCAGGCAGGGGCTGACTGGAACAGACCATTAATTGTTCATATGTAAGTACAGGTTGAGGCTGAAGAAAATTAAAACAAGTCCACAAGAGCCAAAATATGACCTTGAATCTGCCCCACTTGAATGCCAAGAACATCTCAAGAACATATTTGATGCATTAAACATTGATGATGACCTGATGAGCTGTGGGATGACATTAAGAACATCATACATGAAGAAGGAAAAAGGTCTTTAAAAAGACAGGAAAGGTGGCGACGAAGCATGGTAGTAGGGCAGGAGGAAAGTCAAGGGAGATGGAGGAAAGAGCTAGGAGTCAAAGGGCATTTATGGAGGTCTAGACAAAGACATGTACATGCAAATATATATAGGAGGATGGGGAAATAGATCTATGTGTCTATATTTATAGGTCAAGTATTAAGGTGGCGGAAGGACCTTGGGCCTCTACTCAAACACTCCCTCAATGCATGAATACCTTCTTTTATTAAGTTGGAACTCTATGATGCTCACTCTCCCGACACAACAGCTGGAGCCAAAGTGGGTGAACAAGTAAATGTGAAGAAAGCTGATGGTGCCCGGCTATCAAAAGAGATAGTGACTGGGGTCTTAAAGGCTTGAAGATAAACAAGCGGCCATCTAGCTCAGAAGCAACAAAGTCCACATGGAAGAACATACCAGCCTGTGTGATCGAGTGGTCCCGAAGGGATCAATTACCAGGCATCAAAGAACAAAAAGTCATATCATTGACTGCACACCTCCATGATAGGATCGCTGAAGACAAATGGGTGCATAAGCAAATGTGAAGAAAGCTGATGGTGCCCGGCTATCAAAAGAGATAGTGTCTGGGGTCTTAAAGGTGAACAAGCGGCCATCTAGCTCAGAAGCAAAAAAGCCCACATGGAAGAAGCACACCGGCCAGTGCGATCACGAGGTGCCAAGGTATCAGGTATAAGGCATCATGCAAAAAAATATATATATAAGTGTGTGTATGTATGTGTATATGTGTGTATATGTATATATGTATATATATATACCATATTAAATGAAGGGGGAAGTGCAGAGTGGAGACCCAAGGCCCAAGTGTCGGCCAATGGAGATCCCCTCATAGAGGGGTTTAGGAGAGGTGATGGGTTAATTAGGGTGCGAGGTAGTACCGATGAAGAACACAGCTTTCCCCCAGATCCTGGATGCTTCCTCCGCCCAACTACCATGATCCGAATTCTACCTTGCAGGGCTGGATAGGACAGAGGCTGTACACTGGTACATATGAGGGCTGGAGGTACAGGGAATCCAGGGTGGATGATACCTTCAGGACCAAGGGTGTGAGGGACAATGCTGGGAGAGTGGAGGGTGAGTGGGTTGGAAAGGGGGAACTGATTACAAGGATCCACATGTGACCTCTTCCCTGGGAGAGGGACAGCAGAGAAGAGGGGAAGGGAGACTCCGGATAGGGCAAGATATGACAAAATAACGATGTATAAATTACCAAGGGCACATGAGGGAGGGGGAAAGGGGAGGGAGGGGGAAAAAAAAGAGGACCTGATGCAAGGGGCTTAAGTGGAGAGCAAATGCCTTGAGAATGATTGGGGCAGGGAATGTATGGATGTGCTTTATACAACTGATGTATGTATATGTATGGATGGTGATAAGAGTTGTATGAGTCCCTAATAAAATGTAAAAAAAGAAAAAAAAACAAGTCCACAAGAGCCAAAATATGACCTTGAATCTGAACCACTTGAATGCCAAGAACATCTCAAGAACATATTTGATGCATTAAACATTGATGATGACCTGATGAGCTGTGGGATGACATTAAGAACATCATAGATGAAGAAGGAAAAAGGTCTTTAAAAAGACAGGAAAGGTGGAAAAGATGAGTGTGGCTGTCAGATGAGACCCTGACACTTGCTCTTCATCAGAGTAGCTGAGGTCAATGGAAGAAATGATGACGTCCAAGAGCTGAACAGAAAACTTCAAAGCTCAGCTCAAAAAGACAAAGCAAAATCTTATAATGAAAAAAATCTTATAATAAAGACGTAGCGTTAAAAAGCCAAAAAGAACACACTCAACGGGGTAGTATGTGAGCAAGAGCCGACGGGAATGGAGGAAGGTCAAAGCAGCCCTGAAAGCATTGCCACAAACGAGGCTCCAGGAATTGATAGAATACCAGTTGAACTTCCAACAAGGTGATGAAACTCACTGGTCCAAACTTCACACGAAATTGGGAAGAAACTACCCAGCTGACTGGGAGAGATCCAGATTTGTACCATTCCAAAGAAAAGTGACCAACCGAATGCTCCAATTATAGAACAATATCCATATCAATGCAAGTGAAATTTTGCTGATGGTCCTCCAAGAATGGTTGCAGCTGTACATTGACAGGGAGCTGCCAGAGGGTCAGGCCGTTTCAACGTGGTTCTTTAACAAATATGTCTAGGTGTCCGTGTGCATCTGTGTCCATCATTTTATTTATGGCCCTGAGGAAAGTAATAGACTAAAATGCGAATGGAAATTAGCTCTCAGGTGTGAGATGATGGCAGCGCTTCCTGATGATCACTTTTCCCTGCAATATGTATACTTCAGAGTTTAACAGAAAATTCCAAGTGCTATTTTATAAGACCTGGATTATCAAAGAATATTTAACAATGCAGAAAAATGGTGTCGTTAAACAAGTAAACAAAAGACAATTCAAAACAGAGTTTTGATTCTAATTTTGTGGGAAATGCATGCATGGGTGACTGATGATTTAAATTGGCTTCTTTGAAATTTTCTGATTTTACCATTTTTCTCTAATCGAACGTGTTGATTTTAAAATTACACACACACATACACACACACGAAAAGTGTGCGTACAAACAGAGTGAAACAAGGACCTTTTAAAAAGGGTATTTCAGAACCCTGAGACTAACCTTTCCTCACTGTTCCTGCCTGGAACTGGGCATGTCCCGTGGTTCAACTTCACCCAAGCGACAGGCCTATGAGGGGACAGCCCCAGGGAGGCACAGCCCACTGAGAAGCAGTGACCTGCCCCTCCCCCAGGACCATCAGAAGGGCAGCATCAGTGCATGGATAAAGCTCCGAGGCAGGCTGGGGGAGGAACGAGGTGGGTAGAAACAGTAAACACAGGGAGGACGGGGGAAGAATATGAGGAATGCAATACATGCCACAAAATCAGGTATGTATTAGTGAATGAAAGACCAATTGGTAAACTTCTAACCAAATCACAATAAAAAGACCACACCCTCCACTACCTTGTGGCTAGAAGAACCACATGGTGTCCAGCTGTCACTAATGACCACTCTGATCAAGCCCACAGAAGGCCCTGGCCCGAATGGGAACATCACGTAGGGCCAGATTCAATATAATAGAAAAGCCCAGGCTTACTGCCCTAAAGTCAGTTGGCGGGTCCTCTGTGCCCCAGGGATCACCAGACACCAAGCAGACCAATAAAGCAATAGTAATGCTTGTGAGGAATGTACTTCTCAACAACCAACCCTGTTTTTGTTGGGTGCCATCTAGTCAGTTCCAAATCATTTGCCCGGCTGTGCAACAGAACAAACTGCAGCCCGGTCCTGCTCCACCCTCGTCACTGTTAACGTTTGAGCTCATTGTTGCCACCACTGTGTCAGCTCACTTCTGGAAGGTCCTCCTCTTTTTCACTGAGCAGCCACTGGTCTCTTGGTGGTACAGTGGTTACACATTGGTCTGCTAACCTCAAGGTCTGAAGTTCAAGAGGCTTTCTACACCTGTAAAGAGTTCCAGTCTCAGAAACCCACAGGGGCAGTTCTACCCTGTCCTACAGGGCTGCTACGAGTTGTAATCTACTTGATGGCAGTGGGTTTGGCTTAGAGTTTGGGACCTGTCTTGATAACACATCCCAATCATGTACGATGTACTCTCACCATCCTTGATTTGAAGAAGCATCTGGCTGTACGTCTTCAAACACAGATTGGCTTGTTCAGCCACAAGGGGCAAGACGGGCAGCCCTGCCTCCAGACAAAACTCAGAAGGTCAGAAGGGCGGAGGGAAGTGCAGCTATTGTTATGTAAAACTGTGTCTGCATGGTGGAACCAGACACTACTCTGAGAACCTTCTTTCTAATATATATATATATATATATATATATATGGCAGGAGTTGGGGAGTAATCTCATACTCAGGGGTGTGTCTGGGAGCCCAAAGGATTCTGTCCCTCGGTGCAGTGCACTTTCCCATCAGAGGTGGCCTGCCCAGCCCAACCCAAAGCCATTGGTCTCAGCTGGCCCTGGGCTCTGCTCTCGCCAACACACTCTGCCTCTGCCATCCACCCCAGTGCCCCTCCTCCTTGCCCCTGTGATCCTCCGAGCCCACCCTTTAGTATTCTAGGGATACGGACTGTGGAGGCGGACAGACTTTGGTCAAGCCCTTCCTGGCTGTGTAGCCTGAGCTCAAAGCATGTCACCTCAGGGAGCCTCTGCATCCTCATCCTTACAATGAGAGTGACAGTGATGCCCTTGTATTATGAAAACGACCTCCAGGGGTGCAAAGGTGCAACCCAGGGCAGGGGAAGTACCGCGCTGCAAACATGGACTATTCCCACACGATTCCTTCACTGCAAAATCTCAAAAGTCCTGAGCTGGCACCGGGTGAGCAGAGGTGGACAGACAGGCCTGGGCTGTGTTCCTGGCCCACCCCAGCAGAGAGGCCAGCTCTGGTGAAGTTCATCTTGGTGTGCATCCAAGCTCTTCTGGGGGCCAGCCTACACAGCCCTGTAAGATGGGGTCATCTTAACACGGGGGCACCCAGGCACCAAGAGATGAAGTGAGGGAATCCACCTTCCCAACTGGGAGGGACAGGCTGGAGCTCTCCTAGTGTAAAAGGGGGACTTGGTCAGAAGTCGGACCTGTGAGGGGTCAGGAAAGGCTGCTCTGACGGTGACACAGGGCTCGGGCATGAGGACCGCCATGGCTGCCGGGCGTGCTGGGTTTGTAGGCTGGCCTTACAACGAACATGACATGACTTAGCCTGGTGCCAGCAAAAGCTGGCTCTCCCCACTTCATTCCCACCAGGCCCTGTCCACAAGAAAAGAGGCTCAGGTGGCCCAGTGCTGGCCTAGGCCTGACACTTGAGAGCCCCCTGCTCAAAGGTGCATATCTCTTCTGTGGAGAAGCCACCGGATGGAGGCAGGATTCCAGTAAGCTGCTCTCCAAGGCGCTTCTCTCCAAACCCCTCTGGAGAGCACACACTCCTCCTTCTTTCAGCACCTACCAGAGGCTGGCAATGAACATGCATTAACCTCGTCCAATCTTCACTACTCTTCCATGAGGCTCTGAAAACAGGCACTTTGTAGTTGGGGTGTGGGGTGGGGAAACGGGAACTCTGAGAGGTGACATGGGCTCTGTAGGCAGGGGTGACAAACTATATTCCAATCCAGGCGTTGCAACTCTGAGGTCAGACCCCACTGACCACTAGCAATTCTGCTTCTAAAATCCAAGCGCCCCCTTGCAACCCTTGTTGGGCAGCCCAGCACTTGGATGTAGCCTCAGGCTGGTGGCTCATGGAGTTTCAAGTTCAGGGCCCCTTATGTGGCCCCTGGGAGGGAGGGCTCATCAGAAACCCCTTTCTCTCCCTGCCTCCCTCCCTCCAACACCCCAGCACCCTCACACAGCGGCAGCTCCAGGATGGTTGGGGCAGGCTCCTCTAGTTACCTCTGGGGCCCAGTGTTGGGCCTGGGATCGCCCTGTCCTTCCAGTTCCCCGCCTCCACCCTCTCTTAGGTCAGAATTATCTGGGGTCAGAAGCCCAGCGGCATATATATCCCAAGAGGAGCCGTCTTTACATGAGGATGAACTGGAGACAGAAGGAACTGGTCCACCCGTCACTTCACTGTCTACAAAGGACTGATTGGGGACAGGTCCCAGGGGAAGAGACGACTGGCCTTGCAGACAGAATGGCCGTGGGGTGACAGGGGGAGACTCGAGGATGTTGCCCCAGTTTTCGGACTGATCAACCAATCGGATGGGGCCACGTGAATGGGGGGCAGGTGGGAGTTCTGCCCAAGTGTGCCCAATGTGGGGACTCAGAGCCAGGAGGAGAAGCTGAGTGGGTGGGGTATGGAGGGCTGGGGTTCAGAGTGGCAGCAGGGCCAGGGATATGGAATTGGGAGCCAGCAGCTTAAGGGATGGGATTGGGGGCCCAGTGAGGGCTCCAGGCCTTTGGAGGATCAGGGAAAATAGAGAGCAGTGGTCTGACTTTGTGACCATGTGCTAAAGCACACACCCATACTCCACATACTTGTGCATCACACAGTTTAACATCAGCCTAAAAGAAGTGAGAGCGGAGCCTGGAACAGCCCCCCCAGGGCCTTCACATAGGAGGGGCAGACAGGGGGTGGGGGGGTGGATGGGTAAGGGGGAGGGCCAGCAAGGAGGCCAAAGAAGAGGAGTGGCCAGAGCAGACCTCCACCCCACGAAGGTCCGCAGTGCTGGAAGTGAGAGGAGGGAGCTCTAGGTTTGGGCGCACGGAGTTGAAGGCTGAGTGAGGTGGTGGGCCAGACACCCGACAGGGTCTCTCAAAAGAGGGAGTGGAGCAGGTGGATAAGAGGATACTTCTGAGAAGGTGGACTCTGATGGGGCGCTGGGGAATGGGATGACAGCTCTGTATGTGTGTGGGGGGCCAGGGGGGAAGACTTTATGTTTACGGGTACAGTTCTGCGGGGAGGAGCCAGTGAGGCAGGAGAAGGGGGAGGCAGCGGCCGGCGACTCAGTATTGAAGCAATGTCCATGTACAGGGCGGGGGAGGAGCAGAGCCCTTTCCTCCACGCTGCAGAGGGGAGGCAGAGTAGGGAGGCACTGGGGGTGAGGGGAGGGGGCATGCAATGTTGGGTCAGGCATGCTGGAGGTAATCCCAGACCTGTGGGGCGTCAGGCCCACACCTCTCCGCATGCCACCTTCTACTGGCCAGGGCAGACAGACACTAGCCAGTCCGGGCAGCGTGACTTCACCTGCCAAGTGGGGATCCGCCAGCCTTCCTACGGGCCCCTGCGATGGATCCATAGCAGAACCGTGCACTAACAGCAGGCGGTGCCCCGTGCCAGGCACAGGGGCCCTTACCCAGCCACCATGATGGGAGCTTGCTTCAGGCTGAAAAGGACAACCGGTGCCTTACTGTCAGGGTGGGCGGCTGGGCACGGTCTGCCGGTCTGGGACAGACCTCGGCAACCGCACTGCATGCGAGCCCGTGAAGGCTACTAAAATGTTGGGATCTGAACAGATGCAAAGGTCCCTTGGAAGCAAGGCCTGGTGATTTTCTAATAGAAGGTGTGCAGCTCTGCTCTCAGGCACGGGCTCCCCTGGAGGGGGAGGGGATTGATGGCAATGGTGGGGTGTTGTTGAATCTAGTCAGTTAATGTCATCCTCTTGGCTATAGCGATGGACTTAGAGATGGTGTGTGACCCGAGCAGATCCGCGAGACCACTTTTCCTTTATCCAGGTCTTTCAGGAGCTCTGGTGGTGGAGTGGTTATGCGTGCACTGGGCTGTGACCCACCATGGGCGGCAGTTGGAAACCACCAGCAGCCCCATGGGGAAAGACTGGGCTTTCTACTCCCCTAACAGTTTCAGTCTCAGAAACCCACAGGGGGTCAGAAGGAGTCAGCATTGACTCGATGGCACCGAGTGTGGGATTTTTGGTTTTCAGGGAAGGCGCTCTCCTTCTGCTGGGTCTGCTAAGCTGGAAGGAAGTGGGCCTGGAGGTGCTGGTGTTTTTTTCTGCCAGCCCAAAGGGGGTGCTGGGCTGAGGACTATGCCAACAGAGAAGATAGAGAAAGAAATGGAGAGAGGCAGATGTTCCAGGTGATCTTTGGGCCTGCCTCAAAGCCAGGCTTACTGGTAGCCACTCCCTGGAAGGTCTGAGTACTTGTAGTCCTGGTGGCATAGTGGTTACTCATTGGGCTGCAAACCACAAGGTGAGCAGTTTGAAACCATCAGCCACCCAGAGGGGGAAAAATGAGGCTTCTACTCTTGCAAAGAGTTACTGTCTTGTAAACCCACAGGGGCAGTTCTGGTCGGTCCTGTAGGGTTGCGGTGAATCAGAATGGGCTTGCCGGCAAGGAGTTAAGTGAGTCCGTCACAGAGTTCTTCTGTTTTGCTTAGGTAAGATCCAACTGGGCTTCTGTCACATGCAACCCCAATTTTTCTGGCCTCGGGTTCAATGACCTGCCTCCCACCCTGGGCAAAGAGGAAGCCTTCGAGGGCTCGCAGGTCCCGGAATCGAGGCAGTGTGAGGTCAGAACACACAAGCCCTACAAAGGAAGGGCTTGCTGGGCAAAGCAGATCAAGCGGAGGTCTTCATGCCTTGAGCCTGAGAGACTCACATGACCTAGCCAAACCTGGGTTCAGAAACGGCTCAGTTCACCAGTGGGGGGCACTCACCTGGGAACAATGATGGAGCCAGACATGTACCAGCAGAGGTCGAGAGGATGCTCCCCAGAGAGTTGGTTGCCAGATGACATACAGGACACCCAGTTAAAACTGCATTTCAGGTAAACAACACATTTCCAGTATAAGTGTGTCCCAAATATTACATGGGATATAACCTACTGCCATCAAATCGATTCTGACTTAGGGATCCTATCTAGGTTTTCTGAAGCTATGAATCTTTATAGGAGCAGACAGCTTCATCATTCTCCTGAGGAGTGGCTGGTAGACTTGAACCACTCACCTTGTAGTTAGTTAGCAGTCCAGTGCTTACCTGGCAGCACAATTTCCTTGGACTGAGAAATTATTTATTTAAATTAAAATTTAACTAGGCAACCTGTGCTTTGGTTTCTAAACTTGACCACCCTAACCAGATGCCATGCGATGCAATGGTGGGTCGCTCAGTGGAAGAATTCTCACCTCCCACGCAGGAGACCTGGGTTTAATTCCCAGCCAATGCACTGCCACCAGCCATCTGCCATGGGAGGTCTGAGTGTTGCTATGATGTTGTACAGGTTTTAGTGGCACTTCCAGATTTAGACAGTCTAGGAAGAAAGGCCTGGTGATCTACATCCCCAAATTAGCCAGTGAAAGCCCCATGGATCACAGTCAGCATTTGGTAAGCATGCGTCACAGTGAGTCCAGGGTCACCACTTATAGGAGCAGCCACATCCCAGATGGTTTGCTGGTTGCCGGGCTTCACCCAGTGGTGTCTGGGAAGCAGTGACCGAGGATGAGGGCCACCAGGGTATGTCCAGGTCTATTCTGGAATTTCGCAGCTGGTTCTTGGTGAGAAGGAGGCCAGAGGATTCTGAGTACCATGGGCACTGGCTATCTTAATGTATCATACTAGGTACCCTGGACAACACCGCTCACCCGGGAGAGACCAAACTCACTGAGGCATTTTGTGCTTCTCAAGTGGCCTCCTCTTGTGCGGGGACAGCAGGATACTGATTGTCTAGACTCGAACAATCCAGTCACAACTACTTAGCTTTCTTCTCCTATGTATTAGCCACATTTCCCTGCTGCCTATAAATCACTGTTGATCATTGGGAGGTGGGAGAAAGAAAACAAAACAAAACCCCCTAACCCCCTTCTACCTGGCTGTAACCAAAGAAAGATGAAACCAACATTGACCATGCTTCTGTGCCAGAAACTGCTGCTTGAATCACTCAGGTATCCTTCAGATAGGAAAACAGCCGTACTGCTCGGATTGCCAAAGCAATACAAGCTCTTTAGATCCAGATTGAAAAGATAACTCATAGAGGCATACAGAAGGGAGTGAAATTCATCCATGATCTGAAGTGCGCTCTGCCTGCTCACCTCCCGCTTTGTACACCCACTGTGCACCTCGTCCTATGGTTGTGATGTGCCATGAAGTTGGTTCCCTTCACAGTGCAGACAGGGCAGTGTCCCCACTGTTGTGCATGTGGCCCTGCAGGGGGCTGCCCACCAAGTGATGGGGCCTCTATGCAGACAAGGAAGCAGAGGCTCAGGAAAGCCCAGAAACTCCCCCCTCCTCCTACCTCACGAGGCACTGAAGTCCCCGTGGACTAGCTGCCTTTCCCTTTCCACCATGGCATGAGGGATGTGGTCGGGGCCAAGGGACCGCCGCCAAGTAACCAAGTGGATGAGACGCTGCCTGAAAGCGGAAGAGTCCATGTCTCCAGGTTTCTTCTGTTTCACTATGTCTTCAAAGGCTGCTTCCCATTTGTGTTTTTGAAAAGAAAAAAACCAAAATGCTCTGACTCCACTGGAGCTGATTATGAAGTGGCTGAGGTTCTTGGCTCTTATCCAGAGACGGGCTGTCTGGGGAGCAGGTGAAGGAGCCGTGTTGGAGAGAAGTAAAGAGCTCCAGGAATGAGGGACAGCAGAGCCAGGGACACACCAAGACCATTCTCTGGAAAGAGCGTGGGGGCATGGCTAAGAGGCCCCAGTCAGGCTTCCCCTTGGTCACATGCTGCGGCTCGTGAACAGACAGACTGAGACATGTTACGTGTTAGCAGTGATTTCTTTGAGAATTTCGTCCCTGTGTTTCGAGCCTCGGGTCGCATTCCTTTCATACATCAGCTCACGTAACCTTGCAGTCACCTGCTTACAGACAAATATGCAGGGCACCGACAGATTCAGTCACCTGGCCCGGCAACGCAGCTGGCAACTGGAGGGTCTTGGGATGAGGGCCTGAGTGACTCCTCGCTTTGAAGCTCTGTGGACTTCCTACTTCTGGGGGGACGTGGAGGAACACAGGCCAGCTGCCTAAGTCCCTTCCTGCCTGGTGCTGTGGTGGGCAGGTGGCCGAGGGGCTGAGGGAGGAGACCATGCCAGGCCTTTAACCTCTGAAGCAGGATGGAAAACTCTGAAGCAGCCCAAAGGTTCATACAAGCTCTCACGTCACATCATGGAATACTGCCAGTTCGGATGGAGTTGACGCTGGTCACGCTGGCTCAAAGTGACCACAGTGATCGCCTGGGCAGCGCTAAGAGCTCCTTTCCATGGCTAGTTTTGCAGAAAGAGATCACCAGGCCTTTTCCTGAAGTACCTCTGGGTGGATTGGAGCTTCTAACCTTCGGTTAGCAGTTGTCAGTGCGTTAAGCATTTGCACCAGCCAGGGACTTCTCAGGAGATACTACTCAGCAAGGAAAAGATCAAACCACTGACGAATGACAATGACTCTCTCAAAATAGGCTGAGCGAAAGCAGCCAGGCGCAAATGCATATGCACTGTCTGAGTCCAGTGATGTAACTTCAAGAACTGCCCACACGGATGGTGGAACCCCAGACCAGCTTTCCAGCAGAGGCGGTTTCCACAGAAGGGGCTGGAGGGAACTTTTGGGGGTCATGGCGGGGCTGTAAACCCGTCAAACTCCTTCCTCACCCTTCAGGTCTGTGCGCTTCAAGGAGACAGTAACTGGAGAGGGGCACGGCTGGGGAGTATGGCATTGGGGGGACGGGGAAGTGACAACCGTGAGAAAGAGAAGAAAAAGTTCTAAATGGATTGGTTGTGATGGAGTCTGCACAACTCTTCTCCATATGATCGATGGATTGCACGGTAGGATCTGTGAAGCATATGCCACTGAAACTATTTAAAAAGAAAGGAAGACGAGGAGGCCTCAATAAAAAGGTAGTAAGCCTCTCCCCCAATGAGTTCTCACCTCCAGGATTTCACCCTAACAGACTGTGAGCACCTTACCGGCGCGGCTGGCTCTGATACATCTGCCCTCGCACAGCCTGCCCAGCCAGGCACTCGGACGCTTGTAAACAGGGCACAGGTTGGGCAGCTGAGTACGAGGGAGTGGATGAGCCCGTAAGGAAATACAGGAGCAAGCGAGTCCACGGCGGAGTGAACGAATCAAGGAGTGAGTGAACACGTGGACAGGCTGAACCAATGGGCAGGCATGGATGGACTGAAGGACGGATGGGTGGACGAGTGCATAAGGGGACGTGTGACTGTGCCATTAAACAGGTCAAGGAGTCCCCGAATGGGCCCGCAGTGTGCATCCATCTGCATGGGCTCCCCACCCTGGCTTTGCACTGCTGGGCCTGCACCTCTCCATCTCCACGCCTCGGCGAGCCCCGAGATCAAATGGGAAGGGTGGGCTGCGGTGACAAATATCACCGAGCTAAGGTGCGTAATGCGTTTAGAACGATGCCTGGCAAAATAAGACCGCCCTAAGTGTCTGTGCCGAAGAAAGGCATGCCACCCAGCGCCCGCCCTGCCCGGCCGAGACCTACCGAGCAGCTGCACCTCGTCGGTGATGCCGTAGACGTCGATGAGCGCCCAGAGCGGGCCGCCTACGGCCACGCCACAGTGGAAGAGCACCGGCTCGCCATCGTTGACGCTGTAGAAGACGCGGCCGTGGCGATCCGCCCAGTAGGCCAGCACGGTGTCCCGCAGCGCCAGGCTCTCGGGCAGTGCCTTGGCCCAGTAGCCGGGCCTCGTGACGAGGTCGGGACAGGCATACTTGGGGATGTCGTGGGCGCTCATGAGCGACGGGTCATGCGCCGTGAAGCCGAAGCGCAGCGCGCCGCTCCAGCCGGGGCGCACGGCCACCAGGCGCAGCCGCACCTGCTCGTACAGCCGGATGGGCCGCTGCGTGAACGTGACGCCGTTGCAGAAGCTGTTGCGGCGCGTCGCCCGGCGCGAGTGGCCGTCCAGCCGCACGTTCTTGCCCTTGGCCTGTGCGTGGAAACGTGGCGCCTCACCCAGGACCGGCCGCCGATCCGGGCCGGGGCCGCAGCACGGCCGCGTGGTCAGGAGGCGCGCCGGGGGGCTGGAGTCTGCTGGAGAGACAGACAGGTGGTTAGTCTCCTCCAAACGCTCCAGGCCCCCGCCGTCTCTTAATAATCAGTTTAATTAAATCCTGTTTCAATAAGACTGAGAATAGAAAAACTTGACTAGGCTCCAGCCTGGGCCACAGGGAGTCACTCTTTGGCAGCCACTTCCAATGAGCCCAGTGAAGCCGCTTCACCCACACTAACCCACTTCACAGACAAGCAAACGAAGCTCGGGCAGGCTGCAGCACTACCGTGCAACCAAGACCTGGGAGCTATGCACCACAGCTGGCTTGCCTTCCAATGACTTCTCTAACCCAATCCAATGCCTCCAGACCTGGCTTCTGGGCTGCAGGGTCCCCTCCAAAAGGGGCAGGGAGCCGGGAATCGTGGGGAACCGTGGAGGTATTTGGTTACTTTTCTCTGTGCAATGTATGTTCAAAAGCAAGGCAGGCAGGATGTCGTCTTGGGGTGGAAAAGGCAACCTGGGATGCCAGCTCGCTGGCAGTTCCTGGAGGTTCCACACGGGACAGGCATAGTCCCTCTTTAGCCTGTTTGCTTGACTATAAAACAGGGGCATGACTTAACTCACACAGTGGTTAAGAGGTAATGAGGATGAAGTTCCAGAATAAAAACAGGTGCATAGTGTATCCTTAATGTTGTTGTTGGGAGCCATCAATCTGCTGACCTGTACACACACACACACACACACACACACACACACACACACACACACTTCTCTCCACCAGAAGTCAATAGTTCTGGTCCGTACTGACTCAGTGGCAAAGAGCAGAACTGCACTGTCGGGTTTCCAAGACTTTACGTCTTTAGAGGAGCAGGCAGCCTCAACATTCTTCCACAAAGTAGCTGGAGGGCTAGAACCACTGCCCTTGTAGTTAGCAGTTCAATGCATAGCCCACACCCCGACCAGGGCCCTTTGTTTGACCGTAGCTATATATACAGCAGAACGGAACACTGCCTGGTTCTGCTTCATCCTCACGACTGCTCTGTTTGAACCCATTGTTGCAGCCACTGGGTCAGTCTGTCTTTTCCCCCGGCCTTCTACGTTTCCAAGCATGATGCCCTTCTCCAGGAATGAGCCCTTCTTGATAACATGTCCAAAGACACGAGACAAAGCATCGCCAACCTTGCTTCTAAGGAACACCCCTGCAGTGCCTCTTCTCAGGCAGGCTTGCTCATTCTTTTGCTAGTCCATGCTTCCTGCAGTATCTTCGCCAACACCGTAACTCAAGGGCCTAACCTCATCCTACTGATTCCTGTCCAGATTGTACATGCCTAAGACGCACCTGGAAATGCTTGGGCCAGACACACCTCAGTCCTCATAGTGGCAGCTCGGCTTCTGAGCAGTTGGTAGAGGCCTTTGCAGTGGATCGGCCCAACACAATACATCACTTGATTTCCTGGCAGCTGCTTCCATGGGTGTGGCTTGTGGACCAAGTAAAATGAAGCCCTTGATAACTTTGACGTTTTCTCCGTGTATTTTGCTTATTGGTCTAGTTGTGAGGGTTTTTGCGTTCTTTATGTTGCAGTGTAATCCCATCTAAAAGCTGAGCCTTTGCTCTTTATCAGTAAATGCTCTGGAGCCTTTGCTGTCAGCGAGCAAGGCTGTGTCCTCTGCGGATCACACGTTAACGAGGCTTCCTCCAAACCAGATGCCATGCTGTTCTTCACACAGTTCGTCTGCTCAGCATACAAACGGAATAGGATGACGAAAGGATTCAGCCTTGACTCCCGATTTTAAATCAGGCATTATCCCTTTGTTTGGCCTCTTGTTCTAGATCCAGGTTGTGCATGAGTGCAATTCAGTGTTCTGGTATTCCCATTCTTAAAAAATGTTCTCATAATTTGTCATGACCCACACTGTCTTTGCATAGTCAATAAAAATACAGGTCAACTAATGCCCCAGAAGGCTGACTGATAATGTTCTCTCACATAAAATGATAACGATATCTCTAAAGTGAACCAGAGACATATATAAACCACAGATAGATGAATGGATTTGGGGCTCACACTTCATTTTAGTCCCAATCTGAGAACACTGAGGTCCTATGACATGAAAAGATCACTGAAGTGATGAGTGTGCTATAGTAACATGCAGTGAAGGAACCAGATGTGCTTAGGTATCAGAGAGAATAGTGTCTGGGGGCTTAAAGGTTTGTCTTAAAAACAAGCAGCCATCTAAGTGAGGTGTCAGCTAAATCCACATGGAAAAGACGCACTAACCCGTGTGATCCAAGGATGCTAAATAATAAAACCAAAACCCCCAAGGAGGGAATGGTATTACAGCTTAAACTGTGAAACTGGTTTTCAGAAGGCTGTGGATGGCAGCGGGTCACATGGACTACGTAAGCCTCTCGTGAATCCCCTCTGGCCCAGGATGTGAACTGCCTCGCTAGCATGCGGCGCCCAGTAGGGGGTTTCCTTCTGTATTTTGTGTCCTATGTTCTCCTGCACATGAAATCCAGGATGGGTAGAGCTGCAGAGGCAGTGACCCCATTGATGGTTTCTTGTGGGGTGCGGTGAGGAAGGTTTGGGAGTTGGTGACAATAAATACAAGAAACAAGTGTCTGGTCTAAAATTGATTGTGGAGGTGGCTCTCTCTAATAAGAGTGAACTGTTGAATTGTATGACATGTGAAATATATGCCAGGAAACTCGTAAAAAACAAAATCACTTAAAAAACACAGGTAAAGATCTTTCTAGTATTCTCTGCATTCTAGTACTCTCTAACCTCCTCTGACATTAACAGTGCTAGCCTCTGGTCCACGGCCTCTTCTGAATCTGGCTTGACTTTCTGGTTACTCCTTGTCCGTGTGCTGCTGCGGCCGTTTCTAATGACCGCTAGCAAAGCGTTCCTTGTGCGTGGTATTGATGGTGTTGTTTGATAATGTCTGCATCCTGTTGAGTCACCTTTCTCTCAAATGCCCACAAATATGGATCTCTTTCAATCAGTTAGTCAGATAGCTGTTTTAAAATGTCCTGGATTCTAGAAGCATGTGCTACAGAGAACAACACTAAACTTACAGGCTGGGGAGAGGGGTCGGCCTACCACACCCACGCAGCAACAAGCCAAGAAGGAAAAAGAGAGAGCGAGGGACTAGACCCCACACTGGCACACCCAGGCCTGAGGACGACGTCCCTGCACGGAGCTGCTAAGGCACAGAGAGGGCTGTAGGGCCGACCACAGCTTGAGACATGATGTCCCCTCGCTGGAGCTATGATGACAGAAGACAATACTGGGGGCACACGGTGGGGAATGAGTGTGGTCTAATCACCCCCACAATGGGGTGAACTAAGAAGGGAGCCAAGCCACAAAACCCTGAGAAGCCCCCCAAAATAGGCTTCACACTAGGAGGGGAAGTTCCTGGAACCCCCTCCACCCCCCAGAACTGGTGGGGAAGTAGTCATAAAGGTCAGCAGACTGACCTGGAATTAGGTGTGCTTTTTCGTTTTGTTGTTGTTGCTAGTTTCTTTTTTTGTTTTTTATCTTTTTAGACAACCTTTTGTTTCCTTTTTGTTTTGTCTCTGTCACTCTTGGTTTGCCTACAAATATAAGACAGGCTTGGGAAGCAAGCCCGAGGAGAGAGCAGTGGGACTGACAGGTCCCGAAGGACCTGGGGGAGGAGGAGGCAGGGAAAGGGGTGAGCACACAGTACTGTAGACAGGGGAGCAACGAGGGCACTGAAAGCAGCATAAGGAGAATGTAGAGATTCTGGGGGTGTTGGAGCAACAGCAATGTAGCTGAGAGGAGTTACTAAGAGGCAGAAGGAGGGCAGAATGATGGTGGGAAAGGAGGAAGGTAAAAGGAAACAGAGGGAAGATCTAGGAAACAAAGCTATAGATAGAGGTATAAATATAGGTGCGCACTTACGTCAATATATTAATTCATTAAAATAGAGGCACTGGTCTATAACATATATTTCTATGGTAATACATTGTGGAAGTGGACGGACTTTGGGCCTCTGCTCAGGCCCTCCCTCAATGCAAGAACACTTTATTCTAACAACCTGGCATTCTGTGATGCTCACCCTTCCAACATGATCACTGAAGACGGATGTGTGCATAAGCAAACATGGTGAAGAAAGCTGATGGTGCCCGGCTATCAAAAGATATAGCATCTGGGGTCTTAAAGGCTTGAAGTTAAACAAGCAGCCATCTAGCAGAGAAGCAACAAGCCCACCCACATGGGAGAAGCACACCAGCCTGTGCGATCATGAAGTGCCAATCAGGTGACAGGCACCAAAAGACCAAAACACACACGGTTGAGAATGAGGGGGGTCGGAGCACAGACCCAAAGCCCATCTGTAGACAATAGGAAATCCCCTCACAGAAGGGTTACAAGGAAGAGATGAGTCAACCAGGTGCAGTACAGCACTGATGAAACACACATTCCTCTGGTTCTTTGAGCCTTCGTCACCACCCACCATCATGACCCCAGTCCTGCCTTTCAGTTCTGGCTAGACTGAAGTATGTGCACTGGTACAGATAAGAGCTCACAACACATGGAATCCAGGTCAGATAAATCCATCAGGAACAGAAATGGGAGTAGCGATGCAAGGAGGATAAGGGATAGGTGCGGGAGAAGAGAAGGAAGAGGGAACAGATTGACGCATTACCCACTCCCACCCCTCACCCCCAGGGGAACGAACAACAGAAATGTGGGTGAAGGGAGACAGCGGTCGGTGTAAGATATGGAAATAAAAAACATGGAAAAAATAATAATGTATAATTTATCAAGGGATCACGAGAGTGGGAGTGGGAGAGGGAAGGAAAAAAGAGGAGCTGACACCAAGGGCTCAAATAGAAAGTAAATGTTTAGAAAATGATGATGGTAACATATGTACAAATATGCTTGATACAATTGATGATGGAATGTTATAAGGCCTATAAATGCCTCCCGCCGGCAATGATCTTAAAAAAAGACCAATGTCTTGGCTCCTAGTGTTCCATCTGGTTCTGAAACATCTAATTAGTATTCCATCAACACCTGGCTCCAGTGGGCTTAGATGTCCTCCTTCAGTCCCACTGGTTCTTGAGTGGACGCTGCCTCTAGCAATGGTGGAACGGCGGCCAATCCTTTCTGGCACAGTGGCTTTGTGCATTCCTTCCATCGTTACTGGATCCTCCCTGCACCATCCAATATGTTGCCCACAGAATCCTTCAGTACTGCATCTTGATGCTGGACTTGTTTCCCCATTTATTTCAGCTTGAGCAATGCTGAGTGTGTTCTTCCCTGTTGGTTTTTAACTCCAGTTCTCTGCCCATTTCAGGATCATGCTTTCCCATTGTCTTCCAGAGCCACCCTTTGAGATCTTCTGCCCAGCTCTTTTATTTCATCGTCTCATCCACTCACTTTATCGACTCTCAGTTCAACAGCAAGGAAGGTCAGAGTCTCTTCTGACACCCATCTTGGTCTCTTCCCACAGATGTAATTGATTTGATTCCTGTGTATTTTATCTGGTGAGATCCGTGTGTGTAGTCTCCATTTATGTTGTTGGAAAAAGGGATTTACAATGAATAGGTCATTGGTAAAATAAAATTCTGTCATGTAATAGTTGTTGTTTATTCGATCACCAAGACCATATTTTCCCAATAACAAACCTTCTGTGTTTCCGACTTTTACATACTAATCATCAGTAATTACCAATGAGTCTTTGATTGTATATTTGGTTGATTTCAGATGGAAGGAGTTGGGTGAAAATTTCACTTTCTTCATTTTTAATTTAAGTAGCTGGTGAGTAAATTTGACTAACAGTTGTATCAACTGGTCTTCCTTTTATCTATCATCTATCTATCTATCTATCTATCTATCTATCTATCTATCTATCTACCTACTCTATTCCGATCACTGAGTATTAAACTTCAGGAAGAATCTGAAATTTCTTTTTGATGATGGATGTGACACCATTCTTTTTAAATTTGTCATTCCCAGCAAAGTAAACCCGGCTGTAACCCATAGTGACCCCTTATGCACAACAGAAGGAAACCGTGCACGGTCCTGCGCCAGCCTCACAACTGCTGGTGTGTCTGAGCCCACTGCGTCCATCCATCCTGTTGAGAGCCTTCCCCTTTTTACTGCTCTTCCACTTGCCCAAACATGATGTCCTCCAGGGACTGGTCTCTTCTGATAATATGTCCAAAGTATGTAAAATGAAGTCTTGCCATCGTTGTCTCCAAGGAGCACTCTGGCCTTACTTCTTCCAACACAGACCGATTTGTCCTTTTAGCAGTCCAGTGTATTTTCAATATTCTTCTCCAACATCACAAATCAAATGCATCACTTCTTGATTCAATGACCAACTTTCCCAGGCATGTGATGGAGTGGAGAGTACCATGGCTTGGGTCAGGCCCAAGACTCAAAGTAACATCCTTGCTCTTCAATACTCAAAAGAGCTCTTGTGCAGCAGGTTTACTTAATCCAATACAGCTTTTGATCTCTTGACTGCTGCTTCCATGTAAACCTTGCTTGTGGATTTAAGCAAGATAAAATCTTTGACAACTTCAACCCTGTTTATCATGATGTTGGTCCCCTTGTGAGGACCTATTGGTCCACTTATGAAGAATTCCAGTTGTAATCCACACTGAAGACTACGATCCTAATCTTCATCAGCAAGTGCTTCAAGTCCTCCTCACTTTCAGAAAGCAAGGTTGTGTCATCTATATTTTGCAAGTTGCTAATAAGCCTTCCTCTAATCCTGATGCCATATTCTTCTTCATTTAATCCACCTTCTCTGATGATTTGCTCACCACATGAATTGAACAAGTATATTGAGATACAACCCCGATGCACACCTTTCCTGATTTTAAACCATGCAGTATTCCCTTGTTCTGTTCCCACAACTGCCGCGTGATCCGTGTACAAGTTCCACAAGCGCACGATGAGATGTTCTGGGATTATCATTCTTCTCAAGTTTATCCACAGTTTATTATGGTCCACAGTATCAAATGCCTTTGCATAGTCCATGAAACACAAGTAAACACATTTCTGTATTCTCTACTTTCACCCAAGATCCATCCGACATCAGCAAAGATATCCCTTGTTCCACATCCTCTTCCGAATCCAGTCTGAACTTTTGGCAGTTTCCCATCTAGGTACTGCTGCGACCGTTGTTGAATGATAGTGAGATTTTGCTTCAGAGTAAATAAACCAAATGATTGTCCAATTCAGAATGGAAAATACTTGTCCATTCCACCTCACTAATGCCTAGAATATCTGTCCTCAAACACTCAATTCGTTTTCGACAATTTCTAATGTTCAGAGATTCAAGCTTTGTACACCTCACATTGTGATAAATAATGGATGTTTGCAGCCATTTCTTGCCAGGTCCTCTGTCTTGTCTGTCTTAGTCTGGAAGCTCTGCTGAAAACCTGTCCACCCTGGGGGGCCCTGCTGCTATTTGAAATACTCACGAAATAGCTTCCAGCCTCACAGCAACAACATGCCAGCCACTGTAGTATGACAAACAGGTAGCTGAGTGGTGGCTGTCCTTAATGGCTAATTCATAACCATGATGCTGACACTGAGGATCAAAGGGAAAGCCATGCCAGGCTTCTGTGGCTTCCTCTCCCGTTTACCTGCAGCTTTATATGCGGGCATGCTTAGCAAGCAAGGCCGGTGTTTCCAAATGTACACCCTTGTCCTGTGGGATTCATGTCTTAGAAGGCAATCTTGAGATGGCAGCTAGCCATGAACCCAAGTGTACCAATGACAAGGTGGGTGGCTTCACCCTTCCCATGGGCTCTCCCTCCCTCCCTCCCAGAGGCGGTGTCTGGTGGCCTCTGGCTGCTTGCGGGGTGTCAGGTGGATCATTCCTGCATCAGCCCCCCTGTGCACCCACAGGAACAGCTCAGTCCAATTTCCCATGACAAATTCTCACAAATCACAGCCGACTCCAGGCACACAACGACCTGTCGTTTCCAGAGAAGAATGGCAACCCAGGGCGAAGAATAAGGGCCACGGCAGGGATGCCCCTCTTGGGCCCATTTCACACGGTACACTGTGCGCTGGCACACTGGGGGCTCATGGGGGCGAGGAACAGGAAAAGAGTGAGTGACAATGGCGGCCAGGTCGTGGCTCCCCTCCCCTGACCTGGGGGGAAGCGACCCCTGGTCACTGAGGAAGGAAGTCAAGCTGGGAAGCTGCTGCCTTCCAGAAGCCACCACACAGGGATCCGGCCCCAGAGGAACGGAAGGGCTTTGGGCTGTTCAGTCGTTCAACAGACACTCAGTGAGCACCAGTATGCACGGGGCAGTGGACAGACTGGTCACCACGGCAGACCAGGCTCCAGTTTGATGGAGCTGTTCCACCAGCAAGGCAAGTCTGACATCAGCCCACCCGCACGAGCTGCATGACAGAGAGCAGCCAAGCCTAATCCCCATGACCCGTGGCTCTCGTCTCACTTGGGAATGGTGTGTCTTAAGTCTCTTCTAAGCAATGAAAGAAACCGAGCAAGCAAGGGCAAAAGAGGAGCCAGAGACCCCACACAGGAGATCGCCAAGAAACGCAGGCGCCTTGCACCCACAGAGAGCCTCCCACCACAGCTGGAGGCCTGCGTTTGGTCTCCTTGCCTCAGAAACAGAAAATAGTCTTCTCTTCAACACGTGTGGCATTTCTCTTAGCTCTCTGAGGGTCTTCAGGGGCGGGAAGGATGGGCTCTCTCGGAAGAGTCCCTTTCCTGGAGAGACCGGCAACGGGAAGAAGGCCAGGAAGTGAGCCTTGAGAGAACGGACCTGTAGGGAGAGCACTCCAGGAGGTGGGAATCGGGGGTGCCCTGCTTAGGGTGGGCGTGGGCCTAGGGAGGCTGGGAAGCAAGGAGGCAGAGCCAGTGTGGTGTGAGCTGGGCATGAGGTCAGGCCAGTGAGCGGGGAGAGGAAATCAGACAGTGTTTTGTGTTTTTAAAAACCATTCGGCTCTGGCTCTCAAACCTCTTTTCTCTGAGATGGGCTATTGAAGGTTTCCAGTGGAGAGGGACAGGACTGTGGGAAGGGGAGAGCCTGGCAGGCAGGGAGGCAGTGTTCGGCTGCCAGGGCAGCCGTCTGTCTTACCCCTCAGAGACACAAGCCATCCTCCTCAGGAAGTGACTCCGGGCCCATCACGAAAGAGCACACCTTCGTTTTCCTAAGCCCACAGGATTAGTCATGTGGGCGCCTGCGGCCCTTTTTCTGGGGGTTAGGTGCCCAGCTTTACTGGAGAAATCCAACTTCCTCCCAGCTGGTGGGCTGACCACACCCCGGCCTGCCCAACCGAAGCACTGCAGACTAGTCGGCCAGGGACGCCCTCTTCTGCTTCTCTGCCAGGCTAAGCTGGTTTCTGATGTTTGCAGCCCGTGTTGAGTGGTGGCCTCCCGGCTACGTACCAGACACAGTCTGGGCGACCACTTGCCGTACAGCTCCTGAATCAAGCCTCAACATTAGCCCTGTAGGCTCCTGGAGGGGCCCTGGTGATGTAGTGGTTACAGATGGACTGCTAACTGCAGAGGCGGCAGTCTGAAACTTCCAGCCACTCTGTGGGAGACAGACGAGGTTTTCACTCCTGTGAAGTCGCAGACACTCACAGGGCCGTTCTACGCTGTCCTGTGAGTCCACACTGACTAGATGGCAGTGAGTGTGGAGTTTAGGGAGCCCTGGTGGTATCGTGGTTATACATTGGGCTGCAATCCCCATGGTCAGCAGTTCAAAACCACCGGCAGCTCCAAGGGAGGAGGACTGGGCTTTCTACTTCCGTAAACAGTTACAGACTCGGAAACCCACAAGGGGTCACTATGAGTCAGCATTGACTTGATGGCAATGCGGTATTTTTGTTTTTGGAGTGTGAAGGCCAGGCTTCCTGAGCTCTGGGGGTGCTATGGATAAGCAAGGTTGGCAGTTCAAACCCACCAACTGCTCTGATTCTGCTAGCGATGTAGAGTTTTGGAAAGCCTGTGCAGGGTCACCTTAAGGACAGTGGGCGCAGGGCTCTGCACCAGTGGTGGAGGTGGGGGGTAATGCCAGGTCTTGAGAGAGAAGAGGTGGGCAGACAGACAGGTGGGGGTGGGGTACTTCCAGGCTGTGAGAACACACAAGGGTCAGGGATCAGAAGAAGCAGGAGAGTGGTGTGGGATGGGTGGGTCTCTAAGTCTGGGCAGCAGAGGTGAAAGTACAAGGGCCAGTGACCAGCCCAATGCGGCTGAAATCCTAGGGAGCGAGGAGGGGACTTTCCAGCAGGGCCAGCCGCATCTCCGCAGCCCACCTCCCTGCTAGGGGAAGGCCTCCCAGGAAGGAGTCTGGCTGCAGGGAGAGAGACACCCTGGGCCAGCTCCCCAGCCACAGGATAAGAGGAGGAGCCAGTGGAGAGCCCTTTGGGAAGAACAAATATCAAACACGTGGTGGAAATATTTCTCGGGCGTGAACCATCAGAACCATCAGACTCCACGGCTTTGTACAAGTTACTCGACTTCCAGCCTCCTACGCTTAATAGACAAGATTCTCCCCAAGGTTTCTTCCGGCCTGCGAATTCGGCAGCAAACCATTCCCTGGGACCGCGGGTCAAAAGCCCCTCACAGCATCCCAGACCTCAGGCCCACCTGACTGGGTACTTCCCGCCACCCCCTGACATCATTTCTATTTGCCCCCAATCTTAGCTCCCAGTCAGAGAGTTTCTTCCCAAAGCGGCTCGGGAATCCCAAACAGCTGTTCTTTAAAGGCCGGCCTGTCCGTGAAGGCTGGGCTGGTAAGAGACACTGCCTTGCTACTTACTCTAAGGGGACGTTTCCTGTAAAACCAACTATATGTCAGGGGACACTCATTCAAGGAACCGGCAGAGTTTACATATTTGTTTCATCTTGATTACATGATCTGGCTTCCTTCGGGGAATGAGGAATAAACACTCTTATCCCCCCCCCTATTCCCCCCCCACTCCAGAGCCCTGAGAGTAAGAAAACCAGGGGAAACTTTTCTAAGAGGATGTGTATTTACACAAACCGAAGGCGCTTAAAACGAAAGTACAATAAGCCACCCCCCGCTGTACACAAGCGGCTGCTTTCAGGGAAAGTGCTTTCTCCAAGAAACAGAGGAGTCGGGACGGGTCCGAGAGCCTCGCAGGACACTCCGGTCTGAGCCGTCAGGGCGCTATGATTTCAAGGACTGCCGTGGGTGCTGCAGCCATACTACGGGAAGTTTGGGAAGAGGAGACAAATGATCCCCCATCACCCCACGTTCACACCCCAGCTTGTATCTTTCAGGGTCTTTGCCCACCCTTAGCTGCAGGTGCGACGCGCTGTGGGCTGGTCAGTCCAGGGTGTTTGTGCTGGGGATGTTCCAGACAGAATGGCAGCGGATCCTTAGGACAAACCGCGGCCTCCATTTTCCAGCCAGTAGAGATGCTCCTGCAGCTGCCAGGGGCAGCGTTGAGATGTTCTCTCTGACCCCAGACTGGAGCTCTAAGGCTCATCAGCCCGAGGTTCCCCCAGAAGTGGGCACTTCTAACTACATGGTAATGGGTGCACACACCGACTGTGCAGCCTGCCCTCTCTTTTCCTAACTCAGCATCACGTCCAAAGCATTTCCCCCGAGCCTGTCCCATGCCTGGGGGTGTCCCTGGAGGTGTCTGGGTTATGCCCTGAGCTGCGAACTGCAAGGTCAGGAGCTTGACCCCACCAGCAACTCCAGGGGAGAAAGACGAGCCTTTGGACTACTTGTAGAGAATTACTGTCTCAGAATATCCACAGGAGGTGGTCTCTGCCCTCCAGGGTCGCAGCAAGTCAGAATCGACCCGAGGGCAGTGAGCTTGGCTCTCGTCCTAAGTACGGAATATTCCACCCCCCACGTCCCTCTCCCTCCCGGCAAACACGTCCACTGTTCCGGCGTACTGTGGTGCTTTGTGTGTGGCTGTGATATTGGAGGCTATGTGACTGGTGTTGCAAACACTTCCGGGATCACCCACAGTGGAGAAGTTTCGATGGAGTTTCCAGACTAAGGCAAACTAGGAAGAAAGATCCGGTGATCTAATTAGAAAAATGAGCCCATGAAAACCCGACGAGTCACCACAGGGGAGAGGAATCGGTCACGTTTGGTAAAGTGGAGGGCCCGTGAGGGTGAGGGGGACCCCTGGTGAGACGGACTGGCAGCATGACTGCAGTGTGGACTCTGCAGGTGCAGGCAGCAGTCCATGTGGTTGTGCACAGGTGGCCCCGCATTAGGGCTGACTGGAAGGCAGCTCACCTTCTCTCGCTCCCAGCCGCAGGTGCTCCCGCCACGGGGAGCAGGGCAGATTCAAACATGGTCACTGCGGAATGGGAACCCCGACCTTGGCAGGGTCCAAACCCCGGGACACTTCTAGGAAAGGCAGAACCCCTGGATGGCTCTGTGGGGTACTTCCTCTAACCCCTGCTTTCCCTGTCTCTCTCTCTGGCCAAGAATTGGGGGCAGGGCCTCCCAGGCCAAGTCGGGGGTTTCTGTGCATGGGAACTGAATGGACACCTCTGCCATCACCCTTTCCTGCCCTCAGGGTTAGGTGAAGGCTGCCCCAGTCTGGCTGGCACCCCACCAAGACCAGATGTCAGTATGGCCCCC
Source organism: Tenrec ecaudatus (assembly GCF_050624435.1). Taxonomy (NCBI): domain Eukaryota; kingdom Metazoa; phylum Chordata; class Mammalia; order Afrosoricida; family Tenrecidae; genus Tenrec; species Tenrec ecaudatus. The sequence goes on along the minus strand of NC_134531.1, from coordinate 186,619,429 downwards.
ATTTCCAGTGTCAAGGGAGCAAAGGCAGACTCACACTCCGGGCAGACTTTCGGGCTGAGTGATGAGTGGCTGTGGGTGGCTAGTGGACAGGGGGCTCTGTCCTGCCTAGAAGACAGGTCAATGTGACACTGCCACCTTGGGGAGCCCTGAGGTTCAGCTGCTGTAGAAGTCCCCTCACGGGTTCTCGCCTCAAGCCTGTGCTTGTCCGAGGGGGCTTGGACAAGTCGCTTTCATTCCCAAGGCTGCAGCGTGCTCCCCTGTGAATGGTGGACATTCCCCAGGTCTCGGGCTGCTGGGGTTCTGGCACCTAGTAGGTGCTCAGCAAACATTCAGCCCTTCCCCATGCAGCTGCAGCTGAGTCGATTCTGACGAGTCCCATCTCTGTCAGAGTAGAACTGGGCTCCTGCAAGCTTCCATGGCTCTGATCCTTTGGAAGTCGATCCCCAGGCCTTTCATCTGAGGTGCCTCTGGGTGGACTCAAACCTCCTGCCTTCTGGTTTGCAGCCGGTGATAACCATCTTCACAGCCCTTTCCCATTGCGAACATAAAGGCTCACCCCTGGTAAGCCCCTCAGCTCTGTCTTTTCAAGCCCCTTCCTCCTTTTTAAAGAAATCTCAATTTACAAGGTGGCTGCAGAGTATACAGACTGAGATCAAACAGACCTGCCGTGAAATTGTGGTTTCGTCACTGATTCGCTGTGCATCTTGAACTGTGCGCCACCATCTCTCTGGCTCCCAGGCCAGACCTAGGCAGCGAGTACATGTTACTCATCATCGCTCTGTGAAAATGAGGCCAGGTCAGCAGACACAGTGCCCGCCCAGGATAGGCACTTCATGAACACTCAGCCCCTTTATTTAACGAGCTTCCGGTGGCATAGAGTGTGACACGGTGGGCTGCCAACCGCACGGTCTGCAGTTCAAAACCACTGGCCACTCCAAGGGAGAAAGGCGAGGCTTTCCATTCCCTTCAAGAGTCACGTCTCGGAAGCCCATGGGGCCGTTCTCCCCTGTCCTGATACAGGGTCACTAGGAGTCAGTAAGGTTGAGTTTCTTTGTTACATTACTAACTTATGACGCGTCAACTGTGGCTCACGTCAACTGAGTGTGGGGCAGTAAATGGCCAGGCCTTTCTTCTGAGGGCCCTCTGGGTGGACTCAGACTTCCCAGTATCCCGTTTAGCAGCAGGAGTGTCCACGCTGTGCACCTCCCGGGGACTCTATTCCTGGTGCTGGACACAAAACAGGCCCGCTGTCATTGAGTCGCTTGCACCGGAAGAATGGCCCCCGTGAGTTTCCAAAGATGTTCCTGTGAATCTTTGCAGAAGCAGAAAGCCCTGTCTTTCTCCCACGGAGCGAGTGCCGGCCGACCTGTGACCCACCCGCCACCCGGGGTCCTGCAGCTGGCGGTGAGTGGGGACCCATTAGAGGGCAGTGGGCTTGCTTCAGGAGAGTGTTCGTTCCGAGGCCACAGACACCTGCCTGTGCTGGATGGGCAATCTATTTCTAAATGTTTCTCCCGCGGAGGGTTTGTGACCTGAAAGAACACGGGCCTCTTCAAAGCCCCTGGGGAGGCGTTCCCACAGCATCCATAGCATAGCATAGCCCAAATGCTATGAGTCCGTCATAGCAGAGTCCAAATGCGCCCTGTGACCTCTGCCCCTGAGCAATCCTTGCCCACCTCCCCAGCTCGGCCTTTCCTCTCCTCTAGGAAGAGCCTCGGGCAATGGCATTTACTGCGGAGGATGGCAGGTCGCGCCCGCCACAGTGTCCCTGGCTGCCGAGACGAAGCTGCTGGCATGCTGCACTCTGCAGATGGTGTTCTTGCTGAGAATTTTGGCTGATTCTTGGCCACTGGGAAAGGGAGCTGCTAACAAGGGGAATGGTCTAGTCTGCCCCTTCTTCCAGCAGGAGGGTGTGTAAAGCCTTCCGGAGCCTCTGGAACCTGCCAGGCACACACCTTGCCAGGGGCTTAATCTTCAGAACCCACCTGCAAGGGCAGACTTCACCCGACCCCAAGGCACTGGGCGGCACAGAAGTTGGAAAGTTGGACTCTTCAGCCTTACGCCATCCCTTCTCCACGGCCTGGAGCCCTTTAAGGGGAGTGGCAGTGGATCATGGGCCTTATAAAGAAGCCAAGAAAACCTCTCTCCCCGGAAATATGTCACTGTAGTCAAGTGAGCTGATCCTGGCAACTCCCATACAGCAGACATAGGCACTGCCTGGTCCTGGGCCACCTTCCCGGGCATTGCCACCCTTGGCCCCCTGGTCGCAACAACTGTGGACTTGCCAACCGAGGCAGCTCCCCTTCCGGCCCTCTGCTGGACAAGAATCAATTGTGATCCAGAAGAATTTGGTAGGCGACGTTTCAGAAGTAGGTCTGCCAGGCTTTTCTTCCCAATCTGCCTTTGTCTGGAAGTTCTTCGGAAACCTGCCCATGTGGCTGGCCCTGTGGGTCGATGAGACACTGGCAGCTTGGCATCCAGCAGCTTAGCAACCTGCACGCCACCACAGTATAGCCTCTGACAGAGGAGGGGGTCCCCAAGAGCATCTCCACCCCCATACGCACCATCTTACACACACGTCAGGGCTTTCATACACCCAGATAACACCCGTTATCAGGCTGTGCGCCCTGGTTCAAGTGCTATTTGTCCAAGTTCAAGTTCAAAGCAGTGCAGGCAGCCATTGGGAAGCAGCGGTGGGTGTGTGTTTAGAGAGGGGAAGGCAGGGCTGGTATTTGGCAAGGCTTCCCTGCACTCAAAGACAGACCAAGGTATCAATCTCCTTTGGCAACGAGGGTCTCCTTTTCATTGGTGGGTTTAAAAATGGCCTGGGGTGGGGGGACCAACCCACCCGTATGCCCTCCAAATGGGGCAGTGACATGCACCGGGAGGCAGAGGCCGGCTTGGCAGGGCTTGGGTCTCAGTCTCAGATGCCTGGGCAGCCAGCACCCGGTGGAAATGGGCCAGCCGTTGGAAGTTGGAAACTGCCGCCCTGCTCCCCTCCTCTTGGCTTTGCAAATCAAATGTGGTCACCCTGGTGTGACTGGAAAGGCCCGCAGGCCTGTCAACAGCTTCGAGGTGGTCCAGGCAGGCAAGAGAGGGGGAAGGAGGGCAGGACCCTCGGTGCATCTGGAGAGGGGAGAATCCGCTCCTTCCAGGCCTAAGTGTGGACCCTCTCGGGTTCCCAGGTGGTGAGGCCGTGCCCACACCCCCTCCAAGTGTGCTTGGCCAACCCGCCGGGATTCCCAGGCCAGCTCCGCTCCTCTGCTGGCCCCGTGGCTAAGGTCTCTTCCCTGATACAAGGAACCAGGAAACTCCAGCCTCAGAGGCACAGGTTCCCAGGGTTAGGGGAGGGGTGGGGGAGCCTGTCCTCATTCCTTCCCCAAGACATCACTTCCTCCTGCCTCTGACATTTATGGAGCATCTGGGCCCCCGCCAGGGCCAGCACTAGGGGCAGGGGCCTGGGTATGGGCACAGCAGACAGCAGCCCGGACCTCTCGGGTCGAACGACCAGGGGGGACAGGCACCTGAGGCTGCCAGGACTGTGCAATCATCGACACAGGAGGCTGGGTGGTGGCGATGACTGAGGAGGAGTGGTTGGGAGCATGGTGTACGATGGGGACCTGTGTGTGTCAGACAGAGGAAAGGGCAAGGACAAGGCTAGGAGGTGTCAGCAGCAGAACGTCCCTGGGACCCAAACAGTGCCTGGGACAGAGGAGCGTGGAGGTGGACGGGGGCTGGGGCTGCTCCCAGAAGTCCCAATGACCTTGTTGTGAGGCTGCTGCTGGAGAAGGCCCGGGGCCATCAGAGGACTAGAGTAGAATGGGACCCCGAAGATTGCTTCTCCCCGAATCTTCCTGTCTCTCCCCCTAGAACTGTGCTGTTAAAATGACCTGGCACCATTGCTGCTGTTAGTTGGCGCCTGTCAGGATGGCTCTGACTCATAACATAAAACTCATGCACAATGAAATGAAACAAAGCAAAATGCGGCCCGGTCCTGAACCATCCCCGTGACCACTGTATTCCAATGAGACGTTCACCTCTCAATTTTGGAAGTTGATTGCCAGGCCTTTCTTCCAAGTCTGAAATCTGCTCAGCACCATAGCAACATAACCCTCTACTGACTGAGGGTGGTGGCTTCACATGAAGTGCACGGGCTGGGAACCAAACCCGGCTATCCCGCACACGCACTGACTTGACTCACTGCCATCAAGTGGATTCTGACTCACAGCGACCTATAGGGCAGAGGAGAACTGCCTCAGTGGGTTCCAACTGACACGCTCATCTTCCTCCCTCAGAGAGGCCGGTGGGTTTGAACTGCCCAATTGTCACCAGGGCTCCTTCTCTCCCACAAAGAGTCAGAATTCTGCCACTGACAGCAGCCCAGCTTTCAAATGGCACTTCCACAGGCTACCACAGTCCTGCTGGTGGGCACCTGTTGCTCCGGGCAGCCTGGGCAGCTGCCAAGTGATAGGCCAGTGGGGTCCACTTTGGCCTTGAGCATGACCTCTCCCTGGGCCAGCTGGGGGTCCCGAAGCCTGGCTACTTGCTCACCTGACCCTGGTGCACACCTGCAGGGCCTTTGCCAGATGTCGGTCCTGCTTTTCAGGGTCAACAGCAGTGGGTGCTGGGGCAGGTGGCACCACCTCCCGTGAGCAGCACCGCCCCCTCCTGGAACTGAGGAGATATTGCTCACCAATCCAGCAGCTGGGCAAGACGGCTGCTGGTTTCCAGAGGGGCTCTGCCTGCCACCCCCTCCAGTAGCTCCCAGATGAGGAAACTGAGGCCCAGGGAGGGCACAGTGAGAACCCTGCCGAGCCGGAGGTGGCATGGTATCCTTTCTGTTTCTGCCTTGCTCCTCCCCACTGTCTCTCCTTGACCTTCACTTGCAAGAAAAGGCTACTCAGAGGGCTAGTTGCTAAAGCCCCTTCTGGGAGAGAGGGTGAGCAGCACCCTGGCCTGGTCTCTGGAAGGAAGCACTGGCTGGGGGCTGGCATGTGGGGGGGTGGAATTCATCAATCGGCTTGTTTTGAACTGCTCAAAGGCCACATGTGGCAGAACTTGGGATGAACAACGCATCTAAAAAAGGAAAGCCGGTGACTGATTTGGGCGGGGGGGTGGGGGGGGAGACCAGTGCCAAGTGTCCCTGAGGTCTAAAGATGATGGTGAGTGGGGCATGATGGGGGGAAGACCTCCCACAGGGCATGCAAAGAGCCTGGTCCTCCACCCACGGGTCTGCGTGGGATCCTCCCAACAGTGCTGGAGGTCTGCCTGTTACCAGACCCACTGCCAGAGGAGAGCAGGCGCAGAGAAGTTGGGAGAGCTGCCCAAGGCCACACAGCAGGGAAGAGGTACAGCTGGCATTTGAACCCATACCAGCCTGGTTCCATGGTAGCTTCTTCCAGCGAAGTGTGGCCCTCATCTGTGTAGGGAAGGAACCCAGTATGCAGTGCCTCACACTTGACTCTGAGCCCCCACTGCCTCTTCCACCAGCTTCTTCTCTGAAGGAAGCTATGTCTGTCCACCAGGCCCACCACACAGGGCTGGTTCCTCTTGCCCCTAGTGCTTGCAGCCCCTGTCAGTTCAGGGAGTGTGGCCCACGGCCCCTGCAGGAAGCCGCAAGGGAAAGGGTTCATGGGAATGCAAACTCTGGAGCCTTGATGAAATCGCCACCCTGCACTACCCGCCCAGCCTCCAACAGTCGCGCTCGGGCAGAGTCCAAGTCCATGGCTCGCTGGGCCCCTCTGCGGCCCCTGAACACATTTCTCAGATGAGAGTAATAGGTGCAGGGAGGGGGTGGGGCTGGCCCCAAGTCAGGGAGCTGGAGAGCAGCCAGTCAGGGGTCCACAGAGAGCTGATTGCAAGACCCGTGCAAGCTCTTGACCTCTGTGTGCAATTGCAATGACTTTCCCGGCTTCCCAGCAGCCACTGGGAGAATTACCAATCTACCCCACCCCAGCCCCTCACCCAGCCCCCTTGCTGAGCAGAGCTAGGGGCGATTGCCCCGCCCATTCCATCACTTTAGGGAGTGCAGACTCCAGGTGTCTAAGTGGGAAGGAAGAAAGTGAATGGACGTTTAGGGAGCAGGGACTTGGCATCCCATGAGGGAGGTGCCAACATTGTTCCATCCTAACTATGAGGAAGTGGAGGCTCAGAGAGGGAAAGTGACTTGCCCAGGACCACAAAGCTTAAACAGGCTGGAACTGCGGGCTCAGGACTGCCACCCACACTAGTGCTTTTCCCACCCCCTCCTGGGACGCTAGACAAGGGCCCTATAGGCGCTTTAGTGGCATAGTGATTGCAAGGTGGGCTGAGATCCGCATGGTCGGCAGTTGGAATCCACCAGCAGCTCCAGGGGAGAAAGACTGGGCTTTCTACTCCCGTCAACAGTTACAGTCTCCGGAGCCCACAGCGGGGGCGCTATGAGTCAGAACTGACTGGAGGGCAGTGACAGGGTGGTCCCTGGGTGATCCTTCGTGAGCCCTACAGTGTCCCAATCTACCGATGGACCTGCTGATTCCCAGCCCCGTCTGGTCCCAGGGAACATCTCCAGGGCTGATAGGTGGCTGCGGGCCATACCCCCGAGACCTGGAAATTCCACTCTGCCCTTCAGTTGCCTCTTCTGAGGAGCGAGGATTCCCTCCTCTTGGGTGGAAAGTTACCAGCCGATGGAGCCCTGGGACACTGGCTCTGTGTGTGTGCTCACAAATCCCAGGGTCCAGGTAAGAAAGCATGCGCCGGGGATGTACTGTGCTATCAACATTGTGCAATGTGGAGGATGGACACACAGGACCCCTTTAAATAGCCGTGGGCATTATGCCAAGTGCCACGATGCCCCAGACGCCCCCGCCCCACCCTGACTTGCCTACTCTCCCAGAGGAACGAGGCTGCCGTGGGCTGTCCTTTCCCCAATGGCTTACTCATTAAAGAACTCTCACCACTGCGCAGAGGTGAGGCAAGAGGGCAGCTCTGAGCTGGCCTGCGCTCCTGAAAGAAGAACAGGGAAAGGAAAGGAGGGGCGAGGGTGGGCTGGGACCATGTCCAAGGATGACTTCCATAGGAACACCTGTGGCCGAGCAGGAAAGGTGCTGGGGCTGGGGGTGGGGGTGGGGAGCGGTGGGGGGAGGGTGCAAGGGGTTGAGAAGAGTTCAGTCTGGGCCACGGCAGGTGACGCCCTCTTTCTGTGCCTCCGTTTCTTTACCTGTACAATGGGTGTTTACCTATGAACACCCTCCAACAAGCAGAAGTGGCAGAAGAAGTGCTCTAAGGGAAAGGTGGAGAAGGGCCCTATAGGCACTCCCTGAGTCAGAAGGTACCCTCCAGGATAATTCATCCAGGTGCTCCCACCAGGTATGCTAGCTGACTACAATGTCCATGTGCAGTCCTGGCTGGGCTTCAATTCCAGTGTCACTGCGGTGACACGGAGATTCCTCACTCTCCTCCTGGACAGCTTCCACCATTAGGAAGTTCTTCCTTTGACCGTGCTGATACTTGCTTCTATGTGATAGCCAGATGCTGCTGTAGCTGCATTTGGTTCACAGTACCCTTCCACAAGTCAGCTCCCCCAGTTTCCAGCAATGGCCCTGCAATAACCTGCAGGCAGCCCTTGGGCTCCAGGGAACCCTGATACGTTGAGATGCTTTGCCCCCCTTCACATCCCCCCCGCCCCCCGCAGCAAGTTCTCAGAAACTGGTTGTCCCCTAACCTGCCTCAACCGGGGGCTGAGGCTGGAGACACACTTTGGAGGGTGTTCAGCTGGGGTCCCCAGAGCCAGCCCACAGACTGTCTAGAAAGCGCGCCATCCTGTCCTGCCAAGAAACGGGCTGTACGATCAACGTCGAAAGAACTGAAAGGAAAATGTGCCAGCATTTCAAGACGCTTACAGGTTCCTGTTAAATGTCCCGGTGCTTCAAGTGTGCAGTGGGCTGAATGGTACCCTCCACCCCCAAAGATGTGCTGAAGGCCAACCCCTGGCACCTGTGAATGAGGCCTAATCTGAGCCTTCCCAGATGGAATCGAGTCAGAACGGAGGCATATGGGTTTAGGATGGCCCTGAAATCCAACGACCCACAGAGAGAGGCACCCGGGGCCACTCGGAGGCAGAGTGAAGTCTAGCAATGCCAAGAGTTGCAGGAAACGACCAGAAGCTAAGAGAATGGCAGATTTCTGAGATCCTCCAGAAGGAAATCTGCTGACCCCAGAATTTCAGGCTTCTGGCCTCTGGAACCGAGGCAGAGTGCATTTCTGTGGGTATGAACCATCTAGTTTATAATAATGTGTCACCATGGGAACATTAATTCATGGGCAACTATGTGACATGGCCCTCACGTGACCCTCCCCTGCCCCACGCCCAGGGCAGTCTGAGTCTTCCCACACAGACATCCTTTCTAGTCAGCATCAGGTTGGATGGTCCCTGCTTTGTGTCCTTGGACCAGTTACTTTCCCTCTCTGTGCCTCTGCTCTCTTGATTGCTCAATGGGACTAAGAACAGTACTATTTTATAAGGCTTCTCTTAAGGATTAAACGCATGCACCTTTTTAGAACGGTGTCTGGCGCAGACCTGCTGCATGACACAAGCTGGCGATGGCTATGCGTCTGTGTCTGTCTGTCTGTCTGTCTGCCTCTCTCACGAGCCTTGAAGCCGCGTGCCTGAAGCGGGGGCCTTGTCTGTCCAATGAAGACAGAACCATAACAGGTGCTGAGGGACAGCACATCCTATCTCAGATGCCTTGCATGCCTGAGAGATGGTGTCATCAGCTTTCTGCAGATGAGGAAACCGAGGCTTAGGGAGGGCCAGCGGCTTGTCCAGACTGTCTGGGGGAGGGCCAGGACCCGAGCTCAGCCACACTGGCACTGACAGCATGGGAGGGGTGGTGGATACTCCTGGGGCCTGCCCATGAAGAGGACTTGGTGCAGGATGATCCCGCGGGAGCTACAGGCCTGGCGTGGGGTGTGGGGCGACATGCCACTGTGGACAGAAGCTATTCCTCCTCATGGGGCAAAGAGACTGCGCGAGGGGTGGCTGGACCCCGGGGAGGCCCGCCCCTGCACTCTGAACCGATGGCACAGCAGCAGCAGCAGCCAGGGGCGCCTCAGGAAGACCCCCAGGGGGCAGAGAACAGGGGCTTTGGACTTAATTTCCCGGTCTTCCCTTTCCTGGCCACCTGGCCTAGGACAGAGCTCTTTGCCCCGGAGCCTCAATTTCCTCCTCTGTAAGTTGGGGTGACTGTTTGGGGGGAGACTGTCCCAAGATGTGCACAGGATGAAGCGGCTAACCCGGCTGCGGGGCCTGGAGCTCGGCCGCTTTCGGTGGTGTGTCCAGGCAGCCTTCGTGAGAACCACACGCATGGCCCAGGGATCTGGACTTCTATTTCAGGGCCTCGCAGAGCACCACGAAGTACAGAAAGCCCTTTGGTCCAAAAGAGGGTAAGAGCAAACCCTTCCTGTCCGTGGGGAAGATTAAACAGCTTGTTCTGAACTGTCCTTTCCGCCGGGTCCAGGGAAAACACGGCACGCCTGCTGGCAAACCCCACACATCATCCCGGTGGGGAACGGGGCAGCTGAGACATCCACGCCCATGTCTGGCTGCGAGAATACTGATCTGCCACCTCCACCTGCTCTGCTCGGCATTTCCCCATCCAGTGGGACCCCTGGGGTGCCTCTCTTCATGCCTCGGAGACACCGTTGAAACTTGAGTCCCTGTAGGCAGGCTGTGTCCCTTGGCACAGCCCCGACGGACAGACACCCGGTCTGGGGGTTTGGTGAACAGATGAAAAGCCCAAATGCCATCTGGAAACAAATCCTTCCCACCGGAAGTCAGGCATGCGGGACAGGACCAGGACGGGTGGAAGGAACCTTGGAGCTTCCCTACTGTCTATGCAAATGACACGGTGTCTCCCAGCCCAGCCCCCCTGGTGGGAGGCCAGTGCCAGCCAGGCAGGGCCTCTCAAGGCTGGGTGGGGAACTGCACCTGTGCGGAGCCCTGGCTCCGCCAGAGGGCAGGAGACAGGCCTTTCCACCTCTCTCTCTACTGGGTCAACAGCAGTCTCCACCATAGCTCTGGCCCTGGGCCTTGTGCAACACGCTCTGTGGCTTTCTTCCTCTTCATTCTCACCACTGCCACCTGGGTGGCAGCTGTCCCAAGTGAGGACACGGAGGTACAGTGAATACTCACCCAGGAGCACAACATTGGCCAACAGCGAAGCCCTGCCCCCCACCACACAACCTGACTGCAAAGTCTATGTGCGGGACCCTGACCCAGACCTCCTGCTGCTGCCGGCCCGTGAGAGGCCTCCCACCTCTCAATCACTTTGCTGCAACCAAAGTAATGTATACACTTTACATCACACACACACATGCCGGAAACTCAAATTTACCAAGCAAAATTACCCTTACTACAGGACAATCATTCTGTTCTGTCTTACAGGAAGGAGCCCTGCTGGTGTAGTGGGGCTGCTAACTGCAAAGTCAGCAGTTCAAAGCCACCAGCTAGTCCCAGGAAGAAAGATGGGCTATCTATGCCAGCAGAGAGTTACAGTCTCAGACACTCACCGGGCAGTTCTACCCATTCTTCCACCAGGGTCATTACGAACCAGCATCGGCTCCACGGCAGAGTTTGGTTTGGGTTGGTGTCCTTTAGAAAATGTTCTTTTAAAAGCATAGTCATGACGTACCACAGACCACTTGGCCCTAGTGGCCCCCACTCCCCCAGACACACACACACTCTGAGGCACAGGGTGACAGCACCCTTTGCTCTCCTATGATCTCTACATTGGTCCCACCAAGAGCATGCTGGGTGCTCCCCCAGCTCCAGGAAGGCAGCTCTGTCTCCTTCACAGTGGCACCCCCAGTCTTGGTACACAACAGGTGCCAATCATTGTCAGGTAAGTGAAATCAGGCAGCAAAAACCAAAGGAGACTAGGCCAGCCTAGCTGTGGATTGCCTGTGCCACGAAATACCCTAAAAGCAGAAGGAGATGCCATTTTTGGGGCAAACATTCAGGTGAACTTCCTTTCGGCTGTCACCTCGGATAGGAAGCCTCCCCTGACTCCTGCTCCCCCTGAGCTTCCTCTTCTGCCCTGAGGAGGAGCAGGGAAGAGAAGGGAGCGGAGGCAGGCGCAAGGAGAGGCTAAAACAGGGCGGGCCCAGTTCCTTCTGGCTCCAGACTGCACAGGGAACATCTCCACTGTTCCTGGGCTGAGCCCCTTCCCTGTGTCCCACTGCCGTGGATGGTGAGACCACCCTATTCCCAAGCCCTCCACCCCAGCTCCTGCACAGCATCTTCTCGGGGGAGGGGGTGATCCCACGAGACTTGACTAGTCAGGCCCCTGACACCTTGCTGGCAGTCTCCTAGGTAGGCCTCTTGGCTGTGCCACTTGGAGAGGCTCAGTGGAGGTTATGAAAGACAGTTTTCAAGGCCTGGTGGGAGGGAGGCAGATGGGACAGGTGAGGCAAGTAACTTTAACTGGTAGCTGGATGAAGGAGGTACCAAGAACAAGGCCATTGTCACTGGCTGGGGAAGTGATAAAGGTCTGTCTGCATCCCTGTTTCCCATCCCCATCCCCAACCCCCCAGGTCTCCACTGAGTCAGGAAACAATGACTGCATCCACCCACCCACCACTCAGGCAGGGAGCCAGGGCTGGCCCACCAAGGCCCAACACCCACTCCAACTCAGTGCCACCGAGGAGATGCCAGCTCATAGAGCCCCCACAGGACAGGGTATTGCTGCTCCCGTGAGCTTCTGTGTGGAAGCAGGAAGCCCTGTTTTTCTCCTGTGGAGTGGCTAGTGGTTTTGAACTATGGACCATGTCCTTAGCAGTTCAACTCATCACCATGGTGCCACCTAGGCTCTCCCAAGACCCACACAAGTGCCTTATCCACACTCGAGAGAAAAAGGACCCTACAGGGGAGAGTATCTGGGCATCCCAGAGAGGGCAAGTGGGCACTCCTTGCACCCCGCGTTCAGTATTTGTCGTGTGCTCCCCGACCCGTGTGTGTGCCTTTGCCCTGCACCCTTTCGGAGCCTCAGTTTGCTTCCTTGGAAAACTGGGATACCTACAGGCCCCTCCCCCGCCCCCGTGGCCTGGTGGCGTGTGAGTTACACGTTGGACTGCCCTCTCCAAGTCAGCAGTTTGGATCCAACAGCCGCTCTGCAGAAGACAGATGAGGCTGTCTGCTCTCGTAAAGATTTTCCGTCTCCAAAATCCACAAGGGCAGTTCACCTCGCTGGCCATGGATTTGAATGGGGGTTCAAGGGTTTTTAGGGGGACTTAAAGACAGTAAGGGGAAGGCCCCCGGGCCAGAGCAGGATCAACACAGCTCCAGGCCGCCCGGTTATTGATGTCACAGAACGTGCTGTTGACTTGGTCAAGCGTGGGCCGACTTAATGATTAAACCCAGCCTGCAGTTTGAAGCCAACCTCTTCACCAACCAGAGCCACCAGGGAGGCCCTGAGGCGCGGAGGGAAGGGATTGGAACATGTTGGCGGGAAAAGGCCTGGAGCCCCTCCCTCTGAGTCTGTGGACTCGGAATGCTTCCCGGTCTCTGCTCAACATATTCAAACAAAACCCAAAAAGCCTTTTTTATGTGTTTGAACCCAGATTAGAGCGAGTGGGCTTGGGAGAAAAGGCTCATCTGGTATGAGGGCTCAGACCACTCTGTCACTGCCTAACTGAGCGTCTGGACCAGTGTCTTCACCTCTCAGTCTCACCTGTGAAACGGGGCAGATGGCACCTTTCTTCTGCAGGACTGAACTGCAAGTGAAAGGAGACGCGGCCAAGGGCACAGTGCTCACTGCCACGGAGCCCAGGCTACCTCATAGCGACTGGCCGCCAGTTGCTGGGAGTGGAAAGCCTAGTCTTTCTCCTGAGGAGCTGCTGGTGGATCCAACTGCCGACCCTGTGGATCATGTAATCGCCCTCCCACCAGGACTCCTCAGCACACAGTAGGTGCTTAGCAAATGCACGTTCCCATGCTGACCTTTCCACGTTTCCGTGTCTAGGGCACTCGTTCAGATTTGCAGATGGACCTCACAAGGGCTGTCCAGGGGTTCCCCACAATCATAGAGCCCTTCCCTACTGGACTCAATAGCATACCACACAATCAACATTATACCAACCATGGGATGGAGGCCCATTTGATGGCAGGGGGAAAATGCCGGACTTTGGAGCTAAATCCTGCTGCTGCCACGTAAGTGAGCGCTCTGAGCTGGGAGATGTCATTTTATCTCTGGGCCTCGGTTTCCTCATCTGTGGCATGGGGACGGATAGTGCCTACCATGTGGGGCCATTTCAAGAATTTAAAGACTTCCACATTTATGTACTAGCTATGCATTATATACTGACCACTGGTTCAGTTTGGTGAGTATATAAACCAAAGCAAACCCACTGCCATTGAATTGGTTCCAAATCATAGCGACCCATACAGGGTTTCCGAGGCTGTACATCTTTATGGGAACAGATAGGCTCATCTTGGTTCTTCAGAGTGACTGGTGGGCTTGAACTGCCAACCTTGTGTTTAGCAGTCCAATGCTATATGGACAGCATTGCCAGGCGCCTTTGACAATAAAGTGGGAAACCAGACAGACACCATCATACCTGAAGTGACAGACATATGGTGGCACCGACAGAGAGTGCTGAGGACAGGGGTCATGGCAGGACTTGCATTGGAGTAGAGAGCTGAAGGGAGGAGGAGGGAGAGAGCCACGTGGCAATCTAGGGGAAGAATATTCCAGGGAGAGGGACCAGCAAGTACAGGAGGCTTAAGGAGACGTGTGCTTGGCGTGTACATGCAGGCACACAGGCGACAAGCCTGGCATCGAAGCCAGGTGCTCACAAATGCCAGCTCTCTATTTCAAGTCCCGCAGAACAAACCCCACGCATGTGTCCTTTTCCTGAGAACGAAGGCACGCGATTTCTACAGGCCGAGACGGAGCCACGCGTTCCTTCAGCCTAAGATTCAGGCACCCATCGGGCTCCACCACTGGGTTTTGAGCCCCTGCCAGGCCCCAGGCCCCATGGCGGGCAACCAGAGATACGAGATGATCATGACCAAGCTCTGTCCTCAAGGCACTCCAAGGTGAGTGGGGACAGTAGAGCAGTCAGAGGGACGAGCAAGGACTTAGGATTTCCCCAGGGGTAGCATGGCAGATGGGGCTGGGTATGTGAGTGCCAGGGAGGTCTTCCCGGATCCCAAGAGATGGGCTAGACCAGAAAGGATATTCCAGGTGTGGGGAACAGCAGGTGCTGAGCACAGAGGTGAACACAACATTGTGTGTGTGTGTGTGTGTGTGTGTGTGTGTGTGTGTGACTAATGACCCAGGCCCGAGAGGAATCAGTGATCCTTCATATTCTTGGCATGTGCACCCTCCCGGGGTGCAGGAATTCCAGTTCCGTGCCCTTCATCACTCAATGCCAGCTTCAAGCCCCAGTAGCAAATTTGAATTTCCCACCCTTGTTTTTTTCCACAGGTACCCACTGCAAATCCGAGGCTCCCGGCTCAGGGCACCCAGTCCTCACAGTGCGACCAGGTAGGATGGAAACTAACTGAATCTCCTGTCCTCTTTAGCCCACCCAGCTACCTGTCCCTTCATCCACCACCTCAAGACTGCCCCACAGGTGGCAGAAGGCATTCTGCTAGAATTGCTTAGACAATTCTTAATTAAGAAGTCCTCCAGAGGGCCCCAGTTTCAGGCTGGGGAAAGTCTGAGGCCATATTGGTCAGTTTCCTTGACACTTTCTGATGGGGAGGGAGTGGGATGGTGTCCCCATCTACACCCCCCGTCCCCCCCCTTGTCCTTCCACATTCAGGGCACTAGCTTTGTGCAGACCTGGTTGGAATCCTACCTCTGCCTCTGACCAGCTGGAGACCCTCTGCTAATAACTCTGCCACTCGGAGGTTGTGGAGGTTCCAGTGCAGTGGTCCCTAAAACTGTCCAGAGGTTCAAAGAGAAGCCCTTGGCTCCTCCTCCACAAACCAGCCTTGGGACGCAGGATTTAGCACCTGTCCACATCAATGCCCACCGAGGGAAGAAAGAAATATTTTTTGACAACTGAATTAAACTCCTGAAAGGGCGGGCAGACTCTGTAGGAAGGTGAGAGCAGAGAGGGGTGATGTATGTCTCTTTGGTCCTTCTCCTACCCGGGTACCACAGAGAAGGGGTGCTTGTCTGCCTGTCACCTCCTGCTAAATTTGCACACACACCACACCACACCGCAGCTGGCTGGCTTCCCCATTGAGCCGGGCCTTTCTGCTTTAAACACAAACACGTTTCTCCCCTCCAGCCCAAAGGATAAGACAAGCAACCCAGCCTTAAACCAAAATACTTCTCCTGACGACCAGGGGAAGCAGGGGGTGGGGAGAAGGTGTGCAGTAGCACAGAGGTGCCAGTGTAATCTCGCCTGTATCGGTGTGACCTTGGGTGAGTCATTTCCCCTTTCTGAGCCCCTGATTTCTTCATTTGTGGAATAGAGATACATTTCTTCACCACCTTCTTGACTACAAAGCTTCTAGCATACTACACTGGGGTATGGATGCAAAGCCCTGGCAGGGCAGGGAGTGGATCTGCAGCCGAATTACTAGGTATTTTCTATTAGGGCCTCCTCCCCGCACCCCTCCACCTCCCCATGGCTCTGTCTCCCCGCACTTCAGTCCCACCAGTCCTGAGATGGCTTTAACTAAGGGACCATGCACCCTACAGGGGCGACTCCCAGGGCTGGGCAGCCCCTACTTGAGCGGACACCGGAGGGGGGCGCACCCGGGATGCGCGTGGGAACGCGGCCAAGCCAGAGAGCATGTGCTGCGGGGGAGCCCGGCGCCTGCAAACGGGGGTCTCTTGCGAGCACCCGCCCGCAACGGCAGCTGTAGTCTCCGCACAAGGCTTCTTGGCCGTCGGAAGCTGGAGTCAGTCAGTCAGGCTCCGGTCACGGCACCCCCCGCCCCGCCCGCACCGTCCGCCCCCCGCCCTCCCAGAGCGCCCCGGGCTCCCTCCTCAGCGCCCTGGGGCTGGAACAAAGGCGAGGGGGCGCGCAGCATCGCCCCCGTGGCCCCCTGACGCACGGAGCAAACGCCAAAAGAATGAGGACGGGGTCCCCAAGGTAACCGGGACGCGGTACCCGCCCTCCCGGAGCGCAATGCCCAACCGCTGGGCGCGCGCAGAACCGGGGTCCCAGAGGCACAGGGGGCTTCAGACCGCAGGGTACGGGCGGCTCCTAGGAGGGGCAGGGTCCCCTGGAGTCCCCGGCGCGCCGCCGGGAAGCGGAGAACCCCTGCGTCCGCCTCCCGGGCGTGGGTCCCCGGTATACCTGGCAGCGTCCTGTGCACCGTGTTGCCCATCGCTGCGTCCGGGCGGCGGCTAATTGCGCGGAGGCCCCGGGGCCGGGGCCGGGGCCGGGGTCGGGCTCCGGGGCATCGCGGCTGCACGGGCGAGCCGGCGGGCGGCAGCTGGGGCGGGCGCAGGAGGAAGGCTGCGGGCGGCGGCGGCGGGAGGAGGCGGAGCCACCGGCCGGGACTCGCCGGCCCCGCCCCCGCCGCCCGCAGCCTCCAACCGTGCAGGGGCGGGGCCGCGGCCGCGGCATCTTTTGAAAGTTTGCACCGGGCGGCGGGAGGGGAACGCTCGTGCGCCCGGGCCTGGAAAGCGCGCGGGGCAGCCGGGCACTCGGGGTGCCAGGCTCGCCGGCTTGCTCCCCGGGCACGCACGCCTTCATTTCAAGGCTCAGAGAAGGCCTACTGGGCGCCAACCCACTGAGAGGCGCTGGGCCGCGGGGGAGTTCCAAGCCCGGGTGCTCGCGGAGCCCTAGGGAGGCAGGGACGGACACTGCGAGCAGATCCCTTCAGGCCGTGTAAAGGGCTGGAAGCCGGCACGGCCAGCTTGGCCGCGGGTCGGAGTGGAGTCTGTTCTCCTCCAGAGAGCATGGGCCTGGGAGGTTGGGAAGATGGAACTGCTGATAGTCCGCCATTCACTCGTTCCTTACAATGTTGACTATGTCCTCTGCCCCAGGTGCTGTTGATGCCGCAATCAAGGTCGGACAAGGTCCTTGCCCGTGAAGCTCTGTCGTGGTGGTGACAACAGAATATAACGGCCAAAGCCACGGAGAAAACACCAGACAGTGATGGGACGACTTTGTTTCCAGGGCTTCAGGGGCACGTTCGGGGGTGGGGTGGGGTGGGGTATGTGAGTGTCCTTTGCCAACCAGGAAGGACTCCTCTGTGGAAAGAGCTGGAGAGTTCACGGCAGAAGCGGTAACACAACCTTCTCACTCATTCCTCTACTCCTCAGGTGTTCTCTGAGCACCTTACCCCCTACAGGCATGTGCGAGGCACCGGAACCAACTCGGTGCAGAGTGATACCCACTAGCCCCTGCGCTCACTGGGACCCATTTTACACATGGGAATATGGGGCTCAGTTGGTCCAAGATGACAATTTCAAATCACTTTGACCTTCCTCTATTTTTCTATGTTCGCGTATCGCTCAGGACCTGTAAACTATGTGTTTTCTCCCCAGCTGACAGATGGGCAAACCGAGGCTCAGAGCAGGAAAGAGAGGTGTCCCAGCTCTCCCCTCTGGTAAGAGCCAATGATGTTCTGGAGCTATGTGGCAAAGGGGAAGTAGCTAGCAGAGACCCTCTCGGCCTGGTTGCTCCGGGAACTCCGGGAACTGGTACTTGTATCGCCCAGTTCATTCTAGAGAAGTCTCCCTCTTCACAGTCGCCTCAGAGCCTCCATCTCCAGGAAGCCTTCCCTGCTCTTTTCTGCACCTGCAGAACATTAGGGCCTCGTGCACCCCAGGCAGGCACTGGTGGGATGTGCAGCCCACCCACTTAGTGGGCTGCTCTGAAAATGACTGTAAAGGGCCTGTTTGCATCAACCTCCCAACCTCCCAGCTGGAAGCCCCCCTTCACCTGTACCTCCGCTCCTTCCTCAACAGTGCTGGCCTCCAGGGCGCCCCAAACGCACATGGACGTTGTGGTTAGAAGTTAAGTAACTGGGAAGGTGCCCACGCTAAGAATAAATAAGTAGGCAATACAAGGCAGTCTGTGATCAGACACACTGTGAGGAGTCGGGGCGGGGGGGACCCTTCTTTTGCCACCTTCTGCCTTACCAAGCATGATGTCCTTCTCCAGGGACTTGCCCACAGCATGTAAGACGGTGTCTTGCTATCCTTACCTTTTAGGAGCCATTTCAATGGCACCTTATATTAAAATGATTTTTCAAAAAACAAAATGATATTACTACAGGATCCTGGTGAGTGCAGCAAAATGTCCAACTGCTCACCATAAGGTTGGTGGTTTGAGCCCACCTCCCACTCAATGGGAGATAGATGAGACTGTGTACGTCCATCAAGAGTTACCCCGCAGAAACCTTAAGGTAAAATTCTCCTCTGTCTTATAAAGTCGCTATGACTCTGAATCGACTTAACAGCAATGAGCTTGGTTTTTTGTTTGAACTAAAGTAGTGAGTTAAATACTACAAGTAGACATCTATTTCATTTCCATTTCTTAAACTTCGTTCTATTCAGCTTTATTGTGCATCTTCTCGGGGAGGGGGGGAGGATAGGGTTGGCCTTTGCTTGGGTTGCCTTATTTGGACATCTGTGTTATTGGCTCGACCCTCAGAGGTTCCTGTGCATTGCATCTTGTCCCCACCATCACATCCTGGATGCAGGAGCTGTAGGGTGTTACTTCTCTGTGCACTCCACTCTACGCAGGTACTTACTACCTAGTGGCAACAGCTGGCTGCAGAGACTCATGCTCTGTGCTGGGAGCAGACAGGAACGGAGGGGAGAAGTGAAGGAAGAAACGAAGGAGTAGGAAATGTGAAGAGATGAGTTTTAGTTGACAACCATCTTGAGTCCTGGCATGATCACTAGTTATATGAGTGGTGGCTGTTGGGTGGTGTTGAGTCAATTTTGACTCATTGCTACCCAAGGTGGCAGAGTAGAACTGCCCCACAGGGTTTGACAGACTGCAACCTTTATGGAGGAACTCTGGTGGGGCAGTGCTTAAAAGTATTTGCTAAGTACAGGTCGGTAATTCAGACCCACAGGAGAGAGATGTGGCTGTCTGCTTCCATAATGGGGTATAGCCCTTGTGTTAACTAAGTCCATATTGAAGAAACATGCCAGATGGTGTGATCCAGGATTGTAAATACTAAAATCCAAATCCAGAGGAGGGAATGACATCAGCGCTTAAGTTGTGAACACTAGCTTTGCAGAAGGCTATGGATGACCGTGGAAGCTTCAAATCCATCTGCAGGGTCCACACAAGAATGAAACGTCTAGTCAGTGGTTCTCAACCTTCCTAATGCCACAACCTTGTAATGCAGTACCAGTAAAACTTTAAGTAATTCATGCAGTAGCCCCTTTAAAAAACACATAAAATGAAATAGAAAAGAGTTGCAGCCTCGGAAATCCACAGGGTGGTTCTACTGTCCCCTGTCGGGTCACGATGAGTTGAAATTGACTTGAGGGCTGTGGTTTGGATTTGGAATCTTTATGCTAACAGACCTGCAGGGCTTCTTTTTCTGCAGTGGGTTAACCCACAAACCTCATGGTCAGTAGCCAACCACCCTATCCTTGCCAGCAGGGTGGGGAGAAAGAATAAACTATCAGGGATGCATTCATAAAGTATAGTCTCTAGAACATAGGAGGGGCTTGGTGCTCCAGTGTACGCTGAGTAAAGCACTCTGGGGGATGTCTCTTTGGTTCTGGGCACTGCACCGTGGAAGGGAACCAAAGCTGGTCTTCGAAGGTGGGCAGACGGCTCTGGGATGGCTGACCCTGGAGGGTGCAAGGAGAAGCCGAGTCATGCCCTGGAAGAGTGGATGGGGAGGGGTTTCCCATACCACATTTCCCCTCAGGCGTCTTCAAGATCAGTGGTCCCAGAGCCCTTGCAGCCCCCATGGAGACCCAGAGAGGATTATGGTTGAAGCTCATCAGCTTGATTGGCCCTGAAAGAACTACAGCCTCCCTCCATTGTACCAAATGGCCTACTCCGTCCCCCCTGCACCAGGGTCATGCCCCTCACCCCATTTTTGACACCCCTATCGTCCCAGGTGGCATAATGGTTATGTATTGAGCTGCTAACCGCAAAGTCAATAGTTCAAACCCACCAGCTTCTCCTTGGGAGAAAGGCAAGGCTTTCTACTCCCATAGAGTGACAGTCTCATGATCCCAATTCTACCTTACAAATCCGGCTAGACCAGAGCATGTACACAGGTACAGATAAGAGCAGGAAGCATAGGTTAATCCAGGACCAATATTAAGAGTAGTGATACCAGGAGGGGAAGGGGAAGGTGGGGAGAAAGGGAGAACCAATCACTGATCTATATATAACCCCCTTCCTGGGGGCGGACAACAGAGAAGTGGGTGAGGGGAGACATCAGTCAGTGTAAGACATAAAAAATAATAATTTATAAATTATCAAGTGTGAGGGAGAGAGGGAGGGTAGAGGAGGGAGCGGGGAAACGAGGAACTGATACCAAGGGCTCAAGTAGAAAAGAAGATGTTTTGAAAAGGATGGTGGCCACACATGTACAAATGTGCTTGACACAATGGATGGATGGATTGTGATAAGAGCTGAAAGAGCCCCCAATAAAATGATTTTAAAAAGAGTTACAGTCTCAGAAGCCCACAGGGGAAGTTCTACTCTGCCCTGTCGGGTCTTTATGAGTCAGAATGGATTGGATGGCAGGGAATTTTGAAAGAAAACAGGTTTTTTTCCCCCCAAATTCTGGTTGAGGGCTAGTTGGGAATCTCAGATACATCTGTCTGTCTGTGAGGGGCCTGGGTCTCAGGCACAGGGGCGGACTGTAAAGGATAGGGTGGGCGCTGCAGCATGGGGGCCCCTAGCACATCTGAATTGCCTCCCTGATCCAACCGTCAGACCATATCCAAGGGGATGAGTGTCTCATACCCTTTTCCAAATGAGGATGCGGGGCCTAAGGTCACATGCCCTAGGGTCTTGACTGCAGAGTGGCAGAGGTAGGATGGGTGTGGAGGCATGTCTGTCTCCAAACCTCACTCCCCCAACTTAAGGAAAACAGTTCTGCCTGCTGCCAGGCCCTGGGGCTGGAGAGGAGTGAGGGGGATCTCAGAACCAGGCCCAGGGGACACTAAATGGTTCACTGAGGCCTGGGAGGGGGGCAGGGCAGGAGCCAGAGGCCTCCTGGGGCCCAGAGAGAGGCCTCTGGTCATAACCCTTCCCGGGCTTAACTTCTGGGCACTGCCCTCACCCACATCTAGAATCCTGCAGATGCCACCACCCACCCTTGGCACCAGGGCTGAGCTTGGGTGGCAAGGGCCCCTGGGTGGGGCTGCTGAGCTTGGTTGTGCTGTGTTGGCAGAGCGCCTCAGAGCAGCGGGCAGTGGGAGGCCTGGCAGGGCTCCCCACGTTTCTACCCCAGGGCGCGTCCCGGCAGGCCTGCCCCACGCACTTGTGAGCCGTCAGGTGCACTGGTTGAAGGGTGTGCAGGAGCTGAGGGTGGGGTGGGGGTGGGCGGGAGGTGCCTACTGCGGGCACTGAAGTGAAAGTATCTGACCCTCTAACTTCCCAGCTTCTCCACCCACTTCATGAAGCTGGAGTCCAGGCTGAAGTCAAACCACAGAGCTTGGGTTTAAAATTGCTCCAGAAAAAATCTGCTTTCCAGCAAGTCTTGACTTCAGAAACCACCTATT
The DNA here is from genome assembly GCF_050624435.1 of Tenrec ecaudatus. Taxonomy (NCBI): domain Eukaryota; kingdom Metazoa; phylum Chordata; class Mammalia; order Afrosoricida; family Tenrecidae; genus Tenrec; species Tenrec ecaudatus. Next base: position 186,597,761 of record NC_134531.1, on the reverse strand, counting down.
TCCAGACCCAGCCTTCCCAAGAGAGGGTGCTCACCCGGGGAAAGACGCTGTTTGCTGTGCCTGGTTGCCTAGTGTGAACCACACAGCGGCGACCAGGCGAGCCCTCCTCTCCACATTCTGGGAGCAAGGCAAGTCACACCTGTGGCTCTTGAGTGGGCTCCTGGCAGCCAAATGTGGGTCAGCGTAGAGCTGTCCTCTAGGGTTCCCAATGGCTGAATTTTCAGAAGTCGGTTAGCCAGGCCTTTCTTCTGAGAGACCACTGAGTGGACTCGAACTCCGTTCTAGCCAAGGGCTTTAATTGTTTGTGCCTTCAGCATGACCATAATCCCCATTTTGCCAAAAAGAAAGCTGAAGCTCAGAAAGAGGAAGGCCCGTACTGAGTTCACCCAGCCCACAGGAAGCCGCACCTCGAGGAAGAAAGCATCATCTCTCTACAGCTGAGGAAAGGTGGCTCAGAGTTTGCAGCCAGCAGTCCGTGGCAACACAGCAGTGAGCCTAGGGGCAGATGCCTGCTTTCGCATGCTCCCCAGTTACTGTTATCATGGGGTACAGCATCTGGCTACATCATGCCTGGCAGCCAAGGCAAAAAGGGGAACAAGGTGTCCCGGAAGATGGAGACGATGGATCTCTCTCCTGCTTCTGCTCAAAGAGCCCTCATGACGTCCAGATGGATGGTCATCTTGCTGGCCATTTGAAAAGGCCAAGGACTGACATTTTCCTGAAAGCCAGTGGAGGCAGCTCTGCCAAAGGCTGGGGGAGGGGGGCGGTGTCAAAGCTGCCTTGAACTCACAGCACAGGGATGAGCTCAGCTGCTCTGCAACCCCTGGGCCGGGAGCCCCAGGCAGGAGCGGAGTTGAAATCAGTTCATGAACCTGTGAACTTCACATTTGCCGTGCAGTTACAGTGGTGGTCACAGCACAGTCATAGCCAACACTTATTGAGTGCCAGGTGCTGTGCTAAGCCTTTTACATGTAGCCCTTCCATGTTGGGTGCCATTGATTTCTGACTCCGACTGACCCAATGACAGACTAGACCAGCCCCGGAGAGTTTCCCAGGCTGTCGTTTTTACAGGCGCAGATGCCCAGGAGCACAGCCTAACCTTTGTGCCACACCGACGTGCCCATTTTAAGGATGGGAAAGTGGAAGTCCAAAGAACGTGGGTCCCACAGGCCGAGAACGCGCTGACCCAATGTCAGCCTCACTGCTGTCAAGGTGATGTCGACTCATAACCCTATGGCACAGGGGACAACTACCCCTGTGAGTTTCTGAGCTCGTGGCTTTTCATGGGAGTAGAAAGCCCCGTCTTTCTCCCAAGAGCGAACAGTGGTTTCCAACTGCTGACCTTGCAGTTAGTAACCCCCTTTGTAACCACTGCACCACCAGGGCGCCTGCTTGGTTTAATCCTCACAATAGAGCCTCTGAATAGAATAAGGGTGAGGGGTGAAGGCCTTTGTCTATGAAGCCTCATTTAATCGCCACCCCACTCCCTGCAAGACGAAGCCACTATCTTCTCCATTCAGGGCAGGCCGGCAGGCTGAGCGGGATGGCCGTGCCTTGTCCAAGGCCACACAGCCACGCGGTTGAAATACAAACCCAGTTGTTGGTCCTCCCGTGCCCAGTGGCGTCCTGCACCATAGACTGTGACACTGTTCAGTCTGGCGCTGTCCTGACCACTGGCACGTGAGTCCACTGTCGCAGACGTGGCAGCTCACCTCATGGAGCCCTTCTCTCGTTTTTGCTGACTCTGCCTACCCTTTACCAAACAGGATGGTCCACTCTAGGGACTGGCCTTTCCTGATGACACGTGCAGTCTGTAAGCCGAAGTCTCGTCATCCTGTGTCGGAGGAGCCTCCTGCCAATAGTTCCTCTCAGACTGAGGCGTTCTTTCTGCTGGTGGTCCACGGATGGTCAAGGTGCCTCAACACGCTGATGCGATGTGTTGTTAGGTGTCGTCGGGTCAGTTCGACGCACAGCCACTCTGGACAGCAGAGCAGAGCACGGCCCTGTCTCCTGCCATCCTCACCATTGTTCGCATGTTTGAGTGCGTTGCTGCACGATCCGTCTTGCCCAGGGTCTTCCTCTTTCGCTCTGACGTCAGGGAGCTGTGGCCAGAGAAGCAGCCCTCAGTGGGACAGCTGGGGTGTGATGTGTGGCCCTGTCAGGAACAGGAAGCGTAGCAGAGCGCAGTTGGGACCCTGCACCTGGCTGGCCTAGGTGGCTGACTTTTGGGGAAGTAGATTGCCAGGCCTTTCTTCCCAGGCATCTCCAGTAGACTTGAGCCACCAGCCTTTTGGTTTGTACTCGAGCGAGTTCACCATTTGCGGGGTCTGGGAACTCCGAAGGAACATGGGCCTTCCATGAAGGGGGTCATGAATGCCATCAAAGGTAAGGGAGGCACCCCCTCCCCACAACAACTCCTAGTCCCCACCGATGCTACTAGCTCTGCTACCACCGGGCCCTTCTGACCCCGTCCTGTGACACCGCGGGCACTCACTCTGTGCCAAGCCTACGGTCAGACCTGGGAGCCACAGCCACCAGCAAGGGCTGCAGTCATACCCCAGCGGGCATGAGGAGGAGGCCAGTTGGCCTGAGAACCAGCAGAGGTGAATTGGAGAAAGCTAGAATCCTGGGCCAGCTCGGGGTGGGTGACTTGGTGGAAGACCCACCTTGAGAGCTCATGCAATGGCCCACCCATGGGACCCCAACACTCTTTGAGGTTCGCAGAACCGTGACCCTTTCCTGACCCCCTTCCATCTGTATGAGAGCCTCTCTGCCCTTTTCCAAAGAGGAGAAGAGTTTCCCTCCCTGCTGAGGCTTGGTTTCGGGGACCAGTCTGCTTGGGTTCCCAGCCTGGCTTCCTTGCTTCTAGCTGGGTAGACCTGGAGTATGTTCCTCAACGTCTCTGTGCCTCACTTTCCACGTGTGTAAAATAAAATAATAATAGTATCACCTCGTAGGCTGGCTCTGAGGATGAAGTGAGCTGAAGCGTGTGAGCGGCTTGGATCAGTGCCTGGCACGTCGTAGGTGCTCAGTGAAAAACAAGCCAACATGATTACTCTAGTTCCTAGGGTCACGCAGTGGACTCGGCCTGTTCTGGGAGCTCCATAGTTGGTAGTTCTCTCTCACTGACTCCACTCCTCTTGGGAAAGAGGTCTGCGCACCTCAGGAGGCCAATGGCATCCTTCGTGCCGGGGAGAGTTTAAGAGCAGGGCCCTGGGACCTCGAGTAACTTGGTTCCAAGGTCAGCTGGGGCATTTGCTGGCTGTGAGAACTTAGGCACGTCCCATGACTTCTCCGTGCCGCAGTGGCCACAGCTGTAAAGTGAAGCAAACAACACAAAGGATCTGAAAGGCTTGCGGTGTGGTGAGATACCACTGAGTCCGCTCCCACGCGTGGCAGCCTTGCATGCCTACACCTGAGCAAAACAGAGCCGAGGCCTGCACCGGCGTCATGATCTTTGACACCTGAACCATGGTGAAGATGAAGAGCTAGCAGGCCTGAAGCCTTTACATACGTGCTAAGCCCTGATGGCATAATGGTTACATGTTAGGCTGCCATCTGCCAGGTCAGCAGTTCAAAACCACCAGCCCCTCCTCGAGAGCAAAAGGAGGCTTTCTACTTCTCTAAAGAGGTATCGTCTTGGAAATTCACAGAGGCAGTTCTACCCTTCCCTATAGGGTCGTTATGAGTCGGCATCGACCCGATGGATGGCAGTTAGTGACTGAGGCAATAGTCCTAGAGAGCAAAGCCTTAAACTGGTTCTTCCTGGTGCTATTGTGGCTGACAAAGTGAGACTGGGACAGATTGGTATTTGCAGTGATACCTGGAATAGGGAAATTTTGAGGTCCACACCCTGCCAGAAATGTCACCTTCCAGAAAATGTTCTCGGATTGATTGTGGTGATGATTGTACAACTCGTCTTGATATGATTGAATTAATCAATTGTATGACGTGGTTGAAGTGCCAATAAAGGTGTTTAAAAAAAGGACACTTCATCTTCCTCTTAGGAAACTCAGGCAGCGTTTCCATTGCACAGCAGCTAAATCTCTTGATCAGCAGAGATGGACATCGTGGCGCTCAGCTCAAAAAGGTGGCTGCCCATGCCACTTGGAATGTGTGTCACTGCCCACAGACCTGGTAACAGCCGTCTTCCTCATCAGGACTCTGACAGGTCTGACGGTGCCTCTTCTGAACCTCCCGTTCCAGGGCTCCATTCGGCATGTTTTCCTGTTGCCGACGATCAGTCCGGACAGCTGCACATTGCTGCTTCGGTTCACCCAGCATCACGTCATCTATCGTGATGGGACTGGTTCTGGCACGATGGATGAGGCCCTGCCGGGGAAACTCAGGCCCATTCTACTTCCCGCTCGCCAGTCTCTGCTCTCAGTCTTTGAAGCTGGAACCCACATTTAGGAACATGCCACAGCCGTCATCTCAGAGAGATGGCGTAAAGCGGCGTCAATTCCCGAGGTAGCTACCGCAGCTTTCTATGCCAGCAGAAACTTAAAAAGAATTTTAAAATCCCAAACACTTCCTACTATGAAGCAATAAAAGAAAACACACAGCAGTTGCTGTCCAGTCAATGGTGTTCCAATGCGTAAATTATGCTCCAGAGTAGAATTATGCTCCATAGAGTTGATTGGGCTGCTAAACGCATGGTTGGTGGTTCAAACCCAGGAGCTGCTTCTCAGGAGAAAGAAGAGGCTGTCTGTCCCTGGAAGGATTTATAGTGCCTTGGGGACTCTCTATAGAGCTGTTCTGATTCTGAATCTAATTGATGGCAATGGGTTTGGGTTACTATTATTATTCTTTTAATATTTTAGATTTACAACATTTTTTTTTGTTAAGAATCTATCCAGCAGAACACACACCAAGCCAACCATGCCTACTAGACATGTCTACTAGAATACTAACTGCATTTTTCATATTCAACCATTTCACCGTCCTCTGCTGAGGTGTTCTTAGATCCCTGTCTCATCTTGAGAGTTGCTGCTGGCCCTTGGACCCCATGAGGATGAATCTCAAAAGCTCACGGTGCTCGAGGCAGGCATCATTTGCTAGGTAGGCTCAACTATTATTTGGTCCCCAGGATTTTCAACCGCTGAATTTTCAGACGCAGACTGCCAGACCTTTCTTCTGCGGTACCTCTAGGTGGAGTCGAACACCCAGCCTTTGCCAGCAGCCAAGCGCTTAACCACTCACACCACCGAGGGACCTCCTCCCCTACACAGGGTAATGGTTTAATGCATGGAAGCAGAGCCCATCAACACAGCTTTTCAGAGTTCTAGCCGGGATGGTTCCGACGAGGTAAGGGTCACAGAGGAGGAAGGCTTATGCTAAACATTCGTCAGCAAAGGTTGAGCACAGACCAGTACACTCAGAATGATCTCATGCTTGTCCAAACAAACGAAGCAGATGAAAAGCCAGGTATGGGAACATGATGACAGGAAGAACAGACAGGAGGATCCCTGAGTGCGAGGGATACAGGCATTTTGTTGTTGTTGTTGTTTTCCACCTGCCTTGTCTACCTTTTGGAAAATTTTAAACATTCCACAATGAGCAAGCGTAAAATGTTTCCAGTGGAAGAGAATTCAATTAACTACGTTTTTAAAAGTGCCGTTTTATCTGGGAGCAGAAATGCTGCCTGACCGGTCTTGGACATCCTGGCAGAGGCTGATGGTCAGTTTCCCAGCAGGGGGTTGACACTCTGGGAGGGCAGTGCAGCTGGACGGGCATGGTTCTGGGCCAGCCGCTGCGTGATTGGGGTCATGGGGCTGGGCGTGGGGCACTGATATGAAGCTGGCCGGGGGAGGGGGTGGGGCACGTACAAAGAAAATCCTGTAAAATCATTGCCGGATGGTAGTTGTCCTCATGACTTGGCCACACCCCAATGTTGCCTGCACAATCCCTCTTATTTCTTCAAAAAAATTTGCCTCCTTTAAAATGTTTCAGAAAACTAGAACACACTCTTAAGAGGAATCAAAATAGACTCAAATAAATGGATGGCTATATCTCCTTTATGGATTTGAAGATTCAGTATTGTGAAGGTGTCAGTTCTCTGCCAACTAAGGTATAGATTCGGTGCATATGGCCTGAATCAAATCCTAGTAGATGCACCAGTGAGCTTGGAAATGATGTTCTAAAATGTATTTAGGAATACAAAAGGAGAAGCAGAGCCAAGACAGGCGATAAGAAAGGAGAACAAAGCAGGAGGGTTTGTTGTAGTGGAGTAGGTAGCAATACCTATTATAAAGCTCTAGTAAATTAAGCAATGTAGTGTTGGTACAAGGATAGACCGAGAGACGAATGGATTACAGAATCCTGACATACACGGACATATGTTTTAATGACAGTGAGAGGAAGGATGATGTTTGCAATGACTAGTGCTGGGTCAGTTGGAGACCCCTGTAGAAAAACAATCCAATCCCTACTTCACACCATTCACAACACCAGTTTCAAAAGAATTCTAGTTCTAAATGCTAAAGGCAAAACAACAAAAGTTTTAGAAAGTAATATCAGAGAATTTCCTCATAGCCTCAGGCTTGTAGCAAGATTCTTTTTAAAAAGGATTGATAAAATTACCTACATGGAAAATTCTTCTTCAAATGTGCTTGATACAATTGATGCATGGATTATTGCAAGAGTCCCCCAAAATGATTTATTAAATTTTTAAAAAGGAAATTCTTCTTGACAAAAGATATCAATAAGAGTATAAAAAGATAATTCCAGAGTGGGAAAAGATAGTTCTCACATACATAACCAACAAAGATTTATTCCAGAGTAAACATAGAACTACCAATTGATATGAAAATGAAGAATAAGTTAATAGAAAAATGGATCCAAACCAACATGTCACAGGAAAGAGATTCCAATGCCAAATATGTATGTAAAAAGATGATTAACCATCAATAATCAGGGGAATAAATATTAAAGTCACGATGAGATACCAATGTATCCCTACCCGGCTAACTAACATTTAAAATTCTGACAATACCACGAGTTGACAAGGATGCAGACTAATAGGAACTCTCCTATGCCGCTTGTGGGCATGTAAAGTCATACAATCACTTTGGGAAAGTAGTTGGTAGTGTCTATTATAGTTAAAAGCAGCCCTGGTGATGAAGTGAGTTATAAATCAGGTTACTAGCACATAGGTCAGCAGTTCAAACCCACCAGCAGCTCCATGGGAGAAGTATGAGACTCCCTCCTCCCATAAAGATTTAGAGCTTCGGAAACCCAAGGGCAGTTCTGCTCCGTCCTATAGAGTCTCTACGTCGGAATCGACTCGATTGCAGTGAGTTTGGGTATGGTCGTTCAAATGGGGGTACTGGTGGTTTGGTGGTCGAATCTTTAACTCCCACAGAGGAGCCTGGGTTCAGTTCCACTTCTTCCATGGCCACCACTCTGTCAGTGGAGGCTTTTGTGTTGCTAAAACTGCTAAACACATTGAGCAGTGCTGTCAGATTAAGACCAGGAAGAGAGGCCCAGTGCTCTCTACTTCCAAAAGGTCAGCCCCGGAAAGCCCTGTGGACCACAACCATCCAATCGACAGTGCCCTATAGGGATGGCGTGGACCCGGGCAGCAGTTCCTTCTGTGAGCATAGCGTTGCCGTGAGTCGGGAGCTGGCTGGACAATAGTTAACAATAACAACAACAACCAGTTTATGCCACGGGGCATCAGTTTCTCTCCATGTACACCCTGGTACCAATGGCCCTGCAGGACGAGCCCTAAGCCCTGGCCACCAATGTCCTTAGCACTTTTGCTCAGAATAGCTCCAAACCGGAAACATCTCAGCGGGCCGTTACCAGAAGGAGCCACAGTGTTGGGACAGACTCATCCAAAGGAGCACCATACATCCATGAGAATGGCCGAAGCACGACGACATGCAGCAGCCTGGATGGCCCGCCAATGACCAGTGACAGACACCAGCCTCCGGTGAATGGGTGCTACGCAATCCCGTGTGCATGCTGTGCAGGGGCACGCATCACCGCATGTAGGGGTGCTAGACACTGTGAGCAGAAGTCAGACTAGCTAACAGACGAGTCAGGCTCATGGTCACCTTTGAATCAAAAGGGGGAAGCAGCAGTGGGGAGACGGCTGAGAGGGACTACAGGGGAGCTGGGCATGTCTTGTCTCTAGACCCAGATGTTGGCTGTTTCCTAAATTATGGAATGGAATATTTTTACTTTCATGTGAGCCAAAGCCGCACACGGGCTGCTCTGTGTTCTTACAGCCATCGAGTGCATTCGAACTCACCGCGAGCAAATAGGACAGAGTAGAACTGCTCCTGTGGGTTTCCGAGACAGTAACTCTTCACGGGAGTAGAAAGCCTCACCTTTCTCCTACAGAACAGCTGGTGGTTTTGAACTGCTGAACTTGCACATCAAGACTCCCACTCTCTGCTATAATTCACAATAAAAAAATTTTAAAGAAAGAAACTTACAGGGTATTAAAAGAATTAAACTCAACGTAAGAGCTCCCGCCTCCCCACCACCACCAGCAGAACAGGAGTGAGAAACAGGGAAGGCACCACACCTTATTTCATGAAGGTGCAAATGCTGTACTCATCTTCAAAACAGAATTCAGAAGTGGAAGTGGACGCAGGAAGGCAGATTAGCATGCTTGTGAATTGGAAAATAAACTTGAGCACTGTCCGGCTGTAAGTAAGCCCGCCCGGGCTCCGTGGCTCGGTGGAGACGCTTGGTTTTGCCGTTGACTTATGAGGGGGAGATTTCCATTGCTGGAAGGAGTGTAACTCATGACTGTCTTATTGGAAGTTCATGTTCGGTATACAGCAAGCAGGAAATCACATGCTTTTCAACTAATGAAGTTCATGACGACAACATTTAGATGCAAACTAAAGGTTGGCGTGTTGTGGGGAAATGTCTAGATTCAAGATTCACTTAGGGAAAATGTGACCCCCAATGTGAAGACCCTTATCATGGCAGGAGGAGCCCTGGTGGTGTAGTTACACATGGGGCTGCAATCCACCAGGTCAGCAGTTCCAAACCTGCCATGAGGGAGACAGACAGGGCTTTCTCTTCCCCCGTAGAGTCACAGCCTTGGAAACTCACAGGGGCAGTTCTGCCATGTGCTGGAGGGTCGCTGTGAAGCAGCATGGACTTCATGGACTTCAGTGAGTTTGTGGTTTGGGTTTATCATAGCAGAAAGCAGTCAGTGACTTAGCAGGTTTTGAGTTGGGCTGCTAACTACAAGGTGAGCAACTCAAAGCCATCAGTGGCTCCACTGAAGAAAGATGTGACTGTCTGCTCTCCTGAAGATTTACCGCCTTGGCGACCCCAAGGGCCAATTTACTCTGTCCCGTAGGGGCACAATGGGTTGGAATGGACTTGATAATGTGTTTGTTTGTTTTGGTTTATCATAGCGAAAGGGACTATGTTGCTATGATGCTGAACAGGTTTTGGTGGCGTTTCCAGAGTAGAAAGAAAAGACTGGCAATCGACTTCCCATAAATCAGCCCACGTGAACCCTATGGAGCAGGCGAGTCTGGTCCTAGTGTGCATGGGGTTTCCATGAACCAGGAAGCGGCTCCGTGGAAGCCAGCCACAGCATCACCGCTGCTCTGAGCAGACTCTGACGTCTGGAGGTCAGCGAGCAGTGTGCTCCGGAGAGGGACAGTGTGCACAAAGGCCTAGGAGCCACGCAATACTGGAAAGCGTGGGGGTGGGGGAGGGAAGGGGGTGTCCAGTTTCTGGGGGAGCCCTGAAGAGAGCCCTGGGGGTTGAAAGAGGAGGGACAGGAAGAGGCTCAGAGGGAGGGGAGTGGATGGACCCAGCAGGGAGGAAAGGGGAGAGGCCAGAGATCTTTGGAGGAACAGGTGGTGGAGCAGGTGTAAAGAGGAAAGCAGAGAAGGGGCGTCCCTGGTCTCCCATTGTATGTGGCCCTGGTTCCTGAAAAGACCCAACAAAGCAGGCCCCCAACTCTGGCAGCTGCCTTGAAAGGCCTTGGCACCCATCTGCCACCAGGCTGGGCTCTGCCCCTGGCCCCCATTATTGCCAAGGTCTCGCAGCAACAGCCCCCCACCGCATCCTCCCCAGATTGGGGTAGGGGAGGTGACAAGCCACTGAGCCAGAGACTCCACATGGCAGACCCAGGATCTTGCTCTCCTTACACCCCTCTTTCGAGAATTTTCCATGCAAAAGAGACTTCCTGGTGCTGACACAAAGGAAAAATAACAACACCCCTCCCCCCACGACACCCCCAAACCTCAAACCAGGCCAAAGCAGCTGAAAGATCAAAGTGAAATTGTGCTCTCTGGCAGTCCCTGCTGGAGCCAGGGCGCGGTGTACGAGTGTTCTTGTCAGACATTTCCCCCCACACACACACACATACACGCCCCAGACACACACCAAATAGGCAGGCTTTCAGAGCCAGCCAACCACGCTGAGCAAACAGTTCTACCACTGCTGTGTGACCTTGGACAATTCCCTGAGCCCCATTCTCTCACCTGCTAAATAGGACCAAGAACGGTTCTGATCTAAGAACACTAGTCCAGGATCTTAGTATCTCCCGCCTCCCCCGATCAAAGTTGAAGGAGAGCGGGCTACCCCTGTGGGGAGAAGAGCTGACACCCCAACCAATGTCCTGTCCCCCTCAGAGGGAGTCTAGGTCCCTGTCCTCGGGGAGGGACTGCTCTAACGGAAGAGACAGCTAGAAACATGTATCACGCACCGTGGTGCCCATGGAATGGGGAAAATGCATCACTGAGAGGTGCGGTGTGTGCAGGGAAGCCTCTCCAGCCAGGGTGACCAGGGAAGGACACTAAGCAGGGGGCCTGGGCAGGAGGCCACAGGGAAGCTGGGACAGGAGAAGGTGGGCAACAGAGGAACAGTGTGCAGGGGGAGGAGGAGGGAGGGGGGCCTGTGCATGAGAGGACAGCCAGACAAGCCCAGCAGGGAGGCTCAGTTCACTGCCATTGAGGGGAGGCGGAATTAGAGCAACCGATAGGACAGGGTGGAGCTGCCTCTGTAGGTTTCCAAGGCCGTACCTCTTTATGGGCCTAGAAGGGGCTGATGCTTTCAAACCACCATGCCACCAGGGCAGCTTGGAGGATTGCAAATGATCCAGAAATCGCCAGAGTAGAGCAGCACACAGAGGCTACGGAGCTCATTCAAGCAACCCAGGGCTGTGTGCAATTGCTGAAGGATGTCGACTATCCGACCCCGAGTCCTAGACCCTTGAAGACTCAAGAGGAGAAGCCATCTCCCAACACGCCACCTCCCCCTAGCCCAGCCCAGCCTCCGAAGTCCCGCTGGGGTGCTTGGACCAGCCTCCGCGATGCTCTGTGAGCAGGAATGAAAGAATGAATGAGAGGGATATCTAGGCAGAGACACAACTGGGAAGTACTGGCTGGCAGGGGCTGGGGCCAAGCAAGGTCAGAGGGTCTCCCCTAAATCTGCCGCCAGGCCAATGGCCCTTCCAGGAAGGAGGTCCATCCAGACTCTTGGAGGGAGGAAGCCCTCTCCCTGCCCTTGGCCACAGGCAGCCAGCTTTAAAGCCTCTGCCCCCAGGGGAGCCGCAGGGATGAGTCTATGCTGCTCAGCAGTACCTTCAGGGCTGGGTCTGCACTCCAGCTTCTCCACAGCCCAGAAGGTGGGTCCGACTCCTGTCAGCGGGAGACAGAAGCAGGAGGCTGGGCCTGGCATCCAGAGCAGAATTCAAGGTTGGAATTCGGTCTCCCGAGGCTCTGGGCTGCCTGATGGGAAGGCATGTGGTCAGAGATATACATGTAACCCCCAAACCAAATCAGCTGCCATCACCTCTAACTCATAGGGCCAGCCTGTGTGCTGGGCAAGAGCTGCTGATCATGGAGGACAATATGCAGGCCTTTTCTCCGCAGCACCTCCCAGGGGACTAGAACCTCCCTCCTTTGGACAAGAAGCTAAATGCAGTCCCCAACTGCACCTCCCAGGGACCCGAGCTGGCACGTAGGTGAGCTCACTGTGCATGCAGATGTGTCCAAGGGCTAGTGTCCCCCATGGCAGGGTTCTGTGGCCACAAATGATTCCCCAGGCCTCATTAATCCACGTCAGGTCTACAGATCTCCGCTGCTTCTCAGCCTGAGGTGGGGATGGGAGAGGTGGGGGGTGGGGGCGGTATTATTTCAGGCCCCGTCACATGAAAACAGTCTGAGGCTCCCCCTATTTTTAGCCACCAAGCAGCATGTACCTGCTTCTCCCCCACCAGGAGCAGCAGCATGGATAAACATCCGTTCGCACCGGCAAAATAATTCCTTAAGTAAAGCAGCTACATGCTGGCATCCCCAGCGCTTGAAATATAAGCTCCTTGGATTTTTAATATCACACACGGTCTGGGTAATTTTAACCCAAGTGTATCAGCTGCTGCCTTATGGCATGAGTCACGGTTTGGGGTGTCAGGATAGCGGGGGCAGGTTGGTGGGCTCGGCGGGTGTGGGAGGGCCAGTGCTCAATCCTGGTGGTCTGGGGTTTCCTGACACCCCCAGGGAAGGGTCTGTGGTCATCAGAGCAGCCAACACCCGACTGCAGGCAGGCCCCCCTCACTCCTGGCAACCCCGCGTGTGTCAGAGGAGGGCCGCTCCAGAGGGAGTTCAATGGCTGCTTTTGCGGGAGATTGCCAGGTCTCTCTTCCGAGGCACTGCCCACCTTCAGGTCTGGCTGAGAGAGCTGACCGTTGGCACCACCCATTCTCCTCCATGTGGGCTGCTGGAACACGCCCTGGTGACTCACTCCCGCGATGGAAGCCCAGCTCCCGCTGGGCCACCACACCAGCCACCTTCATGCAGCCGCAGGGCCTTTGTAGCTGCTGCTCCCTGCATGGAAAGCTCTTCCCCAGATCTCATCACTTGGGGGGCTCTGCTCCGTGTCACCTCTGCCTGCAGCCTGAATGCGCTCTCTAGGCTGACTTAGCCCGCTTTTCCCAGAGTCTGTCTAATTACGTATTAATGAAGCCCTCAGCAAAGGCTCTCCTTCCCGACTGTCGGGGGGAGTGGGGTGGTGGTGGTGGTGGTGGTCTGGGGGTCCCCTCAGAGAGCGGACCTGGGTAGGAGCAGGCAGTGAATAGCTATGCAAAGCATGGCTAATTAGCCAGCATGAGGCTGCTCGGCCAAAGGACGGGTCTTTGATCACAGCCCAAGGGCAATAGGACCTCAAGCCCTCTGGGAAAGGTGATTGTGTCCCTCTGGCCTCTAAAGGCCTGTTGTTAATGTCAAGTCATTGCAGGAGTGACTGCCATCCTAGGGGGCCTTGTGATGAGGGGAATGGAGAGAAGCTTTGTGGGTGTCTAAGCCAACTCCCCAGGTCTTCTGCCTGCAGGGAGGGAGGGAGCCCCGCTTCCCAGGCTCTCCTGTTGGTTGCTCTCAAGTCTCTTCTGACTCATGGCAAGCCCACGCCCAGAGAACAAAACACTGCCCGGCCCTGTGCCCTCTCCTGGTCCTTTGTCTTGCCCACTGGGTATTTGCAGAGCCTCCGGGCGAGGCAGAAACCATTGTGGGGCAATGGGTGAGACGCCGGGCTGCAGGCCAACACGTCTGCAGTTTGAACGCACCGGTAGGTCCCTGGGTGGAAGAAAGAGGAAGACCAGGTCCGAGACCCGCAGGGCCATCTCCCCTGTCCTCCAGGCTCACCGTGAGTCCGCGCCGACCCACGGCAGAGGGTTGGTTATTTTAATGGTCCACAATCAGGGGCTCATCTTCCAGGCAATATTCTGTTGTGAGGCCTAGAGAGAGTTTTCATTGTCTAATTGTGAGAAGTTGGTCTCCAGGCCTTTCTTCCTAGTCTGTCTTTAACTGCAAGCTCCCCTGGTGCCTGTCCATACACCAAGGTGACCCTGGGCCTGTTTGAAATACTGATGACACAGCTTCCAGCACCGTAGCAATGCACAAGCTACCACAGCCCAGCAAAATGACCAACGGGGGATGGCAAGGACAGGTCTGGACCCTTGCAATGTGCCCAGTGCCACAAGCGGTGCTCTCTTTAGCTCAACCCATCAAACCATCCCAGCCACCCGGGGACCGACACTGGCTTCATCAAACCTAAGACGGCATCCATCATAAAAGACATCTGATTTCAGACATGTGAATGAATGTGCCGCGTTGTCCTTTGCTAGGGCCCACTAGTCAGGATCGAGTCGCTTCAGACCCATAGGGACCCGGTACACAACAGCCTGGATCTGCCCAGTCCTGCTCCAGCCTCACCATTGGTCTGAGGTTTGAACCCACTCTGCAGCGGTGGGGTCAGTCCATCGTGTCGAGAGCCTTCCTCTTCTCTGCCGTCCTTCCGCTTTACGAAGCATGCCGTCCTTCTCCAGGGCCTGACCTCTCCTGACAACATGGCCACAGTGCACGGGATGAAGTCCTGCCAGCCTCTCGGGAGCAATCGGACTCTGCTTCTTCCAAGACCGATCTGCTTGTTCTTCTGGAAGTCCATGGTCCTTTCAATATTCATCACCAGCACCGTCACCCAAAGACCTCCATTCTTCTTCCGTCTTCCTCCCTCAGGGTCTCGCGTTCACATGCCTATGAGGTAATGGAATATACCATGGCACAGATCAGGGCACCTTAGTCCTCAAAGCACTCCGTCTGCTTTTCAGCACTCTAGAGTTCTTGTGAGAAGGCCGGGCTGTCTACTCCCATGAGCAGTTACAGTGTCAGAAACTCATGGAGATGTCCTACCCTGACCTAGAGGGTCGCTATAAGTTGGCATTGACTTAAAAGCAGCGAAGTTGAGTTTTTGAAGAGATTTTTTGCAGCAGATTTATCCAATACAATGCATCTTTTGACCTCTAGACTGCAGCTTCCATGAGCATTGATTGCGGCTCTAAGAAAGACAATGCCCTTGACAACTTCAACCTTTTCTCCATTGATCATGATGTTACCGATTGGTCCAGTTGTGAGGATTTGGGTCTTCTTTACCTTTAAGTGTCATCCACACTGAAGGCTGCAGTCCTTGATCTTCATCAGCAAGTGCTTCAAGTCCTCCTTACTTTCAGCAAGCAAACTTGTGTCATCTGCACATAGCAGGCTGTTGATAAGGTTTATATACAGGGGGATACAATTTAATCTGCAACAGATAGAGAGGCCCTTTGGAGTGCCTTTCTCTCCTCTACATCAGCGCTCTCTGACCTCACGGCTGTAAGAATCACTGAAGCATCCTCTCACACCCTGCTCTTCTCAGCCTCCTGACATCATAGGGCTGGCCGGGGCTCTAGAATCTGCCATTTTGCAACTCCCACTCTGCTCCTATCTGTGGTTCTGTCTAGAGGTTCACAGTCCTCGGCCTGATGCCCCCCAACGTAAGCAAGGCGAGCCCTCTGGCTGGGAAGTGGCAGAAGAGAACACTCATAAACACACCTGCTGAGAAACTGTATCAGCCTGTCACACACTCCCAGCCATGCGGACTCACCTGTGATTCCCATCAGGCTCTGAAGTACCCCCTCCTGGGCCCTCATTCCTTAAGTTCTGCAGGTTGCTGGCTCCCTGGCACCCCAGCTGTCTCTGAGTGCAGGGTACAGGCAGGCTTACGGTGTACGCACAAGCTGTCTGTCCTTTTAGATGCACATGGGGACCTCTGGGAGGCAATGTTGGTACTTGCCCTCAGGTTGGATCTGACCCCTGGCAACCTGAAGTGTATAACCAAACCACCATTGGTCCCGTGCCCAATGACTGCTGCTGGGGTTCAGCCCATTGCCACTCAGCCACTGAGTCCGTCCATCTCACTGAGGGGCTCCCTGGTCATCACGTGCCCTTGACTTTCTCGAACACGATGTCCTTTTCAAAGAGAGGGGCCCTGGTGGTACAGTGGCTATGCACTCGGCTGCTAACTACAAGGTCACAGCTCAAAGCCACCAACTGCTCCGTGGGAGCAAGGGGAGACTTTCTACTCCTGTAAAGAGCTTGAGGCAAGCCAGCTGGGGTGCAGTTAATAGCGATGATGCATACAACTTTCTTCTAGTTCTTTCAAGCTGCCTCACCCCACCCCACCCCACCCCCACTATCATGATCCCAATGCTACCTTACAAGTCTGGCTAGACCAGAGCATGTACACTGGTGCAGATAGGAACTTGAAACACAGGGAATCCAGGACAGATAACCCCCTCAGGACCAACAATGAGAGTAGAGTTACCAGGACAGTAAGGGTAAGGTAGGGGAGAAAGGGGGAACCGATCACAATGACCTACATGTAACCTCTTACCTGGGGGATGGACAACAGAAAAGTGGGTGAAGGGAGACATTGGACAGTGTAAGACATGGAAAAATAATAATTTATAAATTACCAAGGGCTCATGAGGGAGGGAAGGTCGGAAGGGAGGGGGGATATGAGGAGCCAATACCAAGGGCTCAAGTAGAAAGAAAATGATTAGAAATGATGATGGCCACAAATGTACAAATGTGCTTGACACAATGGATGTATGTATGGATTGTGATAAGAGTTGTACAAGCCCCCAATAAAATTATATATATACATATATATATATATAAAACAATTCAAGTCTTGGAAATTGACAGCGGACAGTTCCACCCTGTCCTGTCGGGTCGCTATGAGTCAGGATCAACTTGATGACAGTGAGTTTTGTTATTTTTTGTTTGTTTGGTTGGTCTTTTCTAATGATTTGTCCAAAGTAAGCAAGACAGTCCCACAATCATTGTTTCTAAGGAGAACTCTGTATTTCTTATTATTATTATTATTATTAAAATATCATTTTATTGGGGGGGTCTTACAGCCCTTATAACAATCCACACATCAATTGTACCAAGCATATTTGTACATATATTGCCATCATCTGTATTACTTCTAAGACCAACTGCTTGTTTGTTGGGCAGTCTAGAATATATACAGTTTCTTCTTCAACACGACCATTCGAATGTAACAGGAGGTCAGGCCATGTTTTTACACATATAACACGCACGGTATAGGTTTTGTTTTGTTTTTTTGGCAAACCACACAGCCCTCTTGCACACTAGTTTCCTGTGAGTGCTTTGTGTGTTATGCACGGACACGCTATTCTTGCAGGCACCATATTCGCTAAAACTACCATCCTTTATAAAAGGGGGGGGTCTCTGCTGGTGGCCCCCAGGCCCTGAGCAGGCCTCTGGGGCAGTTGGATGTCCTGGCACTTAGTCAGTGTCTCTTTGGGAGGTGCAGAGAAATCAAGGAGCTGGGGCCTCGCTTCTGCGCTCTCTGATATACAGCCTCACTCAATCTTCTGAAGGCTCATCACCCCTCACGGTTGGTCCAAAGGCTGAGGCTGGAGATGAAGGGGAGTCTGACTGGAGAGGTCCTTAGCTCTGGGCAGTCTGGTGGTTACTCTGAGGGCCTAGGGAGTCGTTGAGGATTCTGAGAAAGTCGTGGATTCGAGGGAAAAGAAAGTGGAGACCAGTTCCCTGGGGAGGAGACCATGCATCACTGCATCCACCATCAGCACGTATGGAGAGTCTACTGGGGAAGAACCCGTTCTCAGGGAGCTACCGCCCAGTTGCTCAGCGGTAGCCAGGGTCAGCCCAGAAGTGGACAGTGGATAGATTCCGCCGGAAAGTACAGCTTTATTTTACCAAGGATGGAAAAGCTGAAAGTGAATCTGCCTGCTAGGACCAATGTCCCTTTATCCCTGCTCCACCCTCTCTTAGAGGGCAATGACCTTGGACAATTCGCTTCGCTAAGTGACTGCCTTGTTTACAATGGGGGTAAAATGGCACATGCCTCACAGGGCTGTTGGGAGAGCCCCAGGAGGCACACGCTGTGGTGTCCTCCAGTAGCGTGGGAAAGGACCCTTAGGGGTGGTGGTGGTGGGGGGACTTAGCTCGGGGGGGGGGGGGCGTGATAGAACATCTCCGAGGGGTAGGCCCGGCTGAGGCTCTCAGTGAGCAGAGGCGCAGAGAATGGATCTTTCTCAGGGCAGTCCTGCGTGGTTGTTGCCCGGAGCCTCCTGCCTTCCCGGCCAACCTAGCCAAGGGAGCACTTCCAAACCGAGGGAGTGCTCAGAGTCCACTCTGTTCCCTCTGCCTGGAATGCTTTCCACCCCTGCCCCTCCCCTGGCTGGCATCCCTCAGGCCTCAAGGAAGCCTTGCCTTTACCCCACCTTCCTTCTCCCCTGCTCAGAGCCCATGGGCTCCCTCCTTTCCCTCCTTCCTGCTTGTTGCTGTAAAATGCTGTCAGGCTGACTCCCACTCAGGGCAATCCGTGTGCACAGACAGAAATGACTTCAGAGGGTCTTAAGCCTGCGAGTCTTCAGAAGCAGATCACAAGGTGTATTTTGCCCCCCTGACCCAGGGGCCTGGAGGGGAGGGAGGGAGAAAGAGGGGAGGAGGCTCAAACTGCCAACCTTTTGGCTAGCAGGTGAACATTGACCTGTTGGTGCTGGCCAGGAAGTCCCCTTTCATAGGGGTCACTGTGCATTTATTCATGAGCTTGCTTAGTTATTGCCTCTCTCCCTTTGTCTGTGATTTGTCGCAGGCAACAGCCCCAGTCATTTGTTCACCTCTATATCCTTGGCTCCTCGCTCAGGGCTGGCTCAATAAATGCTGATCGAAAGGGCAAATGAGTGAGGCATGAAGCAAAGCAGTCCTTACCGAAGGACCTGCTCTAGTCGAGAAGAGCAGACACATGCATGGAGGGGTGGTGGTGGGACCCATCATTGGCTCTCTGGGCTAGGAGATTCCACAGAGGACTTATTTAACACCCCGCAGCCCTGAGACAAAAGGAGTCAGTGAGGCTAGAAGCACTTCATCAAGTCACACATAACTTTCTGTGTGACTTGGGCAAACCCCACTGGCCTCTCTGAGCCTCGGTTCCCTCCCCTGAGAAAGGTCTGCCCTCTGTGTTATTGCAGGCCAAGTATCAGGCCCTGCACCTGGCACACAGTATGTGTTCAATAAACACCCCATTTTTTCTAGGAAAGAGCATGTCATTTCGCCCACCCAGATAACCTGCTTCTCCCAAGATCTGTATGTCTCTTCCCATTAGCTAGCAGACTCTCAAAACTACATTAACACGGCGGATTGCAGCCCTGAAGAGGAAGGGCGAGGGAGCCGTTCCTATGTGAGTTGATTTAGAGGGAAACATTGTTTGCATTATGAAATTGTTGTTCGGGACCCCTCTCATTCACTGTGCAGGGGGCACAGGGGAACCCCAGTGACTGGGGCCAGGGTGGGTCTGTGGTGTCACTAGGGGTGTGTGGGAGGTGCGGACCACCCTGGGTGACACCGTAGAGGGGGTGACACCAAAATGACTATCAGATTTCTGTGCAGTGTTTCAGCAGAAACATATTCGTTTCTATTACAAACTCCCTTGAGTTAGAACCAGAGAGACGTTGTTTTTTGTTTTTTTTTCCCGTAAGCCCAGCTTAGGTTCACGAGCACACGTACAAGGCTGCACCTCCTTGCTGACTTACGTTTCAACTTTAGGGGCTCCAGCGCCAGTGGTGCCACTGGGCTGCTAACGGCAAGGTCAGCCGTTGGAAACCCCCATCCTCTCTACGAGAGAAAGGCGGGACTGTCTGCTCCTATACAGAGCCATCGACACAGAAACTCAGGGCGGGGGGTTAGGGGGCATTCTACCCTGTCCGGTAGGGCCACTGAGAGTCGCCATCGACTCCATAGCGTGAGTGAGAATGGTGCTCTGGGTGGGCTGTCCTTGACACTGCATTATAATGGTTTGTCTCCATGAGCGACAAGCACCCACTGGGTTTACACTGCTCGTTCTGATTCCGTCAAACCTTCCCGTGGGTTCGAGACAACAGTGTGGTCACCAGTATTTGTGAGCTTGTATCACTCAACTTTGGGAAGCAGTAATGATGGGAAAAAACGGGAAATTTTGTAATAGACTTCTGCCCAGTTACCAATAATGTTGTGACTCAATGTAGAAAGGTTTTACAAACCAATGTTGTAGCTAACTCAAAAACAAAACAAAGCAAAACCCAAAACAACAACTCACTGCTATCAAATAAATTCTGACCCATGGGGACCCTATAGGACAGGGTAGAAATGCCCCTGTGAGTTTCTGAGACTGTAACCCTTTATAGGAGTAGAAATCCCCATCTTTCTCTCACAGAGCAGCTGGTGGTTTTGAACCACTGACCTTGCAGTTCACAGTCAACCTTGTAACCCACTAAGCCACCACAGCTCCTAGTCTTCACCTAATCCCAAAACTGTTCCATTTAACCGACTGACAAGAGTATCACCTTGTGCTGTGAGTGACACAGATGATGGATAGAAAGGGTTCTGTAGGGTCTGGGGTGGGAGGAGGTCCATGTGGGGAGGACACTGAATCACCGCACTGGGTGACACCAAGCCCAGTGATGTCATTGGCCGAGTCACCCAGCTCAAGGTGTGAGATCCAGTCTATGCCCCTGCAGGCTCCCCTACAGCTCCACCATTACTGTCACTCTTTTTCACAACGCTGTGGTTTCTAGAAAGTTTCTATGGTGAACAAAAAGTTCTTTGGTCGCACACAGTGGGCCCCTGGGGGGACAAGTTCAGGGTGGGAGAGACATGTGTGTGTGAGCATTGTGGGGGGCAGGTTTGTATATACTTGGGACGTATAAACCTCCTGCACCTTTCCTGCAAGAAACTGAGAGAAAATGAGGGAGGGATCCCCCTCCCACCCCTGAGCCCCCTGCACCCAAACGGCGAGGCTTTGTTTTTCCACTGCTTGGACCAGAGTGTGAGGCTGAGCTGATCTGGAGGGAAATCCCAGTTGGAGAGGCTCAAAGAGCCCTCGATTCTCTGAGGAAGACTCACGGGGCGGGCCTCGAGGCTGCAATGTGCCCCTCCACGCTCCTCCCTCGCCCGGCACCACTCAGTTCTCCAGGAATTATCTGCTCCACCTGCCTGTTGTCATCAGTAAGGAAACCTACTATGAGCCACACAGTGTTCACAGCCGCCTCGGCCCCTGGAGTCTCATCTAATTCCCACAGTAGTCCCGAGGGTTAGGGGATAGTATTCTCTTTCTATGGATGAGGATTCTGGGGTCCCAAGAGGTTGGCTGGCTGCCCGCAGGGGGCACAGGAATCAGTGGGGCATCGGGGGGTGGGGTGGGGGGGTGACCTGGAGCCATACTAGTCCTTCTTCAGACACTCTGGCAAGACACAGCCACTCCAACTGCCTCCTCGATTCCAACTCACTGGGACCGCATATGTGCAGAATAGAGCTGCCTTCCACAGGGCTGTCAGTGGTTGGTTTGGGGGGAAGTAGATCACCAGGGATTTCTTCCAAGGGACGCCTGGGTCACCTTGAACCCCCAACCTTTCTGTGAGCCGCCAAGTATGTTAACTGTTTATACCACCCATGGGCTCAGGAGCCCTTAAAAAGCTCAGCTGTGACCTGGTTGTTCCACTTTTAGAAACAGAGACAAGAATAAGATCAGGCCAGGGTTCAACAGCCCATCCCCACGGGTGTCCTGGGAAGCATTCTTCTTGGTGGTGAAAAACTAGACGCCTCATTTCAACCCTAAGGAATGTGCTCAACTCTAGCCACGGAAGACGGCGCCATCATTAACGGGGCGGTTGCACGCTGCGTAGTAGTGTTGCGAACAATACGCAGATGACAGCACCAGGATTTGGACAGGGTGGGAAGTCCCTGATTCCAAGGCTGGCTTACTCACTCACTGACTATGGAGTGGTCAGCCCTCCCTGTCTCTGTTGTTTCCCCAACTTCAGCAACAGCTCAAGGCAGCGCACCTGGTCTTATTTACGTCTTGTCACTTTGGTAATCTCTTCCTTTGTTGCCTCAGCTTCAGTGCCTTAAAAGCTGCTGTTTTGTTCCCCTACCCCCAACCCTCTTTTAAATGTTTTTGGCCAGAAGGCCAGCCCCGGTCCTCTGATTCCTGCATGATCAGAAGTGGACCTCTCATTATTCATGGCTACCCTGAGCCCCTAGGTGAGTGACAGAAGGAAGAAGTCCAAGCTGCACGGAAGGCATTAGGCAAAAATAAGGCCCCAGGGATTGATGGGATACCACTGGAAATATTTCAACAAGCTGATGAAGCACTCGTCTATGCCAGAAAAACTGGAAGACAGCTACTTGGCCAGCTGATTGGAAGAGATCCGTATATGTACCCATTACCAAGAAAGGTGGCCCAACCAACCAGTCAACCAACCAACCAACTAATCACCAGGGAGCTGTGTGTTCCCCAGTAACAACCAACTAACCAACCAACCAACCAACCAACTCACAAGGAGCTGTGCTTTCCTTAGTGAAACCAACCAACCAACCAACCAATCAACAGGGAGCTGTGTGCTCCCTAGTACAACCAACCAACTGATAGGAAGCTGTGTGCTCCCTAGTAACAGTCAGCCAGCCAGCCAACCAACCAACCAACCAACCAACCAACCAACCAAGCAAGCAATGATTGTGCTGAAGATCATCTAACAATGGTTGCAGCTGTACCTTGACAGGGAGCTGCCAGAGGCTCAGGCCGGATTCAGAAGATGTGGAATGATCTTGGCTCAAAGCAGAGAGTACCAGAAAGATGCTTCCTTGTGTATTATTGATTTTGCCAAGGCATTTGACTGTCTGGATCATAACAAACTATGCAGAGCCTTGAGAAGAGTGGGAATTCCAGAACACTTCATTGTGCTCATGTGGAATTTGTACACGGACCCAGAGGCAGTTGTGAGACCAGAACAAGGGAATGCTGCAGGGTTTAAAATCTGGAAAGGGGCCGGGAGGGAGGGGGACGGGGATCTAGAAAGGGTGTAGCCTCAGAACTGTGTCCTCTCACCATACTTCTCCTACATGCTGAGCAAATCACCAGAGACACTGCAGGAAAGGAAGAAGGAAGTGGTGTCAGGACTGGAGGAAGACATTAACAGCCTGCGATACGCAGGTGACCCCACCTCCGGGGCACAGACTGCTGGCCTCAGTTGGGATAGGGCTGCCCAGGGCAGGGGACAGGCAGCAGCAAGGGGAGGAGGAGAGACTATGTGGCAGCTGCCCTGGCCCACCCTAAAAGGAAGAACCGTCTCTGAGGGGGAGGGGGCCCTATCTTCTCAGCCTCCTGTTTCTCTTCTCTCTGAGGGGTCACAAGGATGACATGCTTCTTAACGGCATGTGGGAGTCATGAACAGCGTGGCGGCAGTAAAGGATTTCTGAACACAAATGTCCGGAACCAAAACTGAAGTCAGAATCAAGCGCATAGTGAATCAGGCGCTCCTGGTGGTACTTGTCCTCGTTACAAATTTCCTAGGTGACAAGGTGTCTCAAGGGGAAAAAGTTTGAGAAGCCCCGATTGGCAGGCCCACCTTTAAGGGGCCTGTGGTTCTGATGAAGCCAGAGAGCTTTCTGATGCTCTGTGCTGCCATGTTTGCTTCCAAAGAGAGCGAGGGGGGGGGGGGTTGTGGGGTGTGGGGAGACAGGCCAAGTGGGTTTCCAATGCTGATGACCATCCCTTGGTCACATCCATCCTTTGAGATCCAGTGTGAAAAGACATGGCCTTCTCAGGCAGGCCTGCCTTTGGCTCCTTTGTGACCTGGGCAAGTGTCCTCCTACCCCTGGGTGTTGGCTTCCTCAGCCATTTCCTGGAGATGCAGATAAACCCAGGGTGATTTTGGCAAGGATCAGATACCGTAAAACCACAGGGGCCTAACCCCAGTCCGCCCAGGTGGTGAGAAACTGCCTGTTGAAGGAATTACTGATGGAACGAAGGCTCAGATGCATCAGTAATCACAATGAGATCCTGCTGCTCAGCTCCTTGGGCTGCTGATCCAGATTCCCCTTCCCACCCCACACAGGGATCCCCGACTGCAAGTTCATCAGAGAGCACCTGCCTTTATTTGTCTTTACTTTGTTTGGTATTGACTTTGGGTGGTGGCCTAGACGCAAGTTCACAGAGAAAATTTGGTTTCCACCCAACAATTGATGCAGATTGTACTTCCTGACATTGACTGCCAGCCCCACGGTGCCACCTCACGGCACTTTCCACACCTCTCTGCCTTGTTGCCCACATCACTTGACCTTCTTGTTGTGCTGGGTGAGCAGAGCTCCCTGTCCATTGCTTGGTTGGTTGGTTGGTTGGTTGGTTGGCTGGCTGACTGTTACTAGGGAACACACAGCTTCCTATCAGTTGGTTGGTTGCACTAGGGAGCACACAGCTCCCTGTTGATTGGTTGGTTGGTTGGTTGGTTGGTTGCACTAAGGAAAGCACAGCTCCTTGTGAGTTGGTTGGTTGGTTGGTTGGTTGGTTGGTTGGTTGGTTAGTTGGTTGTTACTGGGAACACACAGCTCCCTGGTGATTAGTTGGTTGGTTGGTTGACTGGTTGGTTGGTTGTACTAAGGAAAGCACAGCTCCTTGTGAGTTGGTTGGTTGGTTGGTTGGTTAGTTGGTTGTTACTGGGAACACACAGCTCCCTGGTGATTAGTTGGTTGGTTGGTTGACTGGTTGGTTGGTTGTACTAAGGAACACACAGCTCCCTGTGAGTTGGTTGGTTGGTTGGTTGACTGGTTGGTTGGTTGTACTAAGGAACACACAGCTCCCTGTGAGTTGGTTGGTTGGTTGGTTGACTGGTTGGTTGGTTGTACTAAGGAAAGCACAGCTCCCTGTGAGTTGGTTGGTTGGTTGGTTGACTGGTTGGTTGGTTGTACTAAGGAACACACAGCTCCCTGGTGATTAGTTGGTTGGTTGGTTGGTTGACTGGTTGGTTGGTTGTACTAAGGAAAGCACAGCTCCCTGTGAGTTGGTTGGTTGACTGTACTGGGTGCACAGGAACCTGTTATTTTGCTCACTTTAGGCAGGTCTGTCGTTTGGCTGAAAGTTAAGCCTTGGAGGTAGTTTTGTAGTGAAAGATCATAGTTCAGGGTTTCCAACAGTCTCTATCAAAGCTTGTTCTTTTTTCATTAGAGTTTTGATCCACACTTTTCTCCCACTCTACCCAAGACCTCCTACTGCGATCTCTAGTAGAGAGGTCAGCAATGGTGACGGGCACCATCTAGCTCTTCAGGTTGCAGAGTTATGGAGACGGGGGTTCAGGTGAATCATTAGCCCAGGGGGTCAGTAAAATTTGGCTTGAGAGTAATATGCGGCTCTTTTAGGACATACATGTGGCTCTGGAGTAAAATTGAAAAAATTTAAAGGATATTATTCAGATAATGATGATTTCATTTGGCTCTTGAATGAATTTTAAATGGTTGTGAGGGACAGGATTGGCTCTTCTGTCTCAAAAGTTTGCTGGCACCTGCATTGGCCCACTGGACTGATTGTTTCCAATTGATTTTCTTCATTCTCCTTTGCTCTGAACCGGGAGAGACCCGTCGTTGGACCTTAGATGATCGCTCACACATTTTTGAGACCCTTAAACTCTACACGAACTGCATTCCAATTCATAGTGAGTCTAAAGGGCAAAGTAGAAGTGCTGCTTTGAGTTTCTGAGACTTTACAATCTTTGTAGGAGCAGACCACCTCATCTTCCTCCTGCAGAGCAGTGGGTTAGAACTGCCAACCTTATGGTGAGCAGCGCAACACGTAACCCACTAGAGCTCATTCTAAGACCACAGTCGTAAAAAGAAGAGAGTCCCCAGCCCCCACTTACCAATGTAGAAGGTATAGCATTGTCTTTGTGAAGTATGTTATGCCAATTGACCTTCATGTCCGAGACTAGGGCCCTGAATACCCAGGTCAGTTCCTTAAGGTGCTTGGTTTGGGCCAGGAAGTTTCCACAACTTTCCTCCTGTCTTCCATTTGACTCTTCCCACTTTGCTATAGTCGTGGCTATCCTTGCAGTGCGCTTCAGTACATGGGTCTGCCCTTTTGTGAACTCAAGAGTCTCCCAGGCTCCCCTTGGGGTTCTGGGAACTTGGAAGCCACGTTTCAACTTCAGGAGATGCTACTGACCCACTAGACGCGCGAGACTCGGTTGTGCAACAGCCTTGCCTCTCTCAGAAGGAGGCTTAGGAAGTCACCTGGACGGTTATTTTCCCTGGATGTAGGATTGCACTTAGGAGGCACACCGCACAGAAGAAAGCAGGGAGAAAATGGCACGGAAAGACGAGGCCAGGCACAGAAACCCTCAGCAGTCTCAGACGAAGTCACAGTAACCAGCTAAGGGTATGATACGCTAGCTGTCTTCTTCCTGTGCTGCAACAGCCAGAGGGTGGAGGTCCGTGTTCATGGTGGCATTTGTGCGCTGGCAGAAAGGCCTGGCGACCTAGTTCTGAAAAGTCAGTCATTGAAAAGACACCAGGCAGAGTTGCCCTCCGACATCCAGGGAGTCAGCTCCACAGGAACTGTTTTACTGCTTTGTTTTTTCTCTTTCAATATTTAAAAAGCATTGACATCAGAATACAATATGCAGAGCAAAAAAAGAAGAATTTCTAATGAACAATTTGTTTCCCTTGCATCTCTACCCGTCATCTACTCTTGGCCTCTCGAGAGGTAGCTGAAGCTGTCACCTTCCTGTACAAGGGGCTTCAAGGATCTCTTGGAGAAATTCCATCATTTTTTCATTCCCCTTTCCCACCAATTTTTGGAAGCCCCTGTTAAAGGCTTCCAGAGAGATGGTGGTTATACAAGTGGGTGTGTGTGTGTAAGTGTTTGATATCAGAATATGCCTTAAAAAAATCCGACTCATGGGGACCTCGTGTGTCCCAGAGCGTCGGTGTTCCAGGCGGGTCTGGGAGCTGGTTGTCAGGCCTTTTTTCCACAGCACTTCTGGGTGAGTTAGAACCATTAACCTCAAGGTTAGTGGTCTAGTGCAAACTGCTTGTAAACACTCGCTCCATTTAACATGCTCTCAGGAAGGCTTTCCCAAATCAGTGGAAAACACTCCTCCTCTACCCACAGGCCCCGTGGCATTCTGTTGAATACACGCACCTTCCTTGTGGAACGGCTCTGCGTCCAACGACTGGACATTCCAGTGACTGCCGCTTGTAGATTGTCATGAACACCAATTGGGGCGCTGGTCAGTGTGTAACCACAGCCTCTTTGGGGGAGGGTCAGAGTGGGGCTCGGGGTGATCCTTGGTTTATCGCATTTAAGTGTTGTTGTTTTTTCTGTATCAGTGGGAAAAAGACGGGGTTTCCATTCCCAGAAAGAGTTACAGTTTGGTTATAGTTATAGTTTTGGAAACTCATAGGAGCAGTCCCACCCTGTCCTGCATGGTTGCTATGAGTCGGCATCCATTCAATGGCAGTGAGGTTGGTTTGGTTTTGGATGTCAATGTTCCTGCCCCAGTCTACGTCCCTGGGCTGCTGTCACTGTCCATGGTGGCTCCAGCACGCGAAGCCCTGCCAATGCCTTTCTGTTTTAAACTGTGACCGTCTTGCTGTTTTGAGCCCACTCCAACTCTTAGCCACCCTAGAGGACTGAGTGGACCTACCCCAGGGGTTTCCAAGGCCGTGACTTTGGGAGAAGCAGGTGGGCACGTCTTTCTCCTGCAGAGCACCTAGTAGATTCAAACTGCCTACCTTGACTGCTGTGCCTGCCACCAGGACTCCTGTGGGCAACCATTGCTCTGCTTACTTTCTTAGAATAAGTCCCCCCGAAGGGAAATGGCTGTGCAGAGCACACGCACAGCGGCATGGCTTTGGCTGAGCAACATCAGCCTGCCCTCCAGCACAATGCTCTCAGCGGACGACGCTCCCATAAGCCTCCTGGGAGAGAGGCCTGCTTCTCTCTGCACCCCTCTTAACATGCCTCTCATCCAGCCTCCCATCTAATGGACAGACAAGATGAGCTTGTTGCTGTTTACACTCATATTGCTTTTGGTGAACAATCTTTTTTTCCAATTTATTTATTATTTTGAGAAATCATTATATTGGGGGGCCCGTATAACTCTTATCACACAGTCCATCCATCCATCCATCCATCCATCCATCCATCCATCCATCCATCCATCCATCTATCCATCGATCCATCGTGTCAAGCATGTTTGTACATTTGTTCCACCATCATTTTCAAAACATTTGCTATCTGCTTGAGCCCTTGGTACCACCTCCTCAGTTTTCCCCTCCCCTCTCCTCTCCCTCCCTCATGAACCCTTGATAATTTATAAATTATGATTATTTTTCATGTCTTGCACTGACCGATGTAGCCCTTCACTCACTTTTCTGTTGTCCATCCCTCTGGGAGAGGGTTATAGGGTTATAGGTCAATCATTGTGATCGGTTCCCCTTTTTTCCCCTACCTTCTCCTTACCCTCCTGGTATGGCTACTCTCAGTATTGGTCCTGAGGGGTTTGTCTGTCCTGGATTCCCTGTGTTTCCAGCTCTTATCTGGACCCATGTACATGCTCTGATCTAGCCAGATTTGGAAGGTAAAATTGGGGTCATGATAGTGGAGGGGGGAGCATTAAAGAACTAAAGGAGCGTTGTACATTTCATTGGTGCTACACTGCACCCTGACTGGCCCATGTCCTCCTCGTGACCCTTCTGTTAGGGGATGTCCAATTGCTACAGATGGGCTTTGGGTTTCCACTCCACACTCTCCACCCCATTCACATTGCCATGATTTTTGGTGAACAATCTATTTTTTAAAAACTATGCTCAAATGAAAAAGCTATGCCACAAAATTTCCTTGGACACTTGAAGAACATTCCACGAAGTACCTGGGAATTAGAGGTGCCCAGATGCAATTGGAGATTCACTGCCATTGAATTAATCCTGACTCATAACAACCCTGTAGGACGGGATAGAACTACCCCTGGGTTTTCTCGACTGTGACTCTGTTGGGGAGCAGAAAGCCTCTTGGTTGTCCCTTGGAGCAGCTCATATGCCACTAGGCCATCAGTGCTCCACCAGGTGTGCTACAGACTGGTCACGTGGGTTGCTAACTTCAAGTTCAAAGCCACCAGCCACTCCTCAGGAGAAAGATGAGGCTTTCCACTCCGTCTCAGACACCCCTCAGGGCAGTCCCTCCCTGCCCTATGGGGTCATTTTGAGTTAGAGTCCACTTGCTGGCAGTGAGGTTTGGGGTTTTGTTGTTGATGAGAAGGCATTGTGAGATTCCTGGCTTCTGCACCTTCGTCTGCTCTCTTCACTCCCCCAACAGCATTCCTACCTTTCCCACGCATGCTGCTCCCTATCCCCTCCCCCTCACCTGTCCTACCTGTGTCTTAGGCAAGTAAATCTGGGCATATGCCACACCACCGCCTTCACTTAGCTTGTTATGGAAACTAAGGCCAACTCAGACCAACACGCAGGGAAGGCACGTGGGCAGTGCAGCAGGAAGTATCTCAGCACTTTAAGAATAAAGGCCCCAACTTGAAGAAGCGGGAGACCTTGCCACCCCTCAGCTGTGTGACCTTGGAAAAGCAATTCCACTTCTCTGAGCCTCCATGGCCTTATCTGCAAGATGGTGGAGTGGGGGAAGAGAGAGGGGGGTCTCACAAGATTGGTGAACAAATGAATGGTGTTTAAGTGCTTAGCCTGTGGTTGGTACGCAGTAAAAAACCATTATTATCGCCATAGGAAGGCCACTTCAAGGTCAGCAGTTCAAAACCACTAGCCACTCCTTGGGAGAGGGAGGGGACTTTCTATTCCCATAAAGAGTGACAGTCTCAGAGACTCACAGAGGTACTTCTACCCTATCCTAAAGGGTTGCTATGAGTCAGAATGGACTTGATAACAGTGAGTGAGTTTTTATAGAAAGAAAGGTCTGGCAATCTACTTCGGCACTGATATGCAGGTTTATTGTGCCAACCTGGCCAATAGGGACATGTGGAATTAATCAAGTCACAGTTTGATTGGAGGGAAAGAGATAACTGACTCTGCAAGGTCCACCCCCTTCTCTCTTGCTCTCTGGTGATTAGAGTGTGTTGAAGCGTGCCTGCTGCTTTACCTAGTTCTCCGCCTCAACCTGTGAGCTACACTACCTGTGAGCCAGGCCAACTTGTGGATTGTGTCACTAGAGCTTGAGGCTCTTTCGAGACCTGTTGGTGTGTACATCACTTGAGCTTGGGGCTGATGGACCCTGTCGCCTTTAATTGCTTGCGTTTAATATCCCATCTGGTCCTGCTTCACTAAGGTCCCAAGCTGCTGACTGTTAGAGACCCACCCTGCTGTATGCTGCCTGTGGGCAGACTCTGCTTGCCTGGCCCCAGGGAAGGGGCTTCCAGTATATATATAAAATCATAAGTGCCCTGAATAAATATATATATATATATATATATATATATATATATATATATATATATATATATATATGAAATCATAAGTGCCCTGATTTCATTTCTCTAGAGAACCCTGCCTAACACAGGTAATATCACAGTCATTGAAAACTCCACAGAAGACTCGTGGGCTTACCATGGAGCCTTGTGGGCTCATCATGAACAGTAATAGACTCTGTGGCAACTGGTGTGGGAAGCACGGAGAGATATGAGTTTTATTTTAATTCTCCCAGATGACTGGTGTGCTCAGATGGCATGACCATAGTAATTTACATAAACTTCCACTTTCACACTAGCTACTAAAAGTACAACATCAGTTTGGTGTCCCATCCATAGCACGTGTCTGGGGCCTCCAGTGTGGCTTTTGGGAATGGGTTTTCTTCCTGACTCCATTTATGCCCAACTTGACTACTGGTTTATTGTCTCCCCCTCTATCCGCTCCCTCTGCCTCTCATTCTCGCCTGCTCTTACTGATGTGCCCTTGGAACCTGCTGTAGTCTTCCCAGTAAGAGAGCTGGTGTCTGCCGCCACAGACAAATGGATAAGCGAATGGGACACACGCACACAGTGTAATGTTCCTCAGCCACACAGAGAACTCAGGTCCTGGGCACACTACCATACGGAGACTGGCAAGCCACTAGGCTGAATGACTTGTCAGCCAATGAACAACAAATATTGATCCCAGGTATAGGAACCATCTAGCATAACAAATATGCACGTGCATAGGAAAGCCCTCAAGGAGACGGACTGGCCCAGGGGCCGCATCTAAAGCATAGGAACAAGTGTGAGGGTTGTACAGACCTGGCAGTGTTTTGTTCTCTTGTGTACAAGGTCACTAAGGGTTGGAACAGCAACAATAGATGACACTTCTGTTACTGGTTGCCACATGAGTGAGAGGGATGGAGCAAGGGGGAACAGTGGGAAGAGTTCTGTTGTTTGGAGTGACAGGGAAGGGTGGGAACAGAATGGTGTTGGTTGTAGAATGGTGTGGGTTGGGGAACGTAATAGATGCCATTGAATTGTATGAGCAAAGACTCAACTCCAGGTGATTTTTAATCTATTGAGGGGGACAGCAGTGCTCCAAAAAGTTTGTGGCAAAATTCAATTATCTTTTAAATTCATTCCCCCCCGTCCCCCAAGTCGTTAAGACCAAAATGGCAAGCATGGCAGGCGGTCACTTAAATGAACTGCCGAGACCAGGCAGTCACCTAGGCCAGACGGAAGCGGGAGGGCAGGGGCTCTGGTGCCACAGAGGGCTATGTGGCATGCAGCTCCTGCCGCTGTGGAGCGAAAGATGAGGCTTTCTGCTCCCGGGAAGAGGCCCATGGCCTCAGGAACCCACAGGGGCAGTTCTCCTGGGTTGCTATGAGTTGGAATTGACTCAGTGGCACGGAGTTCTTGGGTTTGGAGAGCAAGGGGATAGAGAGTTACTGCTTACTGAGAACTGTGTTTCTGTTTGGGGTGATACGAAATTTTTGAAAATAGATAGTGTCGATGAGGAGGAACTTTTGAGTACACGATTCAGTTGTCTCAATATAAATGTCGAGCTGTGATGGCATAGTGGTTACACATTGCGCTGCAACCCGAAAGGTCAGCAGTTTGAAACCACCAGCAGCTCCTTGGGATAAAGATGCGGCTTTCTACTCCTGTAAACAGTTACAGTCTTGGAAACCCACAGTCACAGTTCTGCCCTGTCCTATAGGGTCACCAGGAGCCTGGATCAACTCCATAGCAGTAAGTTTGAGTTTGGGATTTTGCTTTTAATATCCTTGTAATATAGAACAATTATATATACTTATAATTCAAGTATATAATTCAATAGCATTGATATAATTTAATAATTAAGGCATAATTAGATAGATAGATAGACAGACAGACAGATAGGCAATAACTAGCTGTAGGGACCATCTCAGAGACCCTTCTGGAAGCATCCCGTTTGAATAGTCCCTGACTCTCAAGGGCTCATCTAAACTGAGGGGCTGAGTGGATGAAATGACCACATGTCCAAGGAACTCAAAGAACCCCCTGCCTCAGCCCCAGGAGAGGAAAGAGCTGACCCAGGAGGTCTATTCCTGTAAGCATGCAAAAAGTCTAAAAACAAGGTCCCATGGGAAATGTCCATGAGCACCGCTCCAGTTTCCACTGAGAGGGACAAGATGTGTGGGAGGAGGCGTGGTCAACCAGGGGGAGTCTTTGGTGGCCCCAGAGCTACCTGGCCAGGCAGCTGTCATTTCAATGGTGGACACTGGTTCTTCCTCAGAGTGGCAGAGATTCCAGAGACTAACAGGCCTGCTCACCAACCTGTGACCTCTTCTTTCAGGACATATAGGACACAGATCACATTTCCCAGCCTCCCTTGCAGTCAGGGTGGCTTGGGACAGGTTTCTGGCAGAGGGAATCATGTGTGCCACTGTCAGGTGTTGTCCATGCGAGCTCCTCACGCTCGGTCCTCACTTGCTTTCCCCACCCGCCACCTGAATAGGGAGGACGTGGAGTCTTGGGTGTTGGTGGAGCCTCGCTGTGGCAGGAGCCTGGGTCCCTGAGTGACTACACGGAGCAGAGCTGCATCTGAGCACACCTCTGCCCTCTACAGCCCGGCCAAGCTGCATGAGAAGACAATGGGAACAAGAAAGTAAAACAGTGTTACGTTAAGGGATGTGGGTGTTGTTGTGGTAGCAGTCCCCCTGACAAATACCCAAGACCTATTGCGTACTAAGAACCATGACAGGAAGTTCCTACGCCTTATCGCATTGTGAGGTTCTCCACAATCCTGAGGATTGAGTTTGCCATTGAGAAGAATGAGGTGCAGAGGCATGTGGTGACTTGCTCACTCAATCAATGGAAAACGTCACCCTTGAATCCCATTTCTGCTGCATCTTGCTTTGACAACTGTTTCTTTTGGTATCGTGCCATCCATTTACACTGAGAGGCATTAAAGAAACAGCTACTGAGAATGAAAATATTCTTACTAACAAACTACTATTTATTACACCATGCAGAGGGGAAACTATGAAATAGTGATCTCAGATCTAGTATTATCAAAATTGCTTCCTTGATTAACTTAGGTATTTTTATTTTATGAGGACAATGAGCCCCAAGACAGCATGTTTCCTTCTTCTCTTTGACTACTAGGAAGCTCAAGGCAAAGTCTGGAGTCTAACCCTACTGGCTCTTATATTGGTCCTGATCACTGGCCTATCTCATTCTATCGGGTATGACTTCCTGCCTGATTCACTTCACCGACATATAATTTTTCTATTTTTTGAGATTATTTATGAAAGGACCTGAAACATCGTTTGGTCGCAAGTAAAAAGGACACAGGAATATGTGACTCCCTCCGGGTCCCACAGTGTGGTAGTTAGATTGTATGTCGACTTGAATTTGTATGACCGGGGAGGGTTGGAGTTCTACCTGTCAATCAGGTCACATCCTGACGATGCATCCCTCATCTTCTTCCATCACCCCTTCACCTTCCTGCTTGCTGGGGGCTCTGTGCTGCCTCCAGGGGTGACCCTACAAGCCGTGGGCGCCCTGTCATGTTTCCACTGACCTTGGATGCACATGACCCTGCACTCACTGGCTTGGGATCTTCCTGCACCTGCTTTACCTCCTGCATCATCGTCCTGCGGTCGCATGAGTCTGAAGAGGGCTCCCAAGAGCATTGCCCCGTGGACTTGAGTTGGTCTGGGCTGGGAGGCCTTCTTCAGGTTAGATTGTTTCTTGAGATGAAGTTTTTTCTTATATATATGTGAGTGTCACTGGCTCTGTTTCTCTAGACAACACAGCCTGACTCACACTGCTAGCTTGCCGTCGGCACTGGAGTCAGACCCAAGACCATGCACGTGGCGAGGTCTGTCCTTTTTGCCAGGGGTCTGGGGATGGACAAGCCCTCTAGGATCCCACAGCAAGACCTCAGGGCTGGACCCATTTCCCCCTGGGGGCTGGACTTGGGTGCCTGCTGCCACAGCCTCGTCTCTATGTGGTGAGCTGCCAACCAGAAGGTGAGCAACTTGAACCCGCCAGCCACTCGGCAGGAGAAAGATAAGCTTTCTGGTATTGTTGTTGTTAGGTGCCGTCGAGGTGATTCAGATCCATAGCAACCCCCTGTACAGCAGAGGAGACGCTGCCAAGCCCGGCACCATCCTCACCATTGTTCCCATGTCGGAGCCCGTGGTTGCAGCCACTGTGTCCAACCATCTTGCCGAGGACCTTCCTCTTTTTCGATGCCCCTCTACTTTACCAAGCATGATGTCCTTCTCCAGGGACTAGCATTTCCTGCTAACATGTCCAAAGTACGTGAGACCAAGTCCTGCCATCCTGGCCTCTAAGGAGCAGCTGGCTGTACTTCTTCCAAGACCGTACTATAAGTTCTTTAGGCGGTCCATGGTACTTTCTATTTTCCTCACTGACACCATCGTTCAAATGCATCGATTTGACTTCAGTCTTCCTTATTCAAGGTCCAACTTTCACATTCATGTAGCGAATCAATGCTGACTCATAGCGACCTTTTGTGGGTTCCCGAGACTGTAACTGTTTACATGAGTAGAAAGCCCAGTCTTTCTCCCAAGGAGTTGCTGGTGGTTTTGAACTGCTGCCCATGCGGATCGCAGCCCAACTCGGAACCACTACATCACATTCATATGAGGCCACTGGAAATACCATGGCTTGAGGTAGGTGCACCTTAGTCCTCAAAGTAACATCCTTGCTTTTCTATATTTTAATGAATTTTTGTGCAGCAGATTAACCTAATGTAATGGGTCCATTGGTCTCTTGACTGCTGCTCCCAGGAGCACTGACTGTGGATCCGAGCAAGATGAAATAAATCCTTGACACCGTCCATCTTTTCTCTGTTGATGTCACCCAATGCTCCATCGTGAGCACTCGTGGTTTTGTTCACACTGAGTTGTAATCCACTCTGAAAGCCACAATCTTGATCTTCACCAGCTTCACCTACTTCCATTGAAACAAAAACCCCAACCCTGCATTTCTTATTTCAAAACTGCACCCCAAGGGCCGTGTCAGGCCTCCAGTCCCACAGGACAGCCATGGCTCTTTCAGGCCTGGAGTGTGGTTGGAGCCCTGGCCTGCGTACATGGAGTGGAGAGGCCGGAGTGTGGAGGCAGGATCACTGGGCACACACACCGGAACCACACGAGGGTGCGTGTGAACAGGTAGCACGGCTGGGGGCCCTGGCAGTGTCTCTGCACCCTGGTTTAGTTGAAAAGGGTGGGATGGGGGTGGGTGCTCAAGAGAGTAGAGCTCCCCCCAGAGACTGCAGCTTCCAAATGGGAAACCTGAGGTGTCCAAAAGGACAAGGACCCTCTGAGGTCGCACAGAGCACTGGTGGCAGGAGGTCTTGAAGGAGGCAAGAAAGGCTGCCCTGGCCCAGCGTGCCTGATGCTGCCCCCTCCCAGGGACCAGATGCCAGCTGGGGCAGACCAAGGTCACATTCAGCCCCCAGGCCAGCGGGTACCTCCAGGAGGGGAGCCAATGGGCACTGCGTGGACTGGCGTTACCTGAGTCCACACGGGCTCTAGAAACAGGATTCAAATTTGAATCCAGGGTGTGGACCCTGGGCCACTCTTAGTCCCCTGATTGCCTCTCTAATACCAGGTTTTGTTGACTGAGCCACTGTCAGCCTGGTCCCTCTTTGCGAATCGACATCCAGAGCAGGGAGACACAGAGCCTGACGTGTCCCATTGTTGAGAAAAGCAGGCCCACCAGAAGGTTTACCCTCCGCTTCCCCCACCCCCTCCCAGCTCCCCATCATCTTTCTTCAATCGCTGTTCCAAGAGCAGGAAGAGCTTCGTAGATATTGCATCTGTTTTTCTGAAGACTGTGAAGCCGGATTAAAATATGCGCTCTGTGGGCGTTCAGTAAGCTGGGGCCTCTCTCCCAGCTTAATAATGGGGAGGAAGAGCTGAGAAAGGAAGGAAAGGGGGGGATAGAGTGAGAGAGACAGATTGGGGGGCACTCTGGGAGACAGAAACAAAAGAAACAACTGGGAGAGAAAGACAGAGGCTGCACAGAGGAAGAAATGCATCCAGGGAGGAAGAGAGGAGAAAGATCGTGCATGTGTGGACCCCGCCATGCTCCTCAGACTTTGGAGATGCGGGAGGGTGGAGCATGAGGTCAGCTGTAGTTCTTTTCAGGAAGGGCAGTGGCAGTCAGAGAGTTGGCAGGAGAGAGGGCTGGGCTTCTTCCTCTGTGTGGGCCCGGTGGCCAGTGGGAGAGATGTCTGTCTGAGGCAGCATCGAGGGGTGGAAGGAGGTGAGGGAACCAGTGAAGGTGAGGCCCCTCAGGGCCCTGGGAGCCATGGGGAGGGAGCACCAATGACACGGTCATTACCACCATCCACCCCTATTTCACAGGTGGAGAAATGGAGGCTCAGAGAGGTGAAGCGGCTTGCCTGAGAACACACAGCAGGGAGCCTCGGGAGAGTGTGGTGCGGACACTTGGTGCCTGTTCTCTGCTCAGCCAGTCCCTGGTCCCTCTCCCAGTAGCTGCAGGGATCTGGGTGGCTTGGGAATGCCAGCTACACTTGGGGTCCGGGATGAGCCCTATGATTCAGACCAGTCAGGGGAGTCTCTCTCTTTGCCTTTGGGATGGTGGCTGGAGAAGTTGGCAGGAGGCAGGGTCCTGGCATCTTGATGCCCAGCCAAGGAGCCAGAGCTGGGTCCTGCAGGGGCAAAGGTGCCACAGGAGGACCCTAACCAAGGGAGGGAGATGCTCAGAGGGGGATCTTCCCGGAATCTGCTGAGCAAAGGCACAGATTTAAATATCAAGAAATCTAGCTACCCATAAGCCAAGGTGTGCTGGTGACCAAGAAATCAGAATCCCAGATATAAAATCCCTTAGAGACGGTTTGAAGTCCCTGGGCGGTGTAAACAGTTAACTTACTTAGTGTCCAACAGAAAGGTTGGAGGTTTGAGTCCATGCAGAGGTACCTTGGAAGAAAGGCCTGGTGCTCTACTTCTGAAAAACCAGCCACTGGCCATCCTGTGGAGCCCAGCTCTACACTGACCCACACGGAGTCGATGTGAGTTGAAGCCGAGTCAACACCAGCTGGTTACAAGTAGTTAGAGAAGGTCTGGCCCAGCTGCTACCCATTTTGCAGATGGGGCGGTGGATGGGGTAGTTCTCAGCGCAGTGCATTCCGGTATGTGTCTTAGCGTCGTTCATGAGGAAGAGGAGGTCGGGGTTTGGTGGTGGTTACCCCCACACTCTACCCATGGCCTCTTCCCTTCCTGGCTCTTATTCAGCAATGCAGGCACCCCCTGTACCTCTTGCACGTCACCCATGCTCTGGGCTGGGCCCCGGTTACCACATGCCCACTGGCTACAATGATTGGCTGAAGAGAAGGAGCGACGAAACTCTACCCAATCACAGTGGGCTTCAGGAGTCTTATTGGGAATGCTGGGAGCGCTCGCTCTTGCTGTCTGCCTATGTTGGAGGATGTGTGACAGTCCCACTGAAAGATGTCAGATGTCTTAGCATGAGAGAAATCTGTGTAAGGATGAAATTCACAGACACATAAAGGAAGAAAGACACAAGCAAACAAAACAAACTCACTGCCATCCAGGCAAATTTAGCTGACAGCGACCCTATCAAATAAGCTAGAACTGCCCATGTGGTTTCTGAGGCTACAAATCTTTAAGGGAACAGAAAGCCTCAGAGCGTGGGTTTGAACTGCTTACCTCGCAGTTAGCAGGCCCGCGCGGAACCCACTACTCCAGCAGGACTCCTTACATATGGAGATGGGTAGATTTTAAAAACTGGACCCGAATTGCTGCTCTACCCTCATCTGAAGGCCATGCACGCCAGGCCTTTCAGCCATGTGAATCAGTGGCCTCCTTGATGGTCTGAACCAGCGGTAACAGAAGTGTCCGTGTTCCCCCAAAGACACTACCTCGAGCCATGTGAACGGTAGGGCAGGCAAAGCACCTCACCGGGGTCAGCAGCAGACCTCAGTCAGAGGCCCGGCTCCAGGTGTGGGGCTCTGTTGGGTCACTGCCCAGCTCGGAGCCTTCGTATCCCCTCCTATGCACTGCTGACAAGCCTCCTGTGCCACGCTGTGAGGAGAGATTCAGTGACTACTACCTACCGTGTCCTCCCGAATCGCAGGCTCCCAGATCCTTGTCCCTCAGGCCCAGGCCAGTCCTGCTTCTGGGCTTCCAGGAAAATCCCCCTGAAATCCTGCCCCACAGTCCTGGGGTACAGTGCTGTGTGCAGTTGGGGCAGGGCGCTGCTCTGGTTGTGGCCCCTCTAGCAGCCATCCCTCCAGCCTGGGCACTGGGTCCCAGCCTCTGCTCGGACCCGCCTCTGGGAGTCCGGTCGCCACAAATAGCTGCTTTGTGAGGTTTTTTAACAGGAAATCTATTTCAGGCCCAGGAAAGGAGACATCTTGACCTGCCCTCTTGGACAGAGCCACTCCCAGTTGCTCACTGGCCTGCGAATGGCAAGCTGCCCCTGCGTCCACACTTGCCTTCCCAGCCCCTCAGGATGGGCCTGGCCAGCACACTGGCTCCACGTGGTTAGCCTCAGGGTGAGGCCTGGCCACACTGCATCTCACAGTAGAAAGTGTATCCTTTCCCCTTCCAGCTTCCTTTCCCCTTCCAACTCCCCCGCCCCCAGGCCCTCTCCTCCAAGTGTGCATAGCAAACAACTCCTGCACGACATCTTTCCTGAGGTATCCATGCCTACATAAGCATACATATGCATGGCTTTCTTTACACACACACACATATATATATATATATATATATATATATATATATATATATATATAGAGAGAGAGAGAGAGAGAGAGAGAGAGAGAGAGAGAGAGAGAGAATTGTCAGCATACCCTTCTATAACTTGATTTGCGAAACAAGTTTATTGAAAAGCAATTCTTACACCATGCAAGGTGTCCATTGAAAGAGGACAAGTGAGGGTTCTGTCCAAGCCCCAGCCCTGGACAGACATTGCCACCATCAATCTGGTGCCTCTCATTCCTGCTCCCCCAAGCCCCCCACCAAAGAAGCTCCTAATCACCCCTGCACACCCACTGCGTGCCCTACAGAACTTCCCGCCCATCTCCCCTGGGTTCATCTCTGGTGGACACGTCACACGTTGGTCCTCTGTCTGCGGTGGACACTTGGGCTGCTTCCACGGCGGGGCTTTGGCGAGCTCCCCTGCTATAAGTATATGTGGGCACACGGTAAACACCGCGGAGTGGAGCTCCTGGCACCGGGGGCACCTGGGTGGTTAGTTGCTGGAGGTGCTGCCAAGCTGGCATTACACACCACCAGCAAAGTGCTTGCTCTCATGTCCTCGTCCTGCTTCCTGTTGTCCTTCTGTTTGGTTCTTGTTGTTGTTGTTTTTTTATTACAGCCAGTACAGCCCAGTCAAGTCCAGCTCCGAATGACCCCATGGGACAGAGTGGAGCTGACCCGAAGAGTGTGAGTCATCTGTGGAAGCTGGCTGCCTCCTCTTTCTCCCTCGGAGCGGCCGGTGGGTTTGAACAACTGAATTGTTGGTTAGCGGATGAGCACTTAACCGTTGTGCCATCAGGGCCCCTGATAGCCAGTAGTGTGGGCATGAAGTAGTTTCTCATTGCAGGTTAGATTTTCAACCTGACTTATTTCTTTCCCACTTAATGCATATTGGTGGGTGTTTTGTTTTTTTCAGTTTTCATGTCGTACATCTATTTCAGCCTTCCGACACCTGCATAACTGTCTTCTGAGAGACTCAATTCTACTTAGCCACTCCCTGATTGGGGGCCTTGGGACCGTGTGCTCTCTTGGGCTGCCATGAACACCT
The DNA here is from genome assembly GCF_050624435.1 of Tenrec ecaudatus. Lineage (NCBI taxonomy): Eukaryota > Metazoa > Chordata > Mammalia > Afrosoricida > Tenrecidae > Tenrec > Tenrec ecaudatus. The sequence goes on along the minus strand of NC_134531.1, from coordinate 186,557,869 downwards.
GGGGGTAGTGGTAGAGTCCTGAGTAGACTCAGCCTATCCCCTGGGAGGGCACTTTGGGGAGACCCTCCAGCTTCTGGCTGGGGTTCCGGGGGGGCATAGAGAGGGCTCTTTGCCCCTCCCCTGCCCCATGGTGCTCCCTGCAGCCCAAGACAGCCCATGGTCCCAGGACCCCCAATCGGGGGTGGCCAAGTAGGACTGGGTCTCACAGAAGCCTGCTGTGCAGGGGTTGAGAAGGTTCACATCCTTCCTATCTAGGTCCTGGAGCCCTGATGGTTACACAATGGGCTGCCAGCTCTAAGGTCCGCGGTTTGAAACCCCTCACCGCTCCTTGGGAGAAAGACCTGGCTTTCTACTCCCATGAAGAGTTACAGTCTCATTAGAAGAAGCAGACCAGCCTGTGTGATTATGAGGTGTTGGAGGGGTCAGGTATCAGGCATCAAAGACCCCAAACAAAACAAACAAACAAAAACCATATCAATGGGAATGAGGGGAAGGGCAGAGTGGAGATGCAAACCCCACCAGAAGACAATTGGATACCCCCTGTCAGAACAGCCACAAGGAAGAGGTGAGCCAGTCAGGGTGTAGCACAGCACCAAGGAAACACACAAACTTCCTCTAGATCTTTAATGCTTCCTCCACCCCACCCCCCACTACCATGACCCCAATTCTGTCTTACAAATCTGGCTAGAACAGAACATGTATACCAGTAAAGATAAGAGCTTGAAATACAGGGAATCCAGAACAGATAGACCCCTCAGAACCAATAAGGGAAGTAGCAGTACTAGAAGGGGAAGCATGGCAGGGGGTTGGGGGGTGGATAAGGGGGAACCGATCACAATGATCAATGTAAGGCCCCCATCCCAGGGGGATAGACAGCAGAAAAGTGGGTGAAATGAGACAGTAGTCAGTGTAAGACATGAAAATTTTTATAAATCATCAAGGGAGCATGGGGGAGGGAGGAAGGAAAAATAAGGAGCTGATGCCAGGGCCTCAGGTAGAAAAAATGTTTTGAATAAGATGATGATAACATATGTACAGAAGTGTCTGATAAAATGCATATATGTATGGATTATGATAACAGCCGTAAAAGCCCCCAATAAAGTAAAAAAAAAAATTTTTAAGAGTCACAGTCTCAGATACTCTTAGGGGGTGGTTCTACCCTGCCCTACAGGATCACTGTGAGTCAGAATCCACTCCTTGGTGATGAGTTTGGGTTTGGTTATTTTAACCTAGGTTCTGCCCCTGCATGCTAGGTGGCCAGGAGACCAGTCAGAGGACTCCCTTGCACCTCCATTTCCTCAGCTGTAAAAAGCTGGACATGGGCTGAGTGCCCCAGTACCCTGCTTTCCCACCCAGGTCCCAGGGTTTCCACGGTCTCCGTTTCTTCCCCCTTGGTGGCTGCACTGGAAACACAAGTCCTCTGCCCAGTATCGCCACATCACTGTCCCCTCCAGCCCGGAAGGTCAGTCCACTATCTCCGGGCGGGTGTGCTAAGACCCGGCATGGCCGTCACTTTGCTCCACCCCCGTGTGCGCCTCAGTAACGACAGGGGGATGCTGGGTGGGAACACTCTCCACTGGTCCCGCCTTGCTATGAGTCCCCATACCTGGTCCCGGTGGGTACTACCATCTAGGTGTCCAGCGCTCTGGTTTCTGGTTGGACGAAGTAGTAGGAGGCTCTGGTAGTAAGAAAGGCTGGGGTACCTATTTCCCCTGGAGCCCCTGGCTGATGCAAGCAGTCATTGTGTTCCGTTGCTCACCAAAAAGTTCAATATTTGAGTCCAACCAGAAGTGCCTTGGAAGAAAGGCCTGGGGCTGCACGGCTTAAGGTGGTCCTGGGACGCGTGTGGGGGCACAATGCATCGGCGTCAACGTGACAGAAGCTGATCTGCATTCCCTGGCTCCTTCTTTGCCGAGTCGGTGAGGCTTGGCCGTGGCGGTAACCCCGCTGTGGGAAGCCATGGTGCCTGTCCATATTGGTCACCGTCTGGCACTGCCTCCCCACTGGACTTTCCAGGCCTAGCCAGGCAAGCACTGCCTGCCACAGATAGATCCAGGGGTCCTGCAATCCACTGTGTTGCTGGGCCCTGGGAGCATGGCGGACCCTCTTCCCTGGGCCAGGAGGAGGATTCGGTAAGAAAGTGCTAGAAGGCACCAGACACAGTTTATCCACTCCTCCCTCCACCAGCTTTCCCCCAGCCCCAGCTGACACCCTTCCTCTCCGGGGTCTACAGGAAGCTCTCTGATTGTTCTCTGCCACTCCCTTTGTCCACAAGGGACCCGGCCACAGGAAACTTCCAGAACCGAAGGATGACTCCAGCCTCCAGTCTGGGCCCCGACTGAGGTAATGGGAGCGCACTGCACTGAAAGGAAGGAATGGCGCCTAGGCCTGGGTGGGCTGCACCCACAGTGCTCCCCCTGCCGTGTGCCTCGGCCCACCACCCCGTAATGATGCGCCCACTCCACACACACGCCTGATCCATGAACCCCCTACAACCTGCATCCCAGCACACGTGCCACTCGTGCTGTCAAAAACGTCATGCCAAGAGTACCTGTAAGATAGCAAGCACGAGTAACGGTCCCTCCCCTTGTTCACCTCCACCGAGGCGGGGCCTCCGCATCCCGCAACGTCAGCAGGAGCGAGGTGGTGGAGAGTCAAGAGCCTGTGCGCGCGTGTGTGTGTACGCGTGTGTATACATGAGTGAGTGTGTGGGAGTATACATGTGTGTGTGTGAATGCATGTGTGTGAAATGCATGTGTGTGTCTGATGTGTCTGTATGTGTCTGTGTTTGTGTTTGATGTGTGAATGCATGAGGTATGTGTGTGTACATGAGTGTCTAGTTAGTGTCTACTGGGTATACATGTGTCTGTGTGTGAATTCATATGTGTGTCTGATGTGCATGTATGCAACTGCCTGGGGAGTGTGTCTGTGGTGTATGTGTGTCTGTCTGATCTGTGACTGCCTGAATGTGTGTCTTTCTCTCAGAGATGTGTGTATCTGTGTGTGTGTCTGAGATACAAGGGAGTGTGTGTGTCTTTCTAGTGTGTGGTGTGTGTGTGTGTGTGAAGTATAAGTGTGTGTGTGTTTTAAAGATGACCTTCGGGGATAGTTTTGGTGTATGCATAAAAGACATGTGGAAGTTTGTGCTGTGCGTGCCTGTCGCGTGCGTGAGGTATTGAGGTGCAGTCAATTCGCCTAGCTCTATTGGTCACTACTCCTTAGGAATGAACGCTTGATGATTCTGGACTCTGTGCCTGTGGTGGCAATTCCATTCAGGACGGCATTGTCTACCATACGAATGGACAGGATTCGGGTGGGATTGAGACTGGACTTTAGCAGAGGGAGGGGACCCTGGTGGCATACTGTTTGCTCAATGGCTGCAATCTGATTTGTGGGGGAAAGCTGGGCCTTTCTACAGTGACAGCCTTGGAAATTCACAGTGGCAATTCGACCGTCCTAGAGGGTCCCTATGAGTCAGAATCAACTCAATGGCAGTGAAGTTTGGGGACTTGTTTATTCCCCTTTCCTTGGGGACATCTTTAGACTCTACCCTAGCACCACACCCTTTGTTTCCCTGGGGACATCTTTCAGATCACTTTATTAAAAGCTGGGACCTTCCTTGTCCTTGGGGATATGGTCAGCTAAAGGACAAACCACACTTCCATCAAAGTCACTCGTTGGTGTCTAAGAGCCATTTGGGACACAGAGAGAAGGCACAGGACCATTCGGAAAGGTTAGCCCAAGATCTGCCTAAAGTGGCGGAGGTCGCTGAGACGAGGACATGGAGATTCAGATGACCAGCCCTGACACTGTTCAGCCCCTTCTCTTCATCTGGTCTGAGGCGATGGGACTGAGAGAGTGGCAGGCAGGCTGGTTTCCTGGCGCATGGTGGCCAAGGCAAGGGGCCGTGTGGCTGAGAGACTGAGGACTCGGGGAGGAGAGGGTAGCTGTACACCCATAACCGTATCCTTGACTGTTTGCTGATCCTGACTTGCAGTGACCTGCAGACATTCCCAATAAACCCCCTCAGTTGTGAGGATCCTCTGAGTTTGTGTGGCCACTGGAGCGGTGTGGAGGGACAGTTGGTGTCAGAATAGGTCATGGAGGATGGACCTCAGAGCTAAGTCTGACCCCTGCCTTGTGGCAAAAGGAAAGCAAGAGCTGGTCAGCTATGGCCACCCGACACCGTTGACCCCAGGGATGTGGATTATGTGTGCATGTGCCTGTGGGTTGCATGTCTGTTTGGGGTGCATATGATGCATGTGAGTGTGTGTGTGTGTGTGTGTGTTTCGGTGTAAGGACTGCCAGTCTGTTCTGCCTGGTGGGGGTCAGGGGGAGACTGCAGTGAGCCCCCAAGGGCCAGGACAACTGAAATAACACGTCTCTACTTGGAACAAATGCCTTCAGTGTTGGGGGAAGAAGCCTCACCTCAGAGGTTGGGTCCCACCATCTCCCCACTCTTGTCCATAGGAGAGAGACAGAGGCAGCAGCTGGCCCAGGCTTCTCACCAGCGGCCCTCCTGGCTGATGGGGGCCTGCAGCACAAGCAGTGTCACTTGCCCTGGTGCCCCAGTGCGCCCGGTAGCCCGGGCAGCCTGGCTCACCATGTGTGTGTGGCCGAGCCATGTCACTCTCAGAACCATCTCTCTCGCCTGCAGAACGGGGAGGACAGGCTGACCTCACAGTCTTGTGGCAATGATGTTCAAAGAGGCCGTGCCTATTGGCCTCGTAGCTGTTTTTAAGAGTTTCTTTCTGGTCTACCTCCTCGTTCAGTATAGAGCACCCCCGGGTCGTAACCGCTGGACACCAGCCTCCCAGGACACAACACCCACAGCGGCAGCAACAGAAGGAGATCTAAGACTCAGAGGAGGAGCTGACTGCAGGTCTGATGGCCTCTGTGAATTACTTCCTCCTTTGTCATGAGACCGGGAGGACTAGATGGTGCCCAACGTGGTGGAGAGACATCTCTACCTAAGTCTCTGTAGCCCCCACCACCAAATGACTGGGTGTGATGATGTAAACAAGGCATAGAGGAAATTGACTGCTCAGTGTTCCTTACCCTGGCCCTGGCTCTAAGGATGAGTCATTCTTTGAAGCAGCAGCAGAGAGGGAAACCCTGAGGACCGTGGAAGGCCCCGCTGAAGATCTCTGTCTGACATGGTGAGACCTTCTCCTCATCAGGCCCGAGACTGTAGAACTGTGGGACAGAACGACAGGTAGACTGACTTCCTGGCCTATCGAGACATGGGTCTGGGTGGCTGTTGGTTGAGGAGACCGATGACTGTATCCTTACTGTTTGCTGATCCTGACTTACGGTAGTTTCTTAACTTCCCTACTCGCCCCTTCATCGCGAGTGTGGTCTGAGTTCTGTGGGCCCTTGCAGTGGATGATGGAAGCCAGCATTGAGGCAGTGTGGTGTGGCAGGAATGGTTGGTGTCAAAACCAATAAAAGGAAGATGGGACCTGACTCATGCTTCATGGCAACAGGGAAGCCAGAGGAGGTCGGCCCCTGTAAGTGTGCTATCGATTCCACGTCCCTACCACTACTAAACATTTTGACCAGAGACCCCGAAGATCATAGGTTCCCAAACTTATTTGACCTACTGCCCCTTTTTCAGGAAAAAAAAATGACTGTGTCTCCTGATAACTAAAAACGTATGTGTTGTAGCTCACAATCTAGGATAAAGCAGAGGTACCCCTGCTTTTGCAGCCTCCCTGGGTCAGATACATACAGACTCTCTACTTCATCTTCCTGCTGACAAGACCCATGGAGCCACCCTAGGGCCCTAGAGCTGGAGGAGCCACGTGGAGACCCACTCCAGTGCTGAGATGCTTACACTGCCATGGGATCCACAGGACTTTCTACCCACTGTCCTGTGATCTTCCTGCATTCAGTGTCATTGCATGTGTTGCATGAGTCTGAAGAGGAATTTATAGATTGGTATCAGACATATGGGCTAATATTGGACTTATGGACTTGATTGAACTGGGCTGGGATGTTTTCTCAATATTCAATTACTCTTTGATATAAAGTTCTTTCTTACACACATATGTGTCTTCCTGGATTTGTTTTTTGGTCTACCCGGACTAACACCATCTATGGCTTGGAAATCCATAATATCCCTTGAAGTCATCTTTAAACCAGACAATGATTTTGCTCAATAAACGAACAATGTTTGCCTCAGGCACTGCGTCTTTTTAACGAATTACCAAATGTGATCAAAGCAGCAACAGTCAGTACAGATGAGCTCGTTAAGGGGCAGAGGGTGCAAGCAAACGCAAGCAAGGTGGGGAGACCATGTGGGCAGGGCAGGCGACGGGAAGGAGGGACACAGCATGAAGTCCAGAATCACGGGACAAGTGCACGTTTTGCTCCGTGTGTTTTCACTTCCTCCCCCAGAACACCTCCATCAAGAAGCTGTGTCTGTAGAGCTCCCTGGTCCTGAGCAGGTGTGGGGGTGGGGTGGGGTTGGGGGTGGCTCAGGCCGCCTTCTCTGCACCCTCAGGGCTGCCCAGTGACAGAGATCAGGGGCGGTGGCCACTCTGAAGGGCTCCGTCTCACGGTCCCAGGAGAGGCCCAGCATGAGGGTCACAGAATGAGCTCTGAACGGCCTCCTTTGCATCCACCCTTTGCATGGATGGGTGGATGGAAGGACAGGTGGGCAGGGTTTTTCACAATCCTCTACTCCACGAGATCTTACGCGGTCATCTCCTTATTTCAGCACCTGGCACCTCCCCCACCCATGGCCACCTCTGGACATACCTCATGACTTACTTCTCTGCTTCCAGTTGCTGCTTGTCACCATGGACACTTAACCTCCCCCGTGGTCAGAGTCCCATCTATGCCATCCAACACCGGGCCCGACTCAGCGCCAGGCGCATAGTGCCAAAACTGGACCTTGCTGGATAGACGCATGAGTGAGTGAATCATTGCCCCCCAAGTCCCCACCCATATCCAGAGTCACCCCTTCTCATCATGGCAGGGGAATGAAAGCCCCTGTCCCCACCTCCCCCAGATGTGCTCCCATATGCTCCCTTCCTTGCTCTGGGGGCAGGGACAGGCCTCTGCTACTCTCCTCTGAACCCTGCACCAGCTTGTGCCCAGCTCACTGAAGAAGCTCAGCACCTGGGTATTAATTTGAATTTGAAAGACACTGCAATCAATTGAACTGATCTGGATGAATCACATCCAAGTCAATGACCTAATCACGAATTTAAGGTAAGGCATTAGACAGCCGTGTTCAATCCTAGAATGTCAGACGCGGAAACATCCTTGGGTGGTCTCATCCAAGCTTTCATTTACAGATGGGGAAACAGAGGTCCGTAGACAGTAGCTGAGTTGGACTCGATCCTAGAACTTATTCTGTCCCTTCCAGGACCAACTGGTTTACTCCCCTCTGCCCCTCTCTCCCTCTCCCTCCCTCCCTCCTTTCCTTCCTGCCTTCTCTTCTCCCTTTCATCCTTCTGCTTCCCATACTCCACCCTTTATCTCTTCTTTGTTCCCAGGGTGTTGAGAACCTGTGGGCCCTGTCAGACCCCGCAACAGCACACAGTTTGAGGAAAAGGGCCCAGAGAGGTGAAGTGACTTCTCCAACATCACACAGCTAGGCAGAGCAAAACTGGGATTGAAACCCAAGTTCCTTTGGCTCTGGTCCCAGTGTTCTTTGCCTGCAGAGTCCCTCCAGTGGTTGAAGTTTGACCTAAACCAGTATGACCCCGAGATCCAGCCTTTAACCTAAGCCTGGCTCATGGTGCCTGAGGGAGTGAGTGGCTGTCTGCCTGCTTGCCTGCTGTCAGCTCTTGCCCTCAAAGCTGGGCTCAGGCAACTTCAGGAGCCACCTGGGTATGCACCGGCAGATGACCTGTGTCTGGTGTCTGGGCTGGATCAAGACAGTGCATGGGTGCTTTTATAAAATACGAAGTACATGGACCAAGGCTTCTTGCAGCCAGCCTGAGAGGAAAGAGAAGTAAGGACATGTACAGCCAAGTCATCACATACATGCACCAACGATGCATAAAAGCAGGAAGGCAGACTCAACCGCTCCAGAACGTAGGAAATGCAGATTAAAGCTACAATCCCAGGTCATTTTCAACTCTTCGAAATGGCAAAAATGAAAACCAGAGTGTGGTCATTGCATAACTTCATGTCTACTTGAAGATCTAAAAGCGTATATGGTGGAGTCTAGCATGTCAATCAGGTCACAACCTGATAGTACCCCCTGGTGGGCGTGGACTTCTCATAAGGAGGGTCCTGGGAACTTCCTCTCTCTCTCGGCCTTCACCTTCCTATTGGCGAGCCATGCTGGGAGCTGCCAGAGCCCTGTGATGCCCCCACTACCACTGGATCCACAAGACTTTGCACCCACCGACTGGTGATGTTCCCGCATTCTGCATCGCTGCATATGGCTAAGTGAGCCTGAAGGGGGACTTATGGACTAGTATCATCAGACTTATGGACTTCATCTGGATTAGGCTGGAATATTTTGCTTGATATATAATTACTCCTTAATATAAAACTCTCTCTTACACACATATATATAAGTGTCACTGAATTAGTTTCTCTAGTCAGTCTGGCCTAACACACAGGGTTTGCACACTAGAGTCAGCAGGAGGCAGACACCCATGTGGGAGGAGGCAACTATGAGGTCCTGGCCCATCGGCCGTCTGCAGCAGTGGGGCCTGGGTGCCCAGAGTGCCATAGGAGCTCACCAGTCAGAAATCAGATTTCCACCAGGCATGTGATTTTTAAAATAATGTTCCCAACTGCTTCAAAATGTGTCTCAGCTGGCCCCAACCCAACTATGTGGACACCACCCATGCCCTCTGAAGTATGCACTTCAGAGGACAGCACTGGGGCTACAGCTTGGAGAGAGGAGCAGTCAGATTAGAGCACATGGGAGAAATGCAAAGGGATGGAGAAGGAGGAGGGGACATCCTGGCCCACCGAGCCCTGAGGATGATGCTCCTGCTCAGAGCAGACAACACACGGAGAGGACTGTAGGGTTGACCCCACCACAGGACACAGTGTCCCTCACTGAACCATGGTGCTGCGGGGGCCAGCACTGGAGACAGTGCGGGAATCGTGCACAGTCTGGCCCCATCTCACTGGGGCGAGGCACTGAGGGCATGCAGCAGAGCAGCGGGGGAAACAGACTGATGAAATCCCCAAGGAATTTGGAGACAAGAGTGTGGCACCCCATCAGACTCCACTGGAAAACACTCCTAAAGGCCAACAAATAGACCTTGAACTATTTATAGGGTTTTCCATTTTTGTCAGTGGCTTTTGTTTTGTTATTGTGATCTTGTTTTTGTTGGTCTTGACTTCCTTTCTTGTTTTATTTGGCTTTTCTTGTTTTTTTCACTTATGAATATATCTGCATGTCTATCTAGCTAAGACAGGCGGGATAAATAATTCGGAGCTGAAAAGAACAGGACCAATGGTTCCGGGGGGGGGGATACGGGAGATGGGGAAGTGGGAGAAGAAAAGAAGGCGGGGGAAACCAACCCAGGGACAAAGGAACAACAGCGAACTAAAATCAATGGAAGGAAGGTCATAGGATGCCTATTGGGAATTAATCAATGGCAAGGTAGCAGTGAGGAATTACTAAACCTGAAGGCTGAATATGATGGTGGGAAAAGAGGAAAGCAAAAGGAAATAGAAGAAAGAACCAGGAGGCAAAGGACATTTATAGAGGCCTAAATATAGGCATGCACCTATGTAAATATATATAATGAGAGGGGAATAGAACTATGTACTCATATCTATATGTTAAGAATTAAGGTTGCTGATGGACATTGGGTCTCTCTATTCAAGTACTCCCTCAACACAAGAACATTTTGTTCTAACAATCTGGCATTCTGTGATGCTCACCTTCTCAACACAATCGCTGAAGACAAAATGGGTACATAAGCAAATGTGGGGAAGAAAGCTGATGGTGCCTGGCTATCAAAAGATGTAGCATCTGGGGTCTTGAAGGCTTGAAGATAAACAAGCTGCCATCTAGCTGAGAAGCAACAAAGCCCACATAGGAGAAGCACACCAGCCTGTGTGACCAAGAGGTGTCGATGGGATCAGGTATCAGGTATCCAAGAGTAGGGTGGGGGAAGAGTGGAGACCCAATGCCCATTTGTAGACAATTGGACATCCCCTCACAGAGTGGTCACAGGGAAGAGATGGACCAGTCAGGGTGCAGTATAGCACCAATGAAACACACAACTTTCCTCTAGTTCTTTGGTGCTTCATTCACCCCACTATCATGACCTCAGTTCTACCTTACAATTTCAGATTAGACCAGTGCATGCACACTGCTACAGATAAGAGCCTGCAACATAGGGAATCCAAAATTGATAAACCCCTCAGGACCAACAATGAGAGTAGAGATACAAAGTGGATTAGGGAAGGGAGAGGGGAGAAAGGGTGAATTGATCACAAGGATCAACCTACAACCCTCTCTAAGGGGGACGAATAATGGAAAAGTGGGTGAGGGGTGACAGAGGATGATGTAAGATAATCTATAATTTATCAAGGGTTTGTGAGGGAGAGTGGGCGGGGGAGGGAGGGGGAAGAAATGGGGAGCTGATATCAGTGGGAAGAGAATGCTTTGAAAATGATGATGGCGGCATATGTGCCAATGTGCTTGACACACTGGATGAATGTATGGATTGTGATAAGAGATGTAAGAGCCTCCAATAAAAGTATTTAAAAAGAAGAAGAAATCAGGTTTCACCATGCCTCTAAACCCAATTAAACTAGTGAAGTCTCTAAAAAAAAAATGTGCTCTTGGAAACAATGGGCTGGGTGCACACAGGTGCATAAGAATACTTACTGTGATTGTTGCTGCCCTTAAGAAGGCCCTGGCTCCTGGTGACCCAGCAGAACAGGATGAGCAGAATGGGCTATTGCCTGGCCCGCGCGTAACTGTTGGGACGCCCACGCGAGGCTCTTGTTTAGACCATGGCGTCAGTCCAGCTCATCGAGGGTCTCCTGGCCACCACTGCCCTCCTCTCTACCAAACATGTCCTTCTCCAGTGATGGTTCCCTCTTGAGGGTACAGTAAGCCAACCCTCGTGTGGGATGATTTCCTGTGATCCACACGAGTTCAATGAGTTAATTTACGTTCTTTCTCGTCTTTGTCTGGCAACTCCACTGAAGCGTGCCCATCGGTGAATGAGCACGCTGGTATCTGAACTACGGGTAGCAGAGCTGCCAGACTCCTACCATCCTGGACTGCTGTGGGCCTCCACTGGCAGGCAAGTGCAGGAAAGATATTTCTAACAACACTCCCTGTGATCGTGAAGGACCGCCAACAAAAAGGGAGGGGATGATTCACACTCATAGGGGCCCTGCAGGGCAGGGCACCACCGTGCCATGGAGTTTCTGAGACCGTCAGTGTTTATGGAAGCAGACTGCCACATCGTTCTCCCGTGGATTGCTGGGTGGGTTTAAACCACCGGCCTTCTGGGTGCCAGCCAAGGGCTTCACCACTGTGCCGCCAGGACTGCCTAATGAAAGACCCACCAACCCAAACCAAGGCCAGCCATCGAGTTGATTCTGACTCATAATGACCGGATAGGACAGGGTGGAACTGCCCCTGTGGGCTTCTGAGACTGCAACTCTTCACAGGGGTGTCCAGTGCCTTCTTTCTCAGAGACCATCAAACGCCTAGCAGTTGGTTACATAAAACACGACATGCACTCCACAACGACAAACAAGGAGTTCTTCCTAAGAAGGCTGATTGTGTCACCTGGCTCATGTCAAACACAAGAGGTCTCTGCGGTAGATAAGGAAGACAAACTGTCATTTCAGTACCCAAGAGGTTCAGTTACACTTGGTCCACTCACAAAACTCTGTTGTAAAATAAAACAATACTCAAGCCCCAAAACACACAACCAGCGAGCTGACGACGACTCACAGTGATCCAACCACGCTAGATTGTATCGTATGATAGAGAAGAACCCGCAGGAGAAACGGTTAGCAAAGGCCAGAGAGCTGGTGTCAGGCCGTGCAATCGCAGTGGGATCCCGTGAGCACGCATCCTTTCAGGAAAAGGCCCAGGCTGGGAAAAGCTGAAAGCAACAGGGGCAATAGCGGAGACACCTTTCTAAGGCGAGGGGCAGAGGGCGCCGGCTGTTCCGAAAGTGTGTCCAGGAATGGAATGGAATGGCTGCAAGGTAGACCCCAAACTGGCGAATCTATGTTCTGAACCAGCTACCCTCACTCGTATCGGCAAACAGCTGCTCTGGGATGAGAATCCCATCCTCCGGATCCAAGCTATGAATGCTGTGGAGTCAGTTCTCAGTCAGAAGCTCCGTCCCCTGACGTGGGGTCACTGCACAGGCAGCGGAGTAATTTGGGCTCCCTTGGGTTTTCAGTGACCAGAGAACTGGGGTTCTCCACAGAGCAGTTGAGTGTGCAGGTGTGTGCCAGAGTAGATGGCTCAGGACATAGATTTTTCATAAGTAGACTGCCAGGCCTTTCCTCGTAGGCACCTGGAACCTCCAACCTTTTGGTTAGCAGCCAAGTAGGTTAACTGTACCACCTGGGTACTCCATTCTCTGGTTAGGTAGGAAGTAATCAGAATATAGATAGAATCAATGATCCGTTAGCACAGAGCAGCCGATTCCCGGGGTTTCTGAGGCTGCCAATCTGCTTGGAAGCAGAAGGCCTCGGCTTTCCCCGGGACAGGCTAGAGAGTCCGAACTGCCAATGCCCAATCCCCTGTACATCAGAGCCCCTTCACTGAAAATAAGAAGAGAGTGTCTAAGAAAACAAATGTAACGTGCAGCGGTGATGTTTGCATGCTTGGGCGTAGTGCGTGAGCTTCCTGGCTTTATCGTGTAATTGGCCACCTTGGAAGACATTTCAAGCGCTCAGAGCATTTGAAGCAAAGGACACGTGAAGAGTTTATTTGGTTGTCAATCACAGCTTACATGTTTGGGAATATCTGTTTGATTCCATGTCTAAGTTTAAAACTGTCATTTAATTATCAGTACGTCAAGTATTCTAGCAGTACTGTGAGGTATTGTCCACGCTCACTCGTAGCAGCCCTACGTATAAAAGAACCAAATGCATGATCGCTGAAGACAAAGCGGGTGCATAAGCAAATGTGGTGAAAAAAAGCTGATGGTGCCCGGCTATCAAACGATATAGCGTCTGGGGTCTTAAAGGCTTGAAGATAAACAAGCAGCCATCTAGCTGAGAAACAACAAAACCCACATGGAAGACGCACATCAGCCTGTGTGATCACAAGGTGTCGATGGGATCAGGTATCAGGCATCAAAGACCCAGAACAAAAAAATCATATTGATGTGAATTAGGGGAAGGGCGGAATGTAGACCCAAAGCCCATCTGTAGACAATTGGACATCCCCTTAAGAAGGGTCACAAGGAGGAGATGAGCCAGTCAGGGTACAGTGTAGCACTGACAAAACACACAGCATTCCTCTAGTTCTGTAATGCTTCCTCCCCCAAACTTTCATGACCCAATTCTACCTTGCAAATCTGGCTAGACTAGAGCATGTACACTGGTTCAAATAAGAGCTCGCAACACAGGGAATCCAGGACAGATAAACCCCTCAGGACCAATAATGAGAGTACCGATATTAGGAGGTGAAGGAGAAGGTGGGGGGAGAAAGGTAGAATCAATCAGAACGATCTACATATAACCCCCTCCCAGGGAGAAGGATAACAGAAAAGTGGGTGAAGGGAGACAGCAGTTGGTGTAAGACATGAAAAAAATAAAAAAGATAAATTATCAAGTTTCATAAGGGAGGGCAGGGGGAATGAGCTGATGCCAAGGACTCAAGTATAATGATAATGTTTTGAAAATGATGAAATGATGGAAACATATGTACAGATGTGCTTGTCACAATGGATGGATAGCTGGATTGTGATAAGAGCTGTAAGAGCCTCCAGTAAAATGATTTTTAAAAAGAAAAGAAATATCTAGAATAGGCAAATGCATATAGTTTATTAGTGGCTACTAGGGATTGGAAGATGGAGGGATTGGGGAGTTCCTCCTGCAGGATACTGAATTTCTATTTAAGGTGATGAAGACCAAATGGACAGAATAGTGGTGGTGTTCCACAGCACGGAGACAGCAATGAATGAGACTGAATTGTATCCTTAAAAATAAATGCTTTGTGATCTGTCATAAAAATTATTAAAATATAAAAGAACAAAATATCGCCCTGTGTATAAAAGAATGAATTATATCGCCCACTCCTGCGTCATTTCCCCAGTCTTTGCTGTGCTTGAGGCTACTGTTGAAGTTGCTGTATTAACCCATCATCTCATTGAGAGGCTTCCCTTAATTTTTTAATGACTCTCTATTTTACAAGTGTGACAACCTTTCCCCGGAATTGGACCTTTCAGTGTGTGCGTTTGTTTCTAAGGAGCATTCCGGCTGTACTTTCTCCAAGCCACACTGGCGTATTCCTCTGGCAGTCTATGGTAAATTCAATGTTCCTCCACAAGCCCCTTAGCCATATGCAATATCAATTATTTAAAATGAAAACTAGATGTTGGGTAATGTATAAACAGTAGTGGCTGTTCCTTCCCGAACACAAGGGTCCCTGGGCATTAAAGAATCTATCACTAGTTAGAAAAGATGAGAAAATATTTTGGTTGCTGGGAAAATTTTTAAAACTCAATGTTTTCTATTGGGAAAGATGGGGGAATTCGCGCTGTGATCCCTGGTTGGTGGGCCTGTAACTCATAGAGCGTGGCTGGATGTCAGTCTGAGCATGAAAATCAAATCCACAAAAAGGACCACTCTCTCAGAAGAAGCCATCTCTTAAATTCAAAACCCAAACCACTGTCTTTGAGTCCATGCTGACTCATAACGACCCTGTAGGATAGAGAAGAACTGCCTCTGGTGTTTTGGGACTGTAACACTGTAACTATTCACGGGAATAGAAAGCATAACTTTCTCCCATGGAGAACCTGGTGGTTTCAAACTGTCAACCTTGAGGTTAGCAGCCCAATGTGTAACCACTACACCACCAGGGCTCCTGCACATCAGACCCTGCCAAATAAGACCCAATAGGTTAGAGACGCCTAGTGGTAACCACATAGTGGGCTGCCATGTGTCCCTTAAGAAGGGTGATGTATGCGCTTTATACAATTGATGTATGTATATGTATGGATTGTGATAAGAGTTGTATGAGTCCCTAATAAAATGTAAAAAAAGAAAAGGGAAAAGAAAGAAAGAAAAGAAAATGATTAGGGCAAAGAATGTACAGATGTGCTTTATACAAATGATGTATGTATATGTATGGACTGTGATAAGAGTTGTATGAGCCCCTAATAAAACGTTTAAAACAACAACAACAACAAAAAGAAGGGTGATGTATAGGACACCTGGAAAATCTCCATGGCATTTGGTAGGGGGTGCAGGGGTTGGAGGTGGGGTGAACAACAGGTGGCAAATTTGGTTGGATAAGAGGATTCCATGCTGACATCTGTGTGTGTTTCTCTGCTCGCATGTGTAGAGGAGAGAGAGAGAAGGAGGAAACCTCTGTGGGTCCTGTGGGACATACAAGTCCCAGGTTTCTGCATCCACCAAGATGTGAGCAATTCAGTCCCCACTAATACACCAACCGGAGTGCCCTGAGCACTCCCTGCCCCGGACTTGGACCCCTGCAAGGAGGGTTGGGTCCTTCAGTCAGGCCTTGCCTTCCCTGGCCCCATCTATCAACTGTCAACCAGGCTCTGGGCCTGACACAGAGACCCTTTTTGGCCTTGACCTGTCCTCGACACACCTTTGGCCAGCAGCTTCCTAATCAAAGGCAGCCACAAGTTCATTCCTACTCATGGCCACCCGTGTGCGAGTAGGCTGTGCTCCACCTGGTCTTTAGTAGCTGATCTGGCAGGAGTCAACCACCAGGCCTTTCTTCTGAGGTGCCTGTGGGTACATTCAAACTGGTAACCTTGTCAACTTTTGGTGAGTAGCCGCGCCAAGCATTTAACCATCTGTGCTGCCAAGAGACTCCTCTCTTCCTCACTCAAAACAAAACCACATGGGTTCCCATCAAGTCAGGCCCCACTTTTGTGCTTCTGAGGGGAACTGTGCCCCACAGTTTGCCGCGCTGTGACCTTCCGGAAGCATACTGCACGCCTTTCTTCTGGGTGCTCCTGAGTAGCTTTGAACCTCCAACCATTTGGTTCGTGGCTGGATGCCTAATTGCTTGCACCATCAGGGCCCCTGTTCCAGGCATTAGCTGGGGTCACCCTGAGTATGTCAGAAGCCTATAACCTCGGGTCCCCAGTTGAGCCCTGGCCTGCCCAGGATGAGGACACCCCATGTCCTGCTCCCTTGGCACAGCTGAGACCCTCAGAGCCATCGTTGAGGGCTTGTTGTCCCCAGTGGACAGTGTCTGTAGCCAACTTAGTCTCTCTGCCCCCTCCCCCCCAAGTCTCAGCATCCTGCAGCTGACCCCTCAACCACTGTGGGCCTCGGAGGCGACAAACCTGCTTGCATCCCTCTGTGGTTACTCACAACCTGTGAGGTTTGGACAGGTGACTGCCCTTCTCTGAGCCCCACTCTCCTGGTTTGTACAACAGGCTAGTTCCAAAGCTCCCAGGGAGGGCGGTGAGCAAACGCATATAAGGAAACTTCAGGCTGCTGAGAAGAGTGACGTACTTGACTCCCAACGGAGAGGCTAGTCGTCCGGACCTATGAAAAAAGGCCTGCTGATCGGCTGCCTGAAGAATCAGCCAATGAGACCCCATTGAAACAGGGGCTGCCATGACTCAAAGGCAATGGGTTTGGTTTTTTGGTCAACCAGTGTGGAGAGTCCAGCATGCAATTGGCACACACTCATCAACAAACAGGTGCTCACAGGGTCCCTTGGGCGGAGGTTGCCCGACATGGTGAATGCCCTCAATGACACGCCATCACCTTGAGGCTGGCGACAAAGGCACAGCTTATGGACAGGACAAGCAGGAAGGGCGGGGGCGGGGGGAATGGCACCCAGCATGCACAGGTGGGGAAGGCTTTTTCTTCCAAGGGCTATTTGGATATCTATCTCCTCATTCGTGGGCCATACAAAAATTTCCACTTAAAAACTAGCCTGCTATGTTTGGTCAGGCATTTAATGAACTCACCTCCAAGGTGATGGCAGGGAACCCCGGTGGCACTGTGGTGATGTGTTGCACTGCTCACCGCAAAGTCAGAAGTTCAAAACCACTAGCTTCTCTGTGGAAGGAAGATGAGACTTTCTATGCTCGTAAAGAGCTACCATCTCGGAAAGCCTCAGAGGCCACGCTGAGTCGCTCTGAGTGGAATTAAATAAATGGAAGTGAGCAATGGGGCGCCAGGCCTGCTCCTCTTTGTTAGGCCTGATGATCGCTGGCACTGATTTATATGGCGAACGGGCCCCACGCAGCCCGATTGCAAAGCTCTTTCTGCTCGGGCCTGCCTGGCTTTAGTATTCAATGCCTTTGCCTGCTCTTCCGTTTCTAGATGCTCCAGAGAAAAGTGCCCTGACAGTCAAGCTGACTAAGACAGCTTGTTTTTTCCTCTTCTTGGAAGGCCTGTCCCCCAAGAGACCGTTCACAGATGAGGGAAGGGACCAGAGGAAACCTGGCTGACCTGCTCTGGAATGACCACTGGCCACTCCAGAGGGGGAGGTCCCAGCTAGTCCGCAGGTCCTTGAGGTCAAGTCTCTTGATTCTCTGGCCATAGGCAGCTGGGGTCCCTCTTCTGATCCGTGCCTAAGCCTGGACTGGGGAGCCTCCACTTTCTCCCCCATCTTCCTCATAAAAACAGAAACATCAAACCAATTCCCAGTAACTCCCAGTGAGTCCAAGTATAGAATTAGAGAATTATCATTAGGGTGTTGTTCAATAGCTGTGACCTTCTGGAAATGTCTCTAGGTAGATGAGAATCTTCCAGTGTCCCTGGAGCAGGGGTTCCCCACGCCCCTGAGTGTGCGCCACTTCTGTCCACTCTACTGCCCAAGGTAGGAATCCAGAACTGACTTCACCCCTGATCCCCAGGACGTGTGTACACAGAGAGGGAGCTGTTTTCTGTGAGGCTGAACATGGACGGACAGGTGAGAGAGCTTCATTAGAAGGCAGGCAGGACGTGGGATCCACAGAGAGGACACGGGCTCTGTAGAACAGAGGGTGGCCGGCTGCTACCTCCCTTCACTCTGGGTGGCGGCAGGGCCTCTGAAGGGCCGCTTTATGTCAGTCCCTAAGTGTTTAATCCTATGTTTTCAGAATGTTCGCCACCCCATTTATCTCTATGCCTTCCCGTGGCGTGGAGCCCAGCCTTCCAACCAGTCCAGGCTGGCAGCACTGCCTGATGCCACCCCGGCAGGTCTCCTGCCAAGACCGAGAGCAATGGGTGGCAGTGGATACTCTGTGCACAGAGGGGGCCCACCCAGGGTGCAGCTCACACCTCCGCTTCCTCCAGAGGCTGGGAGGGCAGCTCACTGGCCCTCAGGCCTCCCTCTGCGCCCCCTCCCACCCCTGCTCCACTTTGATCAACCTTCCCTGAATCTCCCCTGTCTCCCTGCTCCACACAGCCATCCTGCTGATCCGTCACCCTGCAGTCGGGGTGAATGTCCAAACCACAGCCGGCTCTCCCCCAGCAGACACAGTTTCAGTGGCTCCTCACTGCACCCGTACGTGGTGTAGCCATGGCTGACATCTCCTTTGCCCTGCCTCACACACTACCAGTACCTGCACGGGCTGCCTGCCATCTCGTCTACCCCGACCCGTGGTGACCTGGGTGGGTCAGAGAACTGTGCTCCAGACGATCCTCAGGGGCTGGCTTCTCAGAAGATCGCCAGACCTTTCTTCTGAGGCACCTTTGGGTGGGTTCAAACCTCCAGTTGTCCAGTTTTCAGCTGAGCAAGTTAACCATTTGTACAACGCAGACGCCCCCGCCCTCACCCAGCACACGGTAGCAGACACTTGACTTTCTCTCCCGAGCTGCTCCACGCTTTGGCCTGGGAGTCCTCCCTCAATTTCTCACTTATCCAAGTCTTTCCCACCCAATTCATCAAGACCTTTGGGGTGAATCTTAATTGCACCCCTGATGTCACAAGCTGTAAGAAGCAGTGCATGTAAGCAAATGTGGCGAAGAAAGCTGATGGTGCCCGGCTATCAAAAGAGATAGTGTCTGGGGTCTTAAAGGCTTGAAGGTGAACACGTGGCCATCTAGCTCAGAAGCAACAAAGCCTACATGGAAGAAGCACACCAGCCTGTGCGATCACGAGGTGCCAAAGGGACCAGGTATAAGGCATCATGCAATATATATATATATCATATTGAATGCAATATATATATCATATTGAATGAAGGGGGAAGTGCAGAGTGGAGACCCAAGGCCCATTTGTCGGCCACTGGAGATCCCCTCACAGAGGGGTTTAGGAGAGGAGATGGGTTAATTAGGGTGTGAGGTAGTACCGATGAAGAACACAGCTTTCCCCCAGATCCTGGATGCTTCCTCCCCCCAACTACCATGATCCGAATTCTACCTTGCAGGACTGGATAGGGCAGAGGTTGTACACTGGTGCATATGGGAGCTGGAGGCACAGGGAATCCAGGGTGGACGATATCTTCAGGACCAGGGGTGTGAGGGGCGATGCTGGGAGAGTGGAGGGTGAGTGGGTTGGAAAGGGGAAACTGATTACAAGGATCCACATGTGACCACCTCCCTGGGAGATGGACGGCAGAGAAGGGGGGGGGAGGGAGACTCTGGATAGGGCAAGATATGACAAAATAACAATCTATAAATTATCAAGGGCTCATGAGGGAGGGGGGAGCGGGGAGGGAGGGGGGAAAAAAGAGGACCTGATACAAAGGGCTTAAGTGGAGAGCAAATGCTTTGAAAATGATTAGGGCAAAGAATGTGCAGATGTGCTTTACACAATTGATGTATGTATATGTGTGGATTGTGATAAGAGTTGTAGGAGCCCCTAATAAAATGTAAAAAGGAAGCAGTGCATGAAAGGCGGTGGCTTGGAGTATTATCACAGAGAATACTCCGACCCTGCCATCAGGGGACCCTCAGTGCAAATCAAGAGACCTGCTGGCATCGTGTGTGACCACTTGAACCGTAAGCTATAAGGTCGGCAGTTCGAACCCCCGAGTCCCTCCCGGTGAGAAAGATGAGGCCATTGGCTCCTGTAAAGAGTGACCATGTGGAAGCTCCCAGGTGAGTTCTGGTCTGTTCTACAGGGTTGCTGCGAGGCAGGGTCCACTTGAGGGCAGGGAGTTTGGTTGTCTTTTGAGTGTGAATCCTGAGCGCGCAGAACTTTGCCCGGTGACCTTGTAGATTGAACCTGCTTGCTCGCCTCCAAAGCGAGGTCAACTGTGCTGACTTCCCAGGGTCATGATGAGCGAGGCACCAGCGGGAAGTATTGTGGGCTTGGTGGCATTTGGTTACTCATTGGGCTGCTAATGGCAAGGTTGTCGCCGTGCCATCCAGTCAGCTCCGACCCATAGCAACTTTGTGGCCAACAGAACGCAGCACTGCCTGGTCGTGGACCATCCTCACCATTGTTCCTGTGCCTGAGCCCAGTCATTGATCCGTCAATCCATGTCCTCGAGGGCCTTCCAGAAGGCCTTTACCATGCCCCTCTGCTTTACATGCAGACATGAGGTCCTGCTCCAGGGACTGGTCTCTCCTGACAACATGTCCAAAGTGTGTGAGATCAAGTCTCCACATCCTTGTTGCTAAGGAGCACTCTGGCTGCACTTCTTCCAACACACATTTTCAATATTCGTCTCCAGCACCACAATGCAAATGCTCCGATTCTTCTTCAGTCTTCTCTATTCAGTACCAACTTCCACATGCATTTGAGGCAATTGACAATCCCATGGCTTGCCCCTTAGTCTTCAAAGCAGCATCCTTGCTTTTCAATACACTAAAGAACGGTAGTCCCAAACCTCTAAGTGTCGCGATTCCCAACCACCAGACACTCCTGGGGAGAAAGATGAGGTTTTCTGCTCTCGTAAAGAGTTGCAATCTCGGAAACTCACAGGGCAGTTCTACTCTGTTCTTACAGGGCTGCTGTGAGTCAGCATCAACTGGACGACAGTGAGTTTCATTTGTTTTTAATCTGTGGACTTGACCCTGCCTGTAGAAATGGCCCAACAAGAGGCAGCTCTGGTGAGCCTCGGGGCTGGTTTCTGCACCTGTGAGGGCACCCAGGGATGTCATGGGGAGAGCTCATCGAGGGTAAGAACACGTCAGCACAGCCACGGCTTGACACCAGGCACGCTGGATAACGGAATTTTTGCAAACACACCAACATACTATTGTATCAGTGTGAGCACATCTACATGGCCCTCCAGCAGATTACCTCTGGGCCACACACGTTTTCAATGATGTTGCCGTTTCTCGCTATGCAGATCTCCATTTGCTCTCTGTATATCTCCCCCCGTCAGGAGCGCCTTGGCGGTGTGCAAGAACGAGGCGATTGTTTTCAAAGGAGAAAAGAGAAGGAACTTAAAGAGCACAAATCAAAAGCGACAGGGTGTTCCAAAGCCTGGCCGTATGCGGAGCCACCAGCAGCCGTGCTCCCTAGAGCATCGAACGTCTGCTCAGGCTCAGATGGGCAGGGCGTGCTTGTTGAATGAATAAGTAGATCATCCAAAGTTGTCTTCCCTCCATTCTGTCACCTCGGCGGTCTCCAGCTCCAGCTCAGGTCTCCTCTCCCCATCGTGGCCAACCAGCCAGCATAAACGTGCAGGCTCAGCTCTAGCCCACCTGCACAGGCGGCTCGAGCCCAGGGCGACGGCTCCATCCCTGTTCACCTCACCAAGGCCCTTGTCTGACATCACGCCCTTCCCCTCATGGCCAGGTACTCATTCTTGGTGGCCAAGCCCCACTGTGTCATGGATCCATTCACACAGCTTCCAGAGCACTCTTTCTCACACATAGGCCAGACCACGTGACACCCCTCTTGCTCAGGCTAGCCTCCCACTCTCACCACCACCAGGAAGTCCCACTGCCCCTCTTCAAACATCCTTGCACGTGCATGCCTCTGTGCCTGACTTGAGCTGTTTCCAGTGCCCGCGCGCATGCCTCTATGCCTGACTTGAGCTGTTTCCAGTGCCCGCACCACCTTCTTGCCCTCGCTGCATGGGGGGAATCTGCTGAGCAGAGCCCTGGAGATCCTGGACCGTGCACATTGCCCTTCCAGGAAGAAGGAGCAGCGGGCGGAGGGCTTTTCTGGAATGCTCTGGCCTCTCTGTAGCTGGCTGGGGACGCTAGCCCCAGCTCGGGAAGAAAGAACAGATGTCTTCTGCTCCCCCCATGACCCCACCAGTCTTGAAGAATCACAGGAAACCACTATCGGGGCCAGCTAATTAGCTTTGGCCATCTCTCCTCAGCCCCCGGAGGAGGAGTGAGCGGGGGGACTTTGGGGACCCCCTTATTTAGACATCTTGGCCTTTCTTCTCGTATCTGAGCGCCTCCTTCCCTTTCCTTCTCCAAGAGCACACAGCGAGAGGACAAGGTTCCAAGGAGAGGGGAGGCGGAGGGAGGAAGGCGTCTTTGTTCTCTGGTTTGGATTTGCTGTAAACAACTTTCCGCTCTTCTCATGTGCTCCCTGTTGACTGCTGTCAAGTCAGTTCCGGCTCACGGCAGCCCAGCAGACAACAGAAGCAAACACTGCCTTGCCTGGCCAGGGCCCTTTCACTGCAGCCACCAGGGGGTTTGTGTGTCTGCCCACCCCCACCCCCATCCCACCCCACCCTGCTGGGCTCATCTTCCCACACGTGCTTTTCCTGACTGCCCACCACCATCGAGCCGATTTCAACTCCTAGTGGAAACCCTGTCTAGGATTTCCAAGGGAACCTAGAGGCTCATCTTTATGGAACCTATAGGCTCATCCTTCCCCTGAGGAGTGTCTGGTGGGCTTGAATCACCGATCTTGCAGCTAGCAGCCCAGTGCCTAACCCACAGTGCCACAGAGTGGGGTTTGCAAGGCCCTGGACATGGCCAGAGACTACTTGCTCTTGAGGAACAGGCCATCCAGTCAAGATGATTGACCCTCAAGAGGATCTGGGAAACATCATAAGGCCCAAGGACCAGGGAGCCACCAAGGCACAAAGCACAAGGAAATAGGAGGCCCATCTCGCCTCCTCTCTTTCTCACCTGGTAACTCCCCCTCTGTGGCCCAGCATAGGTCCTAGAAGGCTCCCTTAAAATGGTAGCCTTTCTCCTGAGGAACTGCTGGTGGTTTCGAACTGCTGACCATGTGGATCACAGCCCAGTGGGTAACCACTATGCCACTGGGCTCCTGTGGAAAAAAAATGAGGAGCTGATATCAAGGGCTCAAGTAGAAAGAAAATGTTTTGAAAATGATGATGGCAACAAATGTACAAATGTGCTTGACACACAATGGATGGATAGATGGATGGATGGATGGACTGTGAAAAGAGTAGTATGAACCCCCAATAAAATGATAAAAAAAAAGGGTAGCTTTCGTTGCCAAACCTTATAGGTCTTCCAGCCCCAGCGAGCAAACCCAGTCTCGTCACAACCTGACAGCAAACACTTACTGAGTCCAATGTCTTTACCTAGTGGATTTTCTCAATAGATGAGACATCAGTTGATTCAATGGTTTTCCCATTGAATGTTCAAACAACCCTATAGGAAAGCTTACAAAAATAACCCGATACTCATCAAAGGTGAAGCCAGGGCTTAAACCCAAGAGGCCAGTTCAGCTGGATTGGTTGTCCCCCGGCCAGGTGTTCCTTCCGGAAGCAGTGAGCAATGGCTACAGGGAAGGGGGCCAGGTCAAACAATACGCAAGGGCTGTGGAGGGAGGGGGAGAGCCTGGGTGATGGAGAGGTTAACCTGCCCACCCAGAGGCCCCATGGAAGAAAGGTCTGGTGATCCACTTCTGAAAACAGCTGCCACTGAGAACCCTATGGAGCACAGGTGTAGTCTGACACATGGTGTTGCCCTGCATCAGAACGGGCTGCATGGTGACCGGAGTTCTGGCGAAAGGCGGAAAGGGCAGCAGAGGCTCTCCCCTTGAATGGAAGTTCCTCTAGGACAGTGTCTTCATCTGCATTTTGCCCTGTCATTCCCAGGAGAGTAAACCATGTTGTTCTGTTAGAGGCCTTCGAGTCAGCTCTGACCATAACACACTATATGTACAACAGAAGGAACTTGGCCGGTCCTGCCCCAGCCTCACCACGGTACCCATGCCTGAGCCTACTGGTGCAGCCACAGGGCCCTCCTCTCTCTCACTGCCCCTCCACTTTCCCAAACATGATGTCCTTCCCCAAGGACTGGTCTCTCCTGACATGTCCCAAGAGTGTAGATGAAGTCTTGCCATCCTTGCCTCTAAGGAGCACTCTGGCCTTACGTCTTCCAAGACAGATCAGTTTTCCCTTTTAGCAGTCCATAGTTCATAGTCAGTTCAATCTTCTTCTCCAGCACCACAATTCAAATGCAGCCATTCGTCTTTGGTCTGGGGCACCGTGAATAAAGGTGTAATTTTTGACGATGCCACAACAAAGGGTGAGGGATGGGCCTGCACCAGGCTTGTTTACTATTGAAGCTAAACTGCTTTTAATTCAACCTAGATGATTATAAATCGATGCTGTCAAATGTAACCCCACACGAAGGGAGCGTCATGCCAGCCACAGACGACAATTTCACTCACCCTTTAAATAAATAAGACACATCTTACTGGCAGGTCATCTTTCGGGGGTGGGAGATGGGGATGCAAACAATACTGCCCAATGATCCTTCCTCTGCAGGGCCACTTGGTCAGTGGTTTGACCCCGGAGCACTTGTCCAGGGTCTTACCCAGGCCCTGCCGCAGCGTGCTGACCGGTGTAAAAGGCACAGGTTGTGCATGTGCTTAGCACGTCTTGGGATCTTGGGTTCAATGCACAAGCCTGGGTTTCTCAAAAAGTCCCACAGGCTAATGAGCCCAGTGACTTGCATACAACTCTTCCCAACATTATTTGACTAGGAAACTCCTTTTTCCAAAGGGACCTTGTGTGACTAGCTGGATGAACAGCACGCTTGGAGAAATGAAATGCCCATGAATCTTGTTGCCCGTAATTCCTTTGCACACTTGAATAGTCTGTAATAAGTCATTATTGTGCATAAGGTGGTAGTTTCTGATCCCCCCCACACACACACCCCAGTTTCTCTGGGCCCCTTTTGAGAGATGTAGAAGAGCTCCTTAGATGAGACCCTCCCCACGAGACCCCTCATTAGCCTCACTTGTTGGAAGGAGGGCCCTCTGCCTCGTGGGTCCTCCTCCATCTCTGGTGGTCTCTGCCCACAGTGGGCCTTCTCAACCAGTCTCTTTTCTTCCAGACTGGTTTAAAATGCAATTGCACTTCCAAACCAGGCTCTAGGCAGAACTTGAAGCTCAAAAACAATTGCAGTCGATTGCACTAATTATTTTCATTTCCTTTTGTGAATCTAGAGGTTGGGACCTTAGTTGGGGATATGTAAATGAATGAAAATCAGGCAGCCTCTTGTCAGCGAATGGGTTTCTTAGCTGTCAAGCAGGTGGCCTCAGTTCTTCACAACAGCCTCCTTCTTCCAAAGCCCCCTCTGACTCCCTCTCACCCACCTGGCACAGGTCTAACCTTCCCACTGTTTCCAGGGTGTGCTCTTCGGCATGCTTTCTCTCTATGCCTCTCTTTCTTCCTCCCCCCACCACCCTTTTAAAAAAATTATTTTATTGGGGGTTCATACAACTCATCACAATCCATACATCCATTGTGCCAAGCACATTTGTACATTTGTTGGCATCATCATTCTCAAACATTTGCTTTCTGCTTGAGCCTTTGGTATCAGCTCCTCATTTTTCCCCCATCCTTCCCCACGCCCTGCCTTTTTTTAAACAAAGGTTACATTATTATTGTTTGCTCCAGAGTTAAATCTTTTTTATGTAAAGCGGTTTCATGATATCTGTTTGTTTTTAACCCTTGGCTCCAAAGGATGAAGGTCCAAGTAGCCCCGCCTGTCCCCATCCCGGCACCCCTGGCACTTCCTCGGAGGTGCCAACGGCTAACACTCAGCTGCTGATTGAAAGGCTGGTGGTTCAAGTCCTTTCAGAAGGTCTGGTGATCCACTTCCAAAATCCAACGACTCAGGGCCCAGTGAATCACAGTTCTCAGGCCTCCCCCCGCCCCACTCCAGTGGGGCGCACACAGCTCTGGCCAGTATAGACCTCCTCAGAGGTACTCATGGCCTTGCCTTCCAGGTGGGTAGGTCAACAGGCTGTGCTGGTGGGAGAGGAGGGGAAGAATGAGGTCAGAGCCTCACTTCCTTGGCTGCTCCCCCTGCCCCCCCACTGAAGGTCACCAGGAGCCAGGGGGCCCTTCCCCTCTTCCCTTCAGCCCCAACAATGGCTGCCACATCCACTCTCCTGTCCCTGTGATTTCCGTCACGCTGCACCCACCTTTGCCAATCGTTCACAGTATAAACTTCTTCCTAGTCCTGGTGCCACCGTGGTTCAAGCCCACCAGCTACCCTACAGGAGCGGGATGAGGCTGTCTGCCCCTGTAACGATTCCCAATCTCAGAAACCCTAAGTGTTGGAATCGATTCAATGGCAGGGAGTTCTGGTCGGGGTGACTCAGGTCCCCTTTGGTTCCTGCAGGCCTTCACCAAAAAGACCAGACCAAAGCCAAACTCACTGCCGCGCTGAGAGTGTCTGAAGCTTATGGAGACAGAAGACCTCATGTTCCCCCCAGCATCACCAACCCCCTAATCCACAGGGCCTCCGCCAGCACGGCTTCTGACTGATAAGACCCCCTCAGCCTTTTGTCTCCTCTCCCCCCAGGAAGCATCTGCAGGGTGTGGAGGAAGCCGATACAAAAACACCAAGATAAACCTAGCTGTCTGCCATCGAGTGGATTCTGACACACAGCAACACACAGGGCAGAGTAGAACTGCCCCCCAGGGGTGTCTGACTGAGAGCAGAAAGCCTCATCTTTCTCCTGTGGAGTGGCTGGTGGGTTCGAACAGCCGACCTTGAGAAGGGTTCTATGCAGAACAGTGATTGTGGACTACTACGAGAGCCCTTCATGGGGTCTGAGAAGTACATGGTCAGACCGCCAGTTCCTCTGAGCAGCCTTCCCAGCTCCCCACGAGGAGCCCGGACCCGAGGTGCACAGTCCCATAGGTAAATTTCCAAGTTTGGCTTATCTCGCAGCCTGTGTGGAGTGACAGAACGGCTAAACCCCGCATGTTTGTCCAAGCACTACCAAAATAGTAACCCCAAACTCAGGGCCAGGGTGTGCAGTGAGCAAGTAAGCACAGATGGATTTGTGCTTACTTACTAATCCATTGTCAACCGTTCCCCATGTTTTCACCACACCGAAGATTCTGCTTCCCGGTCTGGCGGTCATCTCTCCCCCAAGCCCGCCAACAGAATCAAAGCCTCAAAGTCACAGGTTTGGAGGTGGGGAAAAACAGGTGGAACTGTTCATTGCAGATTAGTGAGTAAGCACAAGGCAGTCCATGCTTACCTTGTTTTTTGAGCAATCTGACACTGCCCAGACCAAACATGCGGAGGACGTGAGACAAACTCCCAAGCTCCAGGAAAGGGAAGGGCTCAGCAAAGGGACCTTCTCAGTTCCTACACTGAAAAGAGGCCATCTCCCTAGGGACCCTGTCCCCAGGGTCCCCTTGCAGAGGACCAAAATGAAAACACCTGGAGAAGCGACCCTGTGCCCTGCAGGACCCAAACTAAGGTGGGAGGAACCGCAGGGTAGCGGCCAGCTCACAGCAGCCAGGCTGAGCTCAGAGCCCACCTAATGGACTTCCTGGAGGAGGGGACACCTATGCCAACTCTTACCAGATCAGCAGGACTTGGTAGTGGTGGGATGCAGAAGTGGCAATGCCACGCTAGGCAGAAAGTGCAGCAAAACACAGGCTTGAGTCTGGAAACAGCAGGGCTCCTGCAGGAGCGAAGCCGGTGGGTGTTGCTGGAGGTTCTATTGGAGGAGAGGGCACAGCGGTAGGAGCCGGTGGGGCCAGGTCAGAGAGGACCTTGCATTTCAAGCCCACGGCACAGCCATTAATCTGAGCTACTCTACGGGACGCTGATGCAGAAGAGCAAGGGTGCACCCTCAGGGAGAGGTGCCCTCCAAAGGCCTCAAGGCCAAGACATGGTGCCGGGGCCCCGCATCTGTGAGCATCTCCCTCTACTGAGGCTGTCCTGGGGACGTGGGACACTGATGTTGAGTCCTGGCCCAAGCGCTTCTCCATTTGCTACTCCCAGGCCACAGTGCAGACAGACACAGACTGGGAAGGGCTTCCCCGGCCAGAGCTGAGCTCTGGAGACCTAGAACTGGAAACAGACCTGCACAAAATACAGTAGGTACAGAAAGTCCTGGAAGTAGACACAGGCTGGCAGGCCACATGTGGGAGGCCACAAGGGAGCCACGAGAACTGGACTTGAGAGGAAAGAGGAGCTAGAACAGAGAGGGAGGACACTACTCAGCCATCTCATCTCCTGTTGAGTACAAGAGGTAAGTTCTGACCCAGAGGCCTCTCAAAGCCAACCCCTTCTTTGGGGAGACCTGGTCACCCCAGGATGGACTTCCACCATAGGTGAGCATCCCTACGACCCACTGTGCACCTGACAACAACCTCCTGCCATCTTGTAACCAAGAGTCAGACCAGATGGGGGTGGGGTGCCTTACCTTCAGATCCCAGGTTGGCCTGTTGGTACAGGTTGAAGGCCCACCATCACCTCGCCCTGACACTTGCTTCCCTGTAGCATCGTGGGTTTTGAGTGGGATTGCTAACCGCCAGGTCAGCTGTTGAAAACCACCAGCCACTTCTGGGGAGAAACAGGAGGCTCTCTGCTCCAGTAAAGGTCTATGAGGCTGGGGAAGGACCAGGCAAGGTTGTGTGCGGGGGCTGACTGGATGGCACCTGGCATCCACAATGAGGATGCACAGTCTTGAGCGAGCCTCTGGGAGTCCGAATCCAGTAGAAGGCAGTTGTTTTCATGTTGGTGGTCCTCAAGAGCAACGTCCCCCAGGGAGGAGCGCATGGCAAGATGAACTTTCCCTTATGTGTAAATATGTAGCCCATCGGGGTACATGGAGAGGAGGCGCAAGTTTCCCAGGGATCTCTTGGACTGGATTCTTAACCAGCACCATGGAAGCAGCCAAACATTATGTTGCACACTGGGTACATATGAGGCGCCAGACCACCGTAAAGTGTTCAAAAGCAAGGCGCTTTTGTCCTGTTGCACATGAGCTCGCTGTGAGCTGCACCCAACAATATGTACTCCTTTTAATAAGCACCAGGAGATAACCCAGCTAGACTATCACAGGTATGGGTTAGTGGTACAGCTTGATCGGAGATAAACTGGAGTAAATGAGAAGTGGGAGACAGTAGGTCAAGGTCAAGTCTGTACCAGGGAGCAACTCAACTTGTAAGGCTGGTGTTTAGGGAGAACTGCTCCTACATAGACCTTCCCCTCTGCAGCTTTCCCCCGTGGTCCACTCACTGCTGCTTGAATGCTTCTCAGCACAGGGGACTTACTCCCTAGCAAAGAAGCCATGACTTTCTCTAGATCCAGAAATCCTCACGACGAGGTGAAATCTGGCCCAGCCTTGTCCCACAGTTGAGCTCGACAGGCATGTACTGATGGGTGCCGATGTGCCTCAGACTGTGCTGGGTGCCACAGCAAGAGACTGAAGAAGACCCAGCCCAGGGTCTTTATTCAAATGCCGTTTGGGGTCTTCATTTCCTCACCTGGAAGGTGGGTGTCCACACCACCCTTCTCTGGCAGTTTGTCCTACTGGTATGGCTTGCATGCTACTCTGACATTCGAAGCTAAGCCACTGGTGTGCAGATACCAGCAGGATCACCCAGGGGAGGAGCTCCCAGGCTAAGACAGACTAGGAAGAAAGGCCTGCTGATTTATTCCTGAGACTCAGTTAATGGACACAACAGGACACTGTCCAGCATCGCACTGGGTATATAATTTGCAGGCACTCAAAACCCAAAGTGGCCGCTACAGAGACCAGGGAGATCGTGATCACTGGGCAGCGTTCCATCTACCCGACCGAGCAGGGGCACAACCAGGGATATGCATGCTGGGCCATGTCCAGAGTAAAAGAAAGAGGCTGGGAAAGCCACTCTGGAGAAAAAGGGCAGGGATGAGCTGGAGCCCATCAGGTGATGGGGGGCCCCTGACGGAGGTGGGCAGATGGCAGGAGGGGATCTGTGGCCCAGGCACCTCTCTCGGCTATATGACACTAGACCTGTGCCTCTCGGTAGGTGGACTCAGCAGGGAGGCCATGGGGCAAGTAGGCCTATGGCTGAAAGGGACTCTTAGGATTGAGCCAGGCTTTCTCTCTCTTTCTCCCTCTCTCCCTTACTTCCGCCCTCCCCCTACCTCTCTCTATCTCCCCCCACCCGGCCCCACCCTGCCTCTTCCTTCTTGGGAACTTCTCTGCAGAAGCTTTGCAGGGACCCCACACCCTTCCAGTGCCCCATAGCATGCCCGCCAAGGCTGCCTCTCCGGCCACCCCTAAAAGTTTTGTTTGGGGGGGGCGGGTGCCACCCTGCAGGGCCCTCCTAGATGCTCTGAGCAGCCACAAAGGCCACCTTTCAGCAGGGCCAGAAAAAGCAGGGCTCCCAATCCCCCACAGACCAAACCTAGCAACAGTCAGAGTTCCTATGGCAACCCAGGATTTATTTTTAGTCGTACTTTAACATTAACATGATGTGATGGGATCTGAGACTTACATTCCTCTCTTTTAAACCATACCAAAAAAGATAAAGAAAGAAAGAAGGAACGAACGAAAGAGTCCCTCTTTGAAAAGAGGAGACCAGGCGTGGCAGTGGCTCAGCCAGGGCCCTGGTCTCCACGACACCAGTCGCTCCCTCTTTCTCTCTCACCCACCTGGGAGGCATCTCCACCCCTCTGGGTTCCTGGAGGGCCTCCAGTGGGCAGGCATGAAAAAGAGGGCTCTGGGTGCTTGGTGCTGGGTCAGCCTTGCCTTCCCCTCTGCAGCTTTCTGGACAGCGTTGGGGAGAGAAAGGGAAGATGACCTGTGACAGACACCAAGGCCTCCAATATATCGGGCAAGGTACAGAACACGCAGCCAGGCAGGCTCCACAAGGAGGTGACCTCTCCACAGGGGACACAAGCTTCTCAGGCACCCTGAAGAAGGAAGAACAGGCAAGGACACTTGCCCCCACCCAGAGGACACATGGGTCAGCAGCTCGCCAAGAAAGGCAGTGGGTGGGCCGGCAGGGAGCAGGGTGAAAGCAAGGTGGTGGAAAGGATGCTGCCTTCCAGCTGTGACAATGTGGGTGTCACTTCTGTTCTGGGCCTAGCCGTGCCAGGCATCAGAGTCACAGAGTGTAGACACACACACACACACACATACACACAACCCAGTGCAAAGAGAGGTACCTAAGCTGTTTCGAGAAGGGGCTTATATAGAGCAGAGAAGGCCTGTCCAGGTTTTCAGCTGAATTGGTTCCTTATCTCGGTCCAGTAAGGCTTCCTCTTTCCTCTGGCCAAAGACATGGCCATGTAATCTGCCCCCCTGGCACTTCAATACTCCATTGCAGGCCAAGGAATGGGCACATGCTCCAAGCACAGCCAGTGAGTGACTTCCCTGGGACTAAGCCACAGACAGGAGGAAGCAGTTCTCCCTTCACTGGTTGCCCAGTGGGAGATTCTCAGACTCTCAGTCTTGGCCTCAAGGAGATGGGGCAGGGGCCGCAGGAGTAAACAAAGGCAATGGGCACAGAGAAGCAGACAGACAGCTTGGCTCAGCAAGACCCACTTCCCTTCCTCTAGGGCTGGGGTCTTTGGCAAGCCGTGGCTGCTGAACCTCACTGCCGTCAAGTCTGCTCCGACCCTAGCAGCCTGGACTGCAGAGTAGAGCTGCCCCTGCCGGGGTCTGGGGCTGCAAATATTCACAGCAGCAGAAAGCTTCCTCCTCTACACCCACCCCCCAGGAGCAGCTTTTTAAAGTCGAACTAGCCCAGCACATCCATAGCCCACCACAACCCCAGAGCTCTTGAGCCCAGGACTAGTCTCCATCCTGACTCCAGTCTTGTCATGTCAGCAGAGGGCTGGGCCCCACAGGGGTTCCCACGATTGAGTTTTCGGAAGTCAGTGGCCACACCTTTCTTCTGAAGCGCCTCTGGGTGAACTTGAAGCTCCACAATAGCTCAGCTCGCGGCCAAGCCCAGGAACTGTTTGCAGTGGCAGTAGCCTCCTTTGGCAACCGCCGTCTCCATTTCTCCGCAACCTACCTGGAACTGGTTTCTGTTCCCGGCTAATCCAGGTGGTCTCTGTAGTTTTGCTACAGTGTGGGGCAAACTCAGCTTGAGGAGGGACGAGGAAGGGCAGATGTCTTGTGCCTGTGATGTACCAGACCTCACTGGAGGTGGTCTGTGTGTCTTCCCCTGATCTCATCCACTATCTCAAAACAAACAAACAAACAAAAAACAACCAAAAACCCCACTGCCATCACTCCTGCCTCCTAGCGACTCTGCAGGGAAGTGTCGAACAATCCCACGCGCTTCTGAGGCTGGAAGTCTTACGGAAGGAAGCAGGCTGCCTCACCTTTCTCCCATACCGTGGCTGGTGGGTTCGAACTGCCAGCCTTGCGGTTTCAGCCTGCCTGGCCGAAGCAGGTCATGGTTGCCTGTTCCAGCAGCCGCTATGGATCATGGTGGCAACTCTGCTCCCTCGTGCCTCCCTGCCTGGGATCCCAGCCCCTCCCTCTACAAAGGCTTGGCCAGAATCTCAGAGTCCCCGAGCTCACCAGGCACTTGGCCACAGAGAAAGATGCTCTTGCAGGCTCAGTCACATCTTTGCCTTTAAAGGAAGCGCCCAGCCAGCAGCCCTTTCCGCTTTGCAGTCCGCACCAGGGGCGAGATTCTAGACACTCAAGAGGGGGATGTCTGCGGGTCAGGGTGCCTCTGAGCAGTCTTCCCTGATTACTCTGCAAGGCGACAGCCTCCTCTTATCTCTACACAGCCCACCTCACCTCAAGAGGGAAAGGGAGGGGGCTTGACCTCTTGGCTGTCCTGACAGGGACAGGAGGGGCAGCCACAGTGGGAGCAGGGCAGGATGCAGATTCTGATACTGGGTGAGGGTCCACAGAGGGCTTGGTGTGTAGTCTGTAGTCCCCACCTCAAACAGCTCCCGGAGCAGGGAGCCTTTCAGCCAAGAGGAGGGACTTTTCCATCTGGACAATATCAGATTCTTGTGTAAGTCAGACCCAACGTAAACGAGGCAGGGGAGGGGTGCTGAATGATGGATGCGGAGCTTGGGGAGAGCTGGCCTCCATCCACTCCCCACCCTCCCACTCCGTCCCCAGGGCCCTAGAGCAGCACCTCCCCACGCTGAGCCCAAGTCCTCTTTATAGTGATTGACGGCCCTGGATGATCCCTCTCAGCTCCCCATTGAAATTAGGCATGAAAAGTGTGTGTGTGTGTGTGTGTGTGTGTGTGTGTGTGTTGGGGTGAAGGGGGGAACGTATATCAAATTGCCTCATCGTTGGAATCTGGAAGCCCAAGGCTTCGATGAAGACAAATGTGAAGGTTGAGAGAGCTCACGGACACAACCAATGAACAGAGCTGTTAGGAGCCCGGCAGTCCTGGACTCACATCCCAGCCGGGCACCCAGATGTCTACAACGTCAGGCTGCCCACATCGGAGACTGTTTCCATCACCCCTACCCCTGTTTTCCCATGCCATCTCCTGACCCTACTCAGCAGGCCACTTTGATGAGCCCTGGGCCCTTTGCCTCCATTAAAAATCATATATTTTTGCTATGATTGCATTGGTACAAAGACAAACGAGAATACTCCAGAGTGGGTGATATGATTCGGTCACCCTTAAAGTCTGGTGAGTTTCAGACACTGAGCCTACAGTTGTGAGTGTACAGCTCGGCGCCAGGCCTGTTGGCTCCTGCTCGGGGTGCTGTATGCACCGGCTTTGTCCTGTGCCATCATCAAGACCCATTGTGGGGCCCGCGGCATCAGTCCAACTCACGGAGTCTTGTCTCACCTTCTCGGACTCTCACTTTACCAAACATGATGTCCCTTGCTAAGGACTAGGCTTTCTTCATTCTCAAAGTTGGGCCTCAGTCCCATGATATTTCCAACCCTTGACTGTTACTGTTCATCCTGGCGATGGAATCAAGTCTAACAGACAAAGCATCTGAACATTTGAGGGGAACCTTGTTAGGCTCAAAGCTGCCAACAGCAGGGCGTGGCGTCAGGGCCGAGAAGCTGGACAGGCATGTCAGGAGTCGGCTGGTCTTAGCCTGGTCAGGTCCCAGGAAGCCAGGAAGCTCAGGTTCTGGAACACTGAGCATCTGACTCAGGCCAGGCCCCCACCACGCTGAGGGCTCTCATGTGTGAGCTGGTTCAGGGAGGGCAGAACAAGGATCCCAACTCCAGATACAGAAACAGGTCCATCAAGAGCTTACCTTAACTCTCCGTTCAACTTCAGCACCCTGGCTTCTCCTTCGGTCCAACAGACCGTTCATTGGGCCCCCAAACATCCCAATAGTCCCAACTCTCGGCCTTTGCACACACCATTTCTAACTGCTCCCCCCTTCTACCTGCAGATTCCCTTCCATTCCCACTTCAAGGCCAAGGTCGAGAGAGTCCCACCTTCTCCAGGAAGCCTTCCCTGAATGCGTGTTAAGGTAGGTAAGCAGGGAGGGAGGGAGAGAAGAAGGGAAAGAGAGAGGGAGGTAGGAGGGAGACAAGATGAAAGGAAAGCTAGAAAAGAAGGAAACAGAGGGGAGTGGCGACAGAAGGAGGGGTGCCCCATAGGACCCCAAAGGAGCCTAAGCACCTGCAGAAGCCCTGCCCCATGTGTTACTGAGGGGCCCACTCGGTTTTCTTGGCAGTGGTCTTTATAGAAGCAGATGGCCAGGACTTTCCTCCGTGGCACTGTTGGTTTGGTCCAAACCACCATGTTTTGGGTTAGCAGCTCTTCGCCCACCTCTTGCTCCACACAGGAAATCTGAGGTGCCCTCAAGCTGCTTTCAAAGGTGTGAGTGGGTTTAGGACTATCCATATGGCCCCATGGGGAAGCCAGATACAGCCCAGAATGCCGCTGTGAGGATTCCCGTGGGCAGGGCTGCAGGAGTGGATGCTGTCCTACAGGGAAGCATGGGGCAGGCAGCGGTGTCACCATGTCCTGAGCCCCCAGGGCGCCACTGTCTGACCCAGCTAGAAGTCATGTGAAGGGAGTGGCAGGGAGCATCCCCTCTGATCTGTCTCCCGATCAGGATACAGAAAACAGGGAGTGGAGGGCGCAGAGGTACATCTGCGGGCACCTTCGAGAGGATGCAGGGGTCTGGGTGCCTCTCCCCCTGGGCTGGTGGGAAGTGGGTATTTCTATGGTCCTATCTCGCTCCAGCATTGCTAAGATGTCATTGAGGTGTCATCTGAAAATAGAAACGTTGCCTGGCCCTGCCATGGAAACGCATGGCCTCCTGGAAGCGGTGAGGGCAGTCCGCCCACTCCTCAGCGCTGCTCGCCCCCCTCCACGGGCGCTCTGCTGTCGGCAGCCAGCTGGTTTCGTGAGAGCTCCCTGTGCCAGGCACAGGGTTGAGTTCAGTACAGACAGCACCCCTCCATTCTGGCTCCTGGGGTGGCCCCCTCTCTCTACTTAGGAAGGCGAAGCTCAGAGTACTCGAGGCAGTAACTTGCTGAAGGTAGTGGGCTAGTCAGTGGCAGAGCAGGTGTTTGGGGCTACTGCCACCAGCGCAGGGTCCTCCCAGAGCTGGCACAGTCAGTGTAATAGGGCGCACTGGACTTGGGCCATCCTAGTTCCACCCCCACACTCACTCTCCACAAGTACTTGTGCACCCTGACTGCCCCTGAGCAGGAGACCCCCAAGTGGTGCTGGGCCTTTGCCTGCCTCTCCTTTCCAACCTTCCCAGACTCCACCCCCTTCTTCCTCTGCTCCCCCTGCCCCCAGTTCTCTGCACCCACGCACCCCTGAGGCGTTACTAACCATGCACCTGGAGTTCATAGAGCTGGGCTCACATGCAGGTTCTGCCTCTGCCAAGTGGGTGGCCTGGCCAAGTCATTGTTCTCTTTGAGTCCCTGCGACGGAGTGGCCACCATGAGGTTCTCACAGAGCTTTAGGGCCAAGGAGGGGAGTAATGAGGCCATGCTTGGAGCACACATAGAGCTGGTCCCGACATATCATGAGTGCACCCAAACCCAAAGAATCTCATAGCCATGGAGTCAATGCTGACTCATCGTGACCCTATAGGACAGGTAGAACGGCCGTGTGGTTTCCAAGACTGCAACTCTCTATGAGAGTAGAAACCCGCATCTTTTTCCAGAGGAGCCACTGATGGCCTCAAACTCTTACCCCTGCATCACCAGGGCCCAGGTAACTGACGCACCACTGGGAGAAAACCCCCAAACCCACTGCCACCAAGTCCTTTCCAACTCATGGCCACTACAAAGGACAGAGCGTAACTAAGTGCTGTGGAAGGCTAGGGGCCGGGGGAAGAATCATGACTAATTAATTAGGTTGAACACCCACCCAGGTGGCAGAGACTGATGGAGACCAGCAAGACCATAGACCAGGGGTCCTCAAACTTTGTAAACAGGGGGCCAGTTCACTGTCCCTCAGGCCCGTTGGAGGGCTGGACTATAGTTTTAAAAAAAAAACTATGAACAAATTCCTATGTACACTGCACATATATTTTTTTGAAGTAAAAAAACAAACAGGGCAAAAACACCTGGCGGGCCAGATAAATGTCCTCAGCAGGCTGCATATGGCCCGCGGGCCATAGTTTGAGGACGCCTGTGCGGACTTTGAAGGGACGATCTGGGTGCAAACCCTAGCCTCCTTTTTGCTACCTGGGGCACTGCGGGCAAGCCACGCCACCTCTCTGAGTGGCAGCGTGCTCATCTGTACAGTGGGGTTAAACTTCCTCTCCTCCAGAGTTGTCTGAAGAACTGGAAAAGGGAACATGTGTGTCTCAACATATCCCATGTGTGCACCGAGGTGGGTTTTCTTGCCTGCAATCTTTACAGAGGCAGATCACTATGGATTTCTTCCGTGGCACCTCTAGGCAGATTTGAGCTGCTAATCTTTAAAGTTAGTCCTACCGCTAGTGAGCTGATCCATCTCATACAGCCCCTATAAGACAGGGCTGGAATTGTTTCTTAAGGTTTCCAAGACCGTAAGTCTTTAAGGGAGCCTCTTCCCCCCCCACCCCCCCGCAACCCCTGCAATGAGTCTAATACACTTGAACCACTGACCTTATGATCAGCAGCCCAATGTTTAAGCCACTCTGCCACGAGGGTTCCTTCTGAAGTTAGTAGTTGAGTGCACACCATTTGTACCATCCCCATCATTCGGAATCAACTCAACAGCAATGTCTTTTGCTTTGTATGTTTGTTGCTGTTTAAATCTGCGAAGCTGCCTGGTACCTGGTTGCAACCATTGCCAAACAAGTGTTACCTCTCCTGAGGCTGCCCCGCTCTCTGTGGAGCACATCAAATAAAAGGGTGTCCATGAGAGCTCTTGACACACTGCAGGAGCCCCATCAGGGTTGGAACCTGAGCAAACAAGCCCGGTGTTTGTCTGAGACGGCATGTCAGCATTGCACGTGTGTGCATGTATTGATGTGACGCCATCCTCAGGACCAGCTTAATTTCAGCTCACCTGGATGTTTTGGGCCAGGCAACAGACTAGGGATGGGATCCAGCCTATCTCTGGGGGTGATGTGGAACCCTCACAAGCCCAGTCTTGCTGGGTCAGGGCCTACCTGCCAGCGGCAACCAAGAACAAACCTCCAAGACACCTCAGGGCTGAGTATGCAAAGTGTGTGGTGAGCTCCTTGTTTGTTTGGGTTTCACTCTCCCCGATGCTCCCGATGCGGGCTTTCCTCTGTGGGTGCGACGGAGGGGAAAGCGAGAAGGTCTGTCATCATCTGCCCTCAGCTCCAGCTCTCTGTCCAAAGGTGGGAACAGGGAATAGAAATTTCCGTAGTGTCATGAATGGGGAAACTGAGGTCTGTAGAAAGCAGTCACAGCTCATAAGGTACAAAAACACCAGTTGCTGCCAAGTTGATTCCAACTCATGTAAGCCCATGTGGGCCAGAGCCAAGCTGTGCCCCGCAGGGGTGTCAGTGGCTGGGTTTTCAGACATGGGTCACCAGGCCTTTCTTCCAAGCCCACCCGAAAGCTCCTTCCTGGGTGGTCTGGACCCTCAAGACTTCCAGTTAGCAGCCAAACCCATTTACCACGTGCCCCGCCCAAGAAGCAGAAACAAGCTTCTACTGTCGAGCTCAGTTCTCTACACTGAGTGCCCGGCCTCTATGGGAAGATGCCCTAGAGAGCAGAGCAGAGGCATGCATCCTTCCCCACAGCGGGATGTCTCCGCTTTCTTCTGCAGGGTTGCTGCTGGGTTCACAGCCTAGTGCTTACTCACTGCCCACCAGGGCTCCTATACCCTATTCACTCCAAAAACCAAACTCACATCCATGGAGTCAACTCTGACTCATGGACCCCAGAGGGCCAGGTGGAACTGCCACTGTGGGTTTCTCCTCACTGGAGTAGAGAGCCTCGCTTTTCTCCCAAAGAGCGGCTGATGGCTTTGAACTGCTGACCTTGTGGTTGGCATCCTAACAATGAGTAGCAATTCCATTGGCCTCAATGGAGGAAATCACAAAGACGTATTTTCTTATAACCTGGATCAGAATCAGTGTTGCATCAACCTGGAGAACCCTGTACTGACATTGTGGGTTTTCTGGTGCGGGACCAGGGTCCAGAAGTTGCATTCCCCCCAGGGGATGGAATATGAACAGATGGGCTTTAATCAGGAAAAATCAAAAGCTCAATCATCCCTTACCCTCCACCACCATCCTGCTCTGGGCCTCCCACCCTGCCACCTCCCACTTCCTGGCAATCCCCAAAAGAGGGAGAGCCTATTCTCCCTCTCACGACCAGAGAGACGTTTTGGAAGCCTACACCAGAGTATATGCTCAAAACCCTTCAGTAAGTCCCTACAATGGCCTTGAGGCCCTCTCTCTTACCATATTGCCCACCCACGCCCACTTGATTGCACTGGCTTTGGGGCTTCTGGGTACCAGC
This sequence comes from Tenrec ecaudatus, assembly GCF_050624435.1. Lineage (NCBI taxonomy): Eukaryota > Metazoa > Chordata > Mammalia > Afrosoricida > Tenrecidae > Tenrec > Tenrec ecaudatus. The sequence goes on along the minus strand of NC_134531.1, from coordinate 186,518,787 downwards.
AAGCATGCTCCTGCCTCCGAGGCCCAGGTGCAGGTGTGAAGGGTTCCCTCTCTTCCTGCTTTGCCTGTGAAAACCCTGTGCAACACAGCTCTGTTCATGACACGGGCGGCTAGGCTGGTCATGAGTCAGACTCGATTTGACAGCAACAGGTGCCTGGTTAGAACTAGTCCTGCAGAACTGCCCTGATAACCTGCCGGCTGGTAAGCAACAATAAATAATCATTGTCTTAAGTCATTTCACTTAAGGTTGTTTGTTATGCAGCACGATTATGGCCATAACTAACTGATGCAATAACTCCATGGTTCCAGTGCTCACCTCCCATAAGCAGTTACTGTCTCCGAAACCCTCAGGGGGTTGCCCTGAGTCAGCATGGACTCCTGGCAGTTATTGGAGTCTTGAGACATGTGCACACATGCCAGCAAAGGAGGTGAAGACACGAGCTTTTGTTGCACCAACGTTTGTAACAGCAACTCATGCAAGCACCCCTAGATATCCATCCGTGAGGAGACCGCACCTCCACTAGGAGAGACCCTGACAATAGACTTCTGCACAACTCCGAAAAAGCGAAGCGGATCTGTGTGCCTGGAATGGTGAGCCCTGTGAGACAGAGCAAGCTGGAAGAGGAGTTGGACAGGATGCGGTCGTTCGTGGGAAAGCACACACCCCTGAGGCATCGATGGGAACGTATCTGGAAATATAAAGCAGAACCTCAAAGGAGAAGCAAGGGAATGATGAAGGGATCATTCGGCTAGGCCAAGGGCCTCTTGATTCGTACGCGGATGCTTTAATATTTTATTATTAAAGACCAGCATTTTAATAATGTTACTGTGTTTATGTGTATTACACATTTAACTACAAAAAGCAAGTTTACCAAGGTGAGAATTATCACACGTGGTCCTCAGTTTCCAAGGTCTGAAGATTAAAAGCCTGGCTGATGACTCTCCAATTCATTCTCAAAATTCTGTAAGAGACATAAACCAAAAAAAACCAAACTCACTGGCATCAAGTGGAAGCCCATTTCCGGTGAGCCCATAGGACACAGTAGGACTGCCCCTTTGGGGTTCTGAGGCTGTAAGTCTTTGAGGGATTGCCTGAGGTTGCAGAAAGCCTCATCTGTCTCCCTCTGAGTGGCTGATGTATTTGAACTGCTGACCTTGCAGTTGGCGGCCTAACACATAACCCACTACACCACCAGGCCTCCTATAAATGAGGCTGAACAGTATTAACAATCAAGGAAATACAAGTCGAAAACCTAATGGCCTACCAAAACCCAATAGCTAAAATGAAAAATACTGACAATATGAAGTGTTGGCAAGGGGGTGGAGTAACTGGAATCTTTAGGCCATGCTGATGGAATGTAAAATGACATCATCACTGTGGGGAAACCTTTAGAAGTTTCTTATAAAGCTAAGCCTACAGGGAAACTTCAAAAAAAATTGGGGGAAAAAAAATGGAATGAAAAGATAGTGGGAAGCCTCCTTGTGTTAGTCTGGGTAGACTAGAGAAACAAATCCATCAACACACTTATGTGTATAAGAAAGAGGTTTATATTCAAGAGCAAATTGAACATTGAGAAAACATCCCAGCCCAGTCCAGATCATGTCCATAAGTCCGATACTAGCCCATATGTCTGATATCAATCTATAAAGTCTTCTTCAGACTCATGAAACACATGCAATGATGCCAGGACAATCACAAGCCAGTGGGTAGAAAGTCTTTGGGTCCAGTGGTGTTGTAAGCATCTCGGCGCCAGCAGGTGTCTCTCTGTGGCTTCTCCGGCTTCAGAGGTCTGGTTGTATCCATGTGGCTTGTCTTCTGCAATGTCTCCCAGGGAGTACCAGATTTCCCAGAATCCTCAGAAGGCCATGCCCACAGAAGCCTCATTGGCTATCTCCATATTGACAGCCTAGACTCCACCCCTACACTCTTAATCCTTAAATTGACACCAGATTAGGTGACTACCACAGTCATCATCTATTTTTTTTGCCCGCTGTCCACAGAGTTGTACAAGAATATCTATAACTGCTAGCTTAATTAATGGCCCCAAACTGGAAGCAACTTAAAAGATCCCTTGATAGATGAACGGATAAATAAACTGCCTATCTCCATATAATTGACCACAGCTCAACAATAAAGGGAAACGTATGAAAATCCTGTGGATCACGATGGCTGGATTCAGCTGTGCATGGGGTTGCCCTGAGACTCGGGGTTTAGCTTGAAGAGAGCGAGCTCATCATCATCGAGGAACCTCAGAAAGAGTTTGCTTGGTGAGAGAAGCCAGGTACAAAAAAATGCATAGTGGTTCCATTTACATGACATTTTTGGAAAAGGCAAAACAATACAAAGGACGGAGAACAGATTGGTGGTTGCTTGGGGGCAGAGAACAGGCAGTACTGACAGGTAGAGGAAGGAGGGAACTTTAGGAAGAGATGACCATGTCCTTGATCATGGGTCCCCAAATTTATTTGACCTAGCACCTCTTTTTCAGAAAAAAAATCATTCAGCCCACCACACCCCTGGCAATGAAAAGCCATTGTACCATAGCCCACCCCCAGGATAAAGTGTAGCTGTCAGCACCCCTAATATCACACACTTTGGAAAACACTGTGCTAGATCTTGCCTGATGTGAGTGGTGATTACACAAGTGGACGTGTTTTTTTTTCCCCAAACTAATTGAACTGCTCTCTTTAAACGAGGGCATTTTATAGTATCTAGCTTATATCTCATTGAAGCCGATCTTTCACGGCACTCACAGGAGAAACACAAAGGACGTAACTGCCTTTAGCCAGGTCCATCCCCACCCTGCTGGCTCCCTAACTGTGAAATAGCAACAAGCCCTGGTCTCCCTCCTTTCTCAGACTCCCGAGCCAATCTCCCTAGACAATGAGTAATTAACCGAGCAGGAGTCTTGAATGCAGTGCCAAGAACAACAGCAGTGTCACATCGGATGCCAAGACATCTCTGGCAACTGAGCTGAGCTCAGCTGAGGAGCCGCCACCCCCACCCCCACCCCCACACACAGAGTCTCAGCTACCAGCCCAACAGGGTGGGGGCACAAGCAGAGCTGCCATTCTCCTACCCAGTTTGGGCCACTCTGGGTCTCACACCAGAGAGGGAATCATTAAGAGAAGGCCCCTCTCACTGCCATCGCTCCGATTGTAGTAGAAAGTCCTGTTGATGTTAGGTGCTACTAGTCACTGACAGAGAAAGATGGGACTTTCTGCTCCCATGAAGATTTACAGCCTCTGAACCAAGCATGATGCCCTTCTCCAGGGACTGGTCTTTCCCTATAACATGTCCAAAGTATACGAAGTCAAGTCTGGCCTGCTTCTAATGGAGCAATTTGACCGTACTTCTTCCAAGATGGGTTTGTTTGTTACTTTTTGGTCAGTTCCAACCCAAAGTGACCTTATACACAACAGAATAGAATGCTGCTCAGTCCTGAGCCATCCTCACAATTATTCCTAAGCTTTGAACTCTTTGTTGCTGCCACTGTATCCACCTATTTTGTCGAGGCCCTTCCTCTATTTCACTGTCCCTCCACTTTACCAAGCATGATGTCCTTCTACAGGAGCTGGTCTCTCCTGGGAACCTGTCCAAAGAAATGAACTCTCCCCATCGTTGCCTCTACAGAGCATTCTGGCTTTACTTCTTCCAAGACAGATGTGTTGCTTCTTTTGGCCTTCCATGGTACTTTCAGTATTCTCCACCAGAACCACAACTCAAATGCATCGATCCATTATTGCTCTGCCTTGTTCACTGTCCAACGTTCACGTACATATGTGAAACACAACACTTGATTTACTGACTGCAGCTTCCACGAGCTTTCCTTATGGAGCCAAGTGAAAGGCAATAACTGACAGCGTCAATCTTTTCTCCGTTTATCAAGTGAGTCCCTATGTGGTGCGAAGTGTCAACATGCTTGGCTGCTAACTAACCGGGTGAGGCCACCCCAAGACAAGACCTGGTGATCTTCTTCCAAAAGATGACACCTCTTGCCAATCTTGTAGAGCCCTGTTCTACTCTGACACACGTGGAATTACCATGAGCTGTCATCTCTTGCTTAGCAACAAGCTTGGTTTCAGACAGGTAGTGGGTTTTCTGTGTGAGGCTCTGAAACATGACCTGGGAAGCAGCAAGACTCTGCCTCTGCCTGGCTCCTCTCCCCTCCCATCAAGACTTGGAGGCCTGCTGACCCAGCCCAATCAGCCCAACCACCCTGAACCCCCCCCCCTCTCCCTAGCCTCTGAACCTCCTGTCCCCTGCCCAGGATGACTAAACTGGTTGTCAGGCTCACCCCCCACACCCGCCCCCCAAAGCGGCCTTGTTCTGGAGCACACACCCCTCTGAGGGACTCTGGAGGAAGAGTGAGAGGATGTGGTGATGTCTGGCAGCAGCAGCAAAGTTGTGGGAGGAGGGTCTCAGGGGCGCTGGTGTCACATCCTGTTCCCTCAGAAGGCCCAGGGTGTGGAATCTGGAAGTAAGTGCAGCAGGGTGCTCAGAGGAAGCCGGGCTTCCTGTTGAGGGGTGGGAATGCAGCCCCCAGACTGAGTGTTCCAGAGTCTGCCTTTGCACGCCGGGCTTCAGACTCAGCCACTCTCTCTCCAGTCCCAGCTACTCAACACAGACTTCAGGACCATGCACGTTTCTGAACCAAACTTCCTGACTCCTGAGACTAGGAAGAGCCCCAGAGAGGGGCACTGTGAGGGAAAGCCTGTGGCTGGAGACCCAGTGAGGAAAGGTATCAGATTCTCCTGTGTGTCCTTGGGCAACTGTCTCCACCTTGCTGGTCTCTGGAAATCGGCACAGTCTTGGAGCAAGCATGGCTGTACATATTCATGAGGACCTTATCTGCCTTCCTGAGCCTTCATGGGTCCTTCTACCTGCAATAACTTTCCACTTGGAATTGACTCTACGGCAGTGAGTTGTGGAGGGTCTCTTCATCTCAAAAGGACCAATCAAGAGTTTTCTTCCCCAGGCAGCTCTAGGCAATGGATCTGCATCCTGCTCGGGTTTCCACGTCCTCCTAGGTCTGTCTGTAGTCAGGGTGATGCTTGGGGAACTCACCCCCAACCCTGTTGGGTTGTTCTGAGTTTGACATGTGTTGACACTGACTCGGTGTCTAGACCAGCTCCTGACAGAGCCAGGCTCCAGGCACCACACCGAGGCCTCTCCTTGGCCTCATCGGCGTAGCTGTTGCCCTGGAGTGAAGTTGTCAGTCCTCCTACTGGCCTGCAAGCTCTTCTAGAAGGCAAGGGCCTGACTCCCTCCTGCATCTTGCCCATGTCCTTGGGTGATGCACACAGTCTGCCCTTGGTGACGAGTCAAAAGGGTGGCGATTTGAACCTACCCAGTTCATGGGGAGCCATAGCCCTGATGACCTGCTTCTCTGAAGACTGCAGTCCAAGAAAACCCCATGGCGCTCAGTCTAGTCTGTGACATGTCAAGTCCCCACGAGTCAGAGGGACTCAACAGGGCATGCATCTGATGGCTTGGGGCCCCTTCAGTCCACCTGACACAACTGAGGTCAAGTGGCTGGCCTTCAGGATAGGGCTAACGAGAACCTCACAGTGCTTGGGGTATCTGTGATTTTGCCCATGCCAGCATCCTAGGTAAACTTAAGCCTGGCTTGGCTTCCACCCCCACCCCACCCCCCACCTCCCCAAATTCTCAGGTGGGTGTGAACTGTAGACCTTGTGCTTCATAGCTCCTTGTGGAGCCTATCATGCTCCCAGAGCTCCTTGCCTGGGCTTCTTGTTGTCGGGTGCCCTCGAGCCTGTTCTGACTGAGTGACCCTGGGCACAGCAGAACAAAACACTGCCCAGTGGGCCCTGCACTGCCCGCACAAGCGTCCCCATCCTCGGGCCCTGGCTGCAGTGGGGTGTCGGCTCATCCCCTTACGGGTCTCCCTCTTCTTCACCGCCCTTCCACTTGACCAAGCATGACATCCTTCTCCAGGGACTGGCCTGTTCCAACATATCCAAAGTCCATGGCTTGGCTTAGGCCTGTCCATTCTAGAAGGTAAGAAGAGCAGCCCCTGGTTCTGAAAAGTCACCCCCACCCCCAAACCACTCCTGTTTCCAGGACACACAGGATAAATACTGGTGGTTTATCACAGGAAGGTTCGCTTTGGCCCACGGAGGGTAAACACGCTTACAAACGCAGCCGGCTGATTTATTGTGACCCGAGTCAAGCGCCACACAGAGCAAGACCATTTATCAACTCCGTTGGAGGGGCAGGCAAGAGAGAAGTTGAGAGGGTCTAAATGTGTGACTGGGGCGGAGGCAGGGGCTCGGCGCCTTTGATAACTCCCAGGTGTCTCTCCTGCCTCCTTGTGTGCTGCAGGGAATTCACCAAGAGGCCCCCAGGGAGATGAAGTGGGCTGGACTGCTCATTGGGGAGAAGGACTGGGTCCCAGGCACAGCGCTGGCTGAAGACAACCTCCGCCTCCTCGGGCTCCCAAAGGGAAGCCCAACCAGGTGCAGGGCATGTGAGGGACTGGTGGAAGCACCCATCATGGAAGACAGTCTACTGTGACAACAGAACTGCAATCTCACCGTTTCTCACCACCTCCATCTTGGACAGGTGACCCCCTAGCTTGCCTGGCTATAAGTTTGCAATTGGTCTCCCTGTTTCCCCCCTACCCCAACTCCTTGCTCAGAATCAGGGTCAGATTACACACTACCTAAGGTAAACTAGGAGCCCTGATGGTGTAGTGGTTAGGCACTGGGCTACGATCTACATGGTCGGCAGTTCGAAACCACTAGCAGTCCTCGGGAGAAAGACTGAGCTTTCTACTCCTATGAATAGTTAGTCTTGGAAACTCACGAGGGTCCATATGAGTCAGCAGTGACTCAATGGCAGTGGGAAGGAGAACGTGGGTCTACTCATCTGTAGTGCACAGGGTCACGTGGGTTTCACGACATCTGATGAGTAAGTAAACAGAAACCAGCCTGTGCTTACTTTGCACAGGGACACTCCGTTCCGGCCAGGGACTGTGTATTGGAAAAGAGGCTTTGATACTGTAGGGAGGTGAGTTGGGAAAGAGACAGATAGCAGCAGAATCTTTGATATAGTGAAACAATGTTCACTGCAGATTAGCAAGTAAGCACCAGTAAGCCAATGCTTACCTTGCTTATCAGGTACTCCAACAATGCCGGCAATACAATGCAAAGTACCATGAACTCTCACTTCAACACGAGCCAGAAAAACCCCACTGGAGACTGGGGCCTTGGCCTGCCCAGCCTCTTTGGACATTTCATTAAATCTCAATAACACCATCTAGTTTTCCACACAACTGAATCTCTTGGATCCCATTTATGGCTGGATGGAAGGGTTCTATTATAGTCCCTCGCCACTGCTGGAAAGGGGCCCTACTGGCACAGTAAAGTGCTCAGATGTCGAGCCAAAGGTCAGTGGTTAGAACCTACCAGGCCCTCCTCCTTGGGAGAGAGATGCGGCTGCCTGGCAAACAACGTGGCTTTGGAAACTCACAGGGGCAGCTCTAGCCTGTCCTACAGGGCAGCTGTGAGTTGCAATCTAGTCCTCAGCCAAGGGCTTGTTGGCCCACCCTTCTCTCTCTGGCCCTTCCTCTCTTTCTCTGTGGGTGTTCCAGCCACACCAGCCTTTGCTTTCCTCTCTGCCAGGGACTCTTCCACATAGACAGGCTTGCTTGTCCCTCCTTTAGATCGCTGCCCAGATACCATCTTATCAGTGAAGTCTCTCTGGACAATCCTAGTTCCGACCACCCTCACCCAGACCTCCCGGGCTCTAGCCATGCTCCCCATCCCCTCTCTAGGTTCCACCCCAGCACCTCACAGTAGCTGACAAAATTGTGTGTGTTTATTTACTTCGTTTTGGGCCTGCTTTGAATGAACTGGGGAATCCCTTGTTTCTAGTCCAAGCAAACCCCAAACCCATCGCCGTTGAGACAATTCCAACTCATAGCGACTTAGATAGGATGTCTGAGGCTGTAACTCTTTAAGCAGTGGTCCTCAATCTTCCTAATGCCTAGGGTCCTGGGGTCCTCAAATTATGACCCACGAGCCACATGCGTCCCTCTAAGGACATTTATCCGGCCCGCCGGGTGTTTTTGCCCCATTTTGTTTTTTACTTCAAAGTAAGATGTGTGTAGTGTGCATAGGAATTTATTCATAGTTGTTTGGTTTTTTTTAACTATAGTCCGGCCCTCCAACAGGTCTGAGGGACTGTGAACTGGCCCCCTGTTTACAAAGTTTGAGGACCCCTGGCCTAGACCTTTCATACAGTTCCTCGTGTTGTGGTGACCCCCCAACCATAAAATTACTTTCGTTGCTACTTCATCACTGTCATTTTTGCTACTGTTATGAATCGGGCGACCCTGGTGAAAGGGCCATTCGACCCCAGTTTGAGAACCGCTGCTTTACAGGAAGAGACAGCCTCATCTTTCTCCCTTGGAGCCACGGGCTGGTCCTCCCATGCTTACCTGCCCTTTTGGGACGAGTCCAAACATTCCGTAAATACTCATTTGGTGAGCGTCAAATGATGGGTGAAGTTGCTTGACTGCTTCCCTAGCTAAGCATTGCATAACTGATATTCTTTAACACCCCAAATAACACCCATGACAAAGATACTGTCTTCAGCTCAGAGAGGGGAAGGGCTTATCCACAGTCACACAGCTGCAGCGAGGATTCAAACCACCTGGGAGCAGACCTTGCTTTAAGCCAGCCTCCTCACCAAAGGTCTGGCCGTGGGCTTATTTGGAGAAGGGCTGATCATGGCCTGGCCCAGGACGTCCTGAGGAAAGTAGTTTTTGATCTGACAAATGCAAACAGCGAAGTCTGGACGTAGGTTTCTCTTGAAGCAAAATAACTTAGGTGATTAAAGAGGAAACTAAATATCAAAAGCAAATTCCACCTAATATGAAATCGCGACTGCTCACTGAGAACTGTTGGGTGCCAGGCACCAGAGCTAAGCACTACACAACCATGACCCCATTTAATCTTTCCAATAAGCTGGAAAAGCATATCCGGTTGTTATTACCATTGAGAACAGCATGGCTCAGCAAAGTGAACTCATCTGAGGTCACTAACTTGCTGTTGGGGTTAGATACCGTCAAGTTAATTCGAACCCATAGCTGTCCTGTGTTCAACAGAACAGAACACTGCCTGGTCCTGTACCATGCTCACCACTGTCAAGCTTGAATTCATGGTTGTAGCCCCTGTGTCGAACTGTTCCTTTGAGGATCTTTCTCTTTTGCTCCAACCCTCTACTTTACCCATCTTCCTTGAATGATAACCTTTTCCAGAACTGGTCCTTCTTGGTCACCTATCCAAAGTGTGTGAGATGAAGTCCCACCATCTCCATGGCTAAGGAGCATTCTGGCTGCACTGATCCCAAAACGGTCTTGTTTGTTCTTCTGACAATACTCTTTGCTAGCACCGTCATTCAAAGGCATTGATTCTTCTTGGCCCATTGAGGTGGTTAGCTTATTGTGCCAACTGGCTGATAAACACGTGTGGGGTTACTTGAAGGGCAGAGAGCTAAATGACTCAATGAGCCTCGCCTTGCTAGTTCTTGGGTCTCTTACTTTGTGATGGTCGCACCAGGGTGTAGCTGCCTTAGCAGTTCCCTGCTTCAGCTGGCAAGGCTGCCTTCCTGCAAGACATCCCTGAGGAGAAGTCAAATGGATCTACCCTGGTGCAGCCCTGGGTGCTGGAGCAGCCATGTGGAGACCCCTGCCAGCGCTGAGATGCTTACACATTCATGAACTCAGCTTTCCTTCTGCAGTAGTCAACATATTGTGTGTTTTGTGAGATGGAGGAGGACTCTGTGGATTGGCATCAGACATATGGGTCAATGGGTTAATGTTGAACTTGTGGGTTTGGGAGCATTGGGTTGGGATGTTTTCTTGATGCGCACGTGACCTTTATATAAAACTCTCTCTTATACATGAGTTTCTGTGGACTTGTTTCACTAAAGTACCCAGAATAAGACAGCCTTCCTTATTCATTGTCCAGCTTTCCCATGCAGATGAGGTGACAGAATACCACAGCATGGGGCAAGTGCACCTTAGTCCTCAAAGTGACAGCTTTGCTTTGCAACACTTTAAAGAGATCTTGTGCAGCGGATTGACCCAGTGCAACGTGTCGTTTGACCTCTTCACTGATGCGTCAAAAGACACTGAGTATGGACTCGACAACTTCATTCGTTTCTCCATTTATCATGATGTCACCTATTGGACCGGTTGTAAGGATTTTTATTTTCTTTACATTGAATTGTCATCCATGCCGAAGGCTGCAATCCTTGATCTTCATCAGCAAGGACTGCAAGTCCTCCTCACTTCCAGCAAGCAAGGTTGTGTCATCTACATATAGCAGGTTGTTGATAACCCTTCCTCCTGTCCTGATGCCACATTCTTCTTCATATAATTCAGCTCCTCTGATTATTTGCTCAGAATACAGATTTAATATGTATGGTGAGAGGACGCAAACTTGATGCACACCTTTCCTGATTTTAAACCATTATTTTAACCAAGTATTATTTTAAACTAAGTGGTCTCTTGTTCTGTTTGTACGATTGCCTCTTGATCCATGTTCATGTGTTTCACATGAGTACAATGAAGTGTTCTTGGAATGCCTGTCCTTCTCAAAGGTATTCATAGTTTATGATCCATTCATTCAAATGTCTTTGCATAGCCAACAAAACACATCTTTCTGTTGTTCTTTACTTTCAGCATCAGGATCACTATGCTATCCCTGGTCAATGTACCACTACAACTATTTTTGAATTGGCTTCAACAAAATTTTACTTGCATGTGATAGTAATGATACTGTTCAATGATTTCCTATTCTGTTGGGTCACCTTTCTTTGGAATGGCTACCAATCTGGGTCTCTTCCAGTTGGTTGGCCGGGTAATTCTATGTTCCTTGGCCTAGGTTAGTGTGCACTTCCTGTGTTGCACCAGCTGTGGAGACATTTCAACTGGTATTCCATCAAGTCCCGGAGCCTGCCTAGTGCCTTCACTGCAGCTTGGACTTCCTATTTCAGTATCATTGGTTCTAAATCATGGCTGAGTGTCAACCAATTTATTTTTTGGCACAGTAACTCAGTGTATTCCTTCCTTTAATACTTCCTGAATTGTTCAACACTTTACCTATAGAATCCTTCGATATTGTAACTCAAGGCTTGATTTTTTTCTTCACTTCTTTTAGGTTGAGATAGACTGTGTATTCATCCTTTCTGACTTTCTAACTCCAGGTCTTTGCACATTTCATGATAATACTTTGGCTCCTCAAGCTGCCCATTGAAACCCTCTGTTCTGCTGTTTTGTTTCATAATTTCCATCATTTGCTCCAGCTGCTCTGTTTATGGGAGCTCTGGTGGTGGAGTGGTTGTGCATTTTGCTGCTAGTGACAGGGTCAGTGGTTAGAAGCTACCAACTCCTCAGAGGGAGAAAGAGGGGCTCTCTACGCCTGTAGAGCAGTGGTTCTCAACCTGTGGGTCGTGACCCCTTTGGGGGTCAAACCACCCTTTCATAGGGGTCGCCTGATGCATAGCGGTAGCAAAATGACAGTTATGAAGTAGCAATGAAAATAAGTTTATGGTTGGGGGGGTCACCACAACATGAGGAACTGTATGAAAGGGTTGCGGCATTAGGAAGGTTGAGAACCACTGCTGTAGAGAATTAAAGTCTTGGAAACCCACAAAGGCAATTCTACCCTTTCCTATAGGATCACTGAGTAGGAATCAACCAATGGCCGTGGGTTTGTTTCTTTGGTATGCTGCATTAAAGAGCAAGGTTCAAAGTCTCCTCTGACATTGACTTTGGCCTTTCTTTCTTTCCTGTCTTTTAATGACATTTGCTTTATTTATGTATAATGTTCTTGATGGCATTCTATTGCTTGTCAGGCCTTTTGTCATTAGTGTTCAGTGCATCAATCAGTTATAAATTCAGGTGAGATATGTCCACAAGAAAGGAAATGATGAAATGAAAAGACATATGGAAACAATTCCAATAGACTAATGAATCATGTAAACATAAGACCCCACAACCCTGAGACCAGAGGAACTAGCTGGTTCCCAGCTACCACTGCCAGCTTCTCTGAACAGGGTCACGTTAGAAGGTCCTGGATACTATGGGAGAAAAGTATGGAACAAAACTCAAAATAATAAAAGAGGCCAGGCTTACTGGTCAGAAAAGTTGAGTGGGATGTCTTAGATGATGGCTCTTAGTTACACTTCATGTCTAGAACCAAACCCATCTCCGTTGTGAAAATAAAAAAACAAGCAAAACAAAAACAACAAGCATTCAACCACATGAGTTCAAAGGGGTAGCATTTATCCAATGTCAAATTTCATAAGGTTTGGGGAGAAGAAGCAATCAAAACGGGCAACGCAGAGAGAAAGCAGATGGGTGGTAGTCCATTAAAGGGATTGGAATGGATGGGTTGAAACAAAATGTGTCAACCTTCACCTCACTCACAGTAAAAAGCTAAAAGGCAGATGTTAAGTGGGATAGGCTCAAGGACATACTTTGGCTTTCGTGGATGTGTTGTATTTTCCTTCAACTTCAGCCTGAACTTACATGTGAGCAACAGCTGGTCTCTGACCTTGAACTGGCTGATGCTGAGCTTCCCACTTTCTCTTCTTATACTCTCACACACAGCGCTGACCTTCAAGATAGGTCTTGAAATGTTCTTTTTAATGATGAATGAAGTGCAACCCCATTCCTCTTGCGCTTGCTGTTCCCAGTAGAGTGAATCATATGATTGTCCAACTCTAAGAGGCCATCCTGAGCTCACAGATGCCTAGGATGTTGACCTTTATACATTCTATTTAAATTGTATTCAATTCCAATTTTCCTAGATTCATGCTTCAGACGTCCCATGGTCTGATTATTAGTGGAGGCTTGTAGCTGCTGCTTCTCATTTTGAGTCGTGGCCCATCAGCAAATGGAGGTCCTGAAAGCTTTGCTCCATCCTAGCCATTAATGTCAACTCTCCTGTGGGGAGACGGCTCTATGTTAGGCCTACTCTGAGTGCTGCCAACCTGATGGAGTCATCTGGCACTACATCAGACAATGTTCTACCGCTATTCATAAGTGTTCAGTGGCTAATCCTGTAGAAGTGGACAGCCTAGGCCTTTGTAGTCTATTCTTAGTCTGGAAGCTCCACTGAAACCTACTAACCATGAATGGTCCTACTGGTATTTTAAATCCCGCTGGCAGAACATCCAGCGTTAGAGCAGCGCACAAGTCGCAACAATGTTTCAAACTGATGATAGAGGAGTGGTAGCATCACTAACTGACTGAGAAGCATGTCTGTCTGATCCCCAAATCTAGGTCATCTCATCTGTCGCCTGCTGCATCAAACTGAAGGTGTCCCGGTGGGACAGTCGATGAAAACCTGGGCACGTGCCTAGGCTCTAGACAGGGGTTCCACCTGAGGCTGAGTGGATTGGACAGAACCAAATAATAAGAACCATCGGCACAAAGGCAACCATGGGAGGTGCAAAGGGAGGGTCCGGATGCTCAGCTTCTTGCCCAAAGATTAAAAGTTTAAGTCTACCTAGACCCCCATGGAACAAAGGTCCGGAGGTTTACTTACCAGAAACCAGCCACTGAAAATCTTTTTGGAGCACAGTTGTAATCTGACACACATAGAGTCGCCATGAATTGCTTGACAACAACTGTTTTTTATTTTGTTTTCATTAGACATAAAGTTTTGTTGTTGTTGTTGTTGTTGTTGTTGTTGCTGTGCTGTCAGGTGCCATTGAGTCCATTCCAACTCATAGTGACCCCGTCTACAACAGAACGGAACACTGCCTGGGCTTGAGCCATCCTTGCAATGGTTCCTAGGCCCGAGCCCATCCTTGCAGCCACGGTGTCGATCCATCTCCTTGGGCCTCCTCTTTTTTCACTGCCTCTCCACTTTGCCAAGCATGATGTCCTGCTCCAGGGACTGGTCTCTCCTGACAACATGTCCAAGGAATGTAAGATGAAGCCTTGCCATCTTTGCCTCTAAGGAGCATTCTGGTCGTACTTCTTTCTAGACAGATCAGTTTGTCCTTGACAGCAACTGTCTTGTTTTGTTTTGTTTTGTTTTAAGCACACATAACGTTCTGGGCTCCCATGTTGTTCTGTGTACTTGCAAGGGGTGGGGGCAGGGCTGGCTTGTCTGTCTGGTCTCAGCACCAAGCAGAAGCCTGGCACAGGTGGTGCTTGGTAAGGACTTGCTAGCTGGCTAGATGCATGAATGAATGGATGGATGAACGAATGAATGATTTGCATGAAGGGATCAGCGGTTTCCGGCTTAAAGGCTTGATGTCAGCCCATACAATTGTCTCTTGGTCACCAGAGCCACAGACCCAACCCACCACTTCACGAGCTGGTTTGGAGCATCGTAAGAATTCGGAAGCCTGTACTTCTTATCATGCCCGAATCAGAGGACTGGAAGCCCAGAAAACTACACATTTACCATATTTTCCAGAAATTCTGGTACTCAGCAAAGTGTGTCTCCTGCAGCTCTAAGCTCCGCTGAAACATCCCAGCTGCCTGGGGCCCTTTGCACACGGAGGTCTGGATTCTCCCTTGGGCATCTGCCGGCTCCACAGCAGGCCAGCTGGTGGCCGTCCAGGGGCCAGGGAGAGAGATTACCCAGGGCGAGCAAGATGACTTATTAAGGAAGATGGAAGAAATGGGGGCGGGTGGTGGGAGACGTGTGGAGAGCGGGAGGGGGAGGGAGAATATAGAGCTAGTGTGAGAGAAAGCAGGGGCCTTGCATAAATCTTGGGGGGTGGCTGTCAGGGGTGAGAGGCTTGCTATATCCTGGTGTGCAGGCATTACTGGGCCTGATGGAGGCCAGGGACTCTGAGAGGGACTGGAGAGAGGTGCCAGGGAGCCATTTATAATGGACAACATACACCGTGAGCACATTATGACTGGGAGACAAGATTCATCGACTCCAGGCCAGGAGGCCCTTAGAGGACATCGAATCCATTTGTACTTAAACGTCTTTTAAAAAGTTTTTGTGTATTTTGTAAGCAATGGGTTCCATCGTTCAAAGGAAATCTTACATATAATCCCAGAATACAAAACAAATGAAAATAAAACTGTTCAGTCCACTCCCTCCCTGTACCCAAAGTAGCCACGGGGTCTCTCCAAAACCCCGAGGGGCTCCAGGGAGCCGAGGGTGAAGGCTACTCATCTGCAAACCTCATTTTTCAGGAGAGGGGGGGTGGTGGACACCATCACAGACAGGGCCCTGGGGGACGCCATGGGAGGGGGAGCCTGCAGTCGCATGAGCAACAGCTAGCCCGCCACACGCACGCTCCGGCCTGTTCCTCTCGTGTGCTTTGCATGCTCCCTCATCCTCCTTCTCGGGCCCAAGGCAGGTTTAAAGGCCTATTTTACGGGTGAGGGAATGACACACAGTGGCCAGGGTCTCTCAGCTGAGAAGAAGGGGAGGTGGAAGGTCACATTGTTTTGAATTCTGGAAGAGTTTGTGAGGCACTGGTGTAAAATTCCCCAGTGAAGCCATCTATCCCTGGACTTCTTGTCGCCGGAAGTTTTTAATGGCCTGCTCAATTTCTTGTTTTGTTAAGGGCTTATTGAGGTTTTCTATGTCAGTACGTGTTAATCTGGGTGGGTCGTGCACTTCTAGAAATGTGTTCTATTTCCTCTGGGTTTGCAAATGTGTTGGCGTGCTGTCTTTCGTGGTCATGTGTCTTGGCGTTGTTTATAAAATGTCATTCGGCTGTGTTGTGATGTCACTTCTTTCGGCTCTTATTCTCGATGTTTGCAGCATCTCCTTCATTTCCTTTGTTAAGTTGGTCAGTTTTGTTGCTTACTTTCAACAAGCCAATGTCTTGCCTTGTTGATGTTTTCCTTATTGTTTTATCGCTTTCCCATCCATTGACTCCTGCTTTAGTCCTTAGGATTGCTTTCTCCAGGTGACTGAGAGGTGACGTTGCTGCCTTTGTTCTAGACGTTGAAGAAGTTGCATCAAGGTGTTGGCTTGGGCTCTCTGTGCTTCTTTTTTCATGTGTATTGTATTGCTATTGTATTTCATGTATTACTATAAACGGCCCTCTGAGCACTGCCTTTGCTGTGTCCCAAAGGCGTTGGTATAGTGTGTTTTTGTTCTCACTTTTTTTGTTTCTAGGGTTTTTTTGAGTATATTCTTCCATTGATGAGCGTGAAGGTCTTGTCCATCTTTTTGCTGTTGTGAGCAGTGGTGAGGTGAGCGTGGATGTGAACGCATCTCTGTGTCACCACGCTCATTGCTCTAGGACATGGACCACGCAGAAGGATGGCTGGGTCATGTGGCATTCTATTCCCCGCTTTTACAGAAAGCACCTCACCATGTTACAGTCCCGTCAGCAATGTAGGAGCATCCCAGCCTCTCCATACCCATACCAGTCAGTATCTGTAGTTTCCTGTCATTTTGAACTTTGCTATTAATGTTGGGACAAGGTGCTATCTCGTTTTTGTATTGTGTATCCCTTGAATGCTAATTAACATGAGCATTTCTTCATATCCTGGTTGGCTGCCTGAATGTCTTCTTTGGTGCCATGTCTGCTCATATCCTCTGCCTATTTTTAAGTTGCAGTATGTGTCTTTTTCTTGTGGTGGTTTTAAATTTTCCTATAAATTTTAGAGATCAGTGCATTCTGTTATTGAAGTAAAAAGCTCCTAGCCTGTGGGTTCTAGTTTTACTCTTTTGGTGAAATCATTTGATACATGTAAATGTTGAATTTGGGGGAGGTCCCAATCATCTACTGCAATATGTTTTCAATTAGGTTTGATAGTGCATTTATGCCATGTATTGGGGCCCTGAGCTTGTCCCTAGTAGTTTCATTTATGTCCTTTATAGGACTTGGTTTTACATTAGGTCTTTGACCCATCTTGAGATCATTTTAATATCTAATGTGACATATAGGTCCTAGTTCATACTTCTGTAAATGAGGATCCAGTTTGCCAGCCCTATCTGTTAAAGAGACAATTTCTTCCCAGTGTAATGTGTTTTGAACCTTATCCAATATCAGCTGTTTACAGGTGGATAGATTTACTTTTGGGGTCTCGATTCTGTTCCATTGGTCTATGTATCTATGGTTGTACCAGTACCAGCCAACATAATAGCTACATAGCTGTGTAGTAAGTTTTCAGATCGTGAAGTGAAAAGTCTCCTCCTTTGTTTTCGTGTGTAGTAGTGCTTTGCTTATCTGAGGTCTCTTTCCTTTCTATATAAAGTTGGTGATTGGTTTTTCCCATTTCTTTAAAGATTGATGTTGGAACCTGGATTGGATTGCTTTATGTCTATAGATCACCTTGAGTAGTATCAATATTTTCACAATATTAAGTCTTCTTATCCATGAGCATGGTATATCCTTCCATTTAAATATGCCTCTTTTGATTCTTTATAGTAATGTTTTGTAGTTTTCTTTGTGTGGGTATTTTGTTTCTTTGATTACATTTATTACTAAGTATTGCACCCTAAATATTTGCTTTGGGAAAATCTGCTGCACATGATTTCCTTAAAATATTAAAGAGCAAAGATGTCACTCTGAGGATTAAGGTGTACTTGACTCAAACCAGGTAATTTTCCATTGTCACATATGCCCATGAAAATTAGATGATGAATTAGAAGGGCAGCAGACGAACGGATGCATTGAGTTGACACGGGGTCTACAACTATAGACTCAAACCGGGACTCTTGTGAGGACGGTGCAGGCCAGGCAGTGTCTGTTCTGCTGTGCATAGGGCCACTGTGTGTCAGGACCGACTCAGTGGCACAAAACAACACCATAACAACATTCCATTAGGGGCTGGGTGGGGGTGTTTGTGTCAGTGATACTCCTTTCCTGATTTCCTTTTCAGGGCTCTCGTTGTTAGTGTCACCGACACCAGCTGGTTTGTATGCTGCTCTTGTGCCCCGCTCCTTTGCTGACTCTTGCTATTAGTTCCAATAATTAAAAATAAATAAATCTTTGGGATTTTCTATGTCTAGGATCATATTATCTGCAAATAGTGAGTTTTATTTCACACACAACCAAAAAATTCTTGATGTCTTTAATTTTCCTTTCTTGCCTGATTGCTCTGGATAGGATTCCTAGCACATTAGTGGATAGGAATGGTGATATCAGGCATCTTCAGTGGGCTCTCATTGGCAAGGAGAATGCCTTCCATCTCTCTCCATCGAGAGTAGCATTACCTTACTCATAATTCCTTAATTATGTTGAGGGATTTCCCTTCTACTCCTTTTTGTTTTCATTGTCATCCTCCCTTCTAAGAAATATTCTGGCTACTTCTTTCAAGATGGATTTGTTCATTCTTCTGCAAGTGCACAACCATAATGGCAGCCAATTCCAGAATGGGGAGCATCGGCTCTCCTTCACTCTTCCTTATTCCTCATGCAGCCTGCCCATGCATGCCTGCGAGGTGACTGAAAACACCGGGGCATGGGCCAAGCATGCCTTAGACCTCCAGTGAGTTCCTTGTGGTGGACCACGTTTTAAAAGCCTGCTGCAGTAGATTGGCCTAGAGCAGTATATGACTTGATTTCTTGACCTCGGTTTCCCTGGCCATTAGTGGTGGGTCCAAATCAAATAACACCTTCAATATTTTCTCTGCTTTTCATGATGGTGTGTAGGCCCAGATTCTTGTTTTCCTTATGCTGAGGTGTAATTCGAATTGAAGTTTGTATGGCTGGACCTTCATTAGGAAATGCTTCAAGTCCTCTTCACCTTCAGCAAGCAGGTTTGTGTCACCTGCACCACTTAGTAAGGGCTCAAGCCTGATTAAGCGACCAGCACAGGACCTGGCACCTTGGGGTCCCGCGATGTTCACATTTGAGCACATCATTTAAGGGCTCTTAAAACACAAAATGCCAGGTCCCACCCCAGAGGCTCTGGTTTAGCAGGTCTGGGCTGGGAGGATACATTGCATGTTTGATAAGCACCCAGGAGATGCTGAGGCTGCTGGGAGCTGGGGGACCACACTCGAATGCTCTAGAGTTTGAGG
The DNA here is from genome assembly GCF_050624435.1 of Tenrec ecaudatus. Lineage (NCBI taxonomy): Eukaryota > Metazoa > Chordata > Mammalia > Afrosoricida > Tenrecidae > Tenrec > Tenrec ecaudatus. Next base: position 186,499,787 of record NC_134531.1, on the reverse strand, counting down.
GATGAGGGAAAACTGGCTTGAGGGTGTGGAAGGAGAATAGAGAGGACTGGAGGAACAGAGGGATGCGTTGCTGGCCCAGAAAGCTGCCCTGGCCTCTCCTGGGCTCAAGAGAAAGCTCTCCCCCACAGTGAGGGGGACAGGCCAGCATGTTCCCAGCTCTCACACTGCCTGCTGTGGGTGGGAGACACTGCACATGAACAACTAGTGTGGGGTGGGGTTCTCCTTAGGCATAGGAGACCTCCCAGCGGGAGATACTGGAACCCAGTCATAAGGACGAACTGTTAGGCCAGACCCTTTTCAGTACTGACTGGCCAATCTTAGGCAGCTGGAGGTCAAAGGCAGCTGGCCAGTGGATGAGCCTCTGGCTCATAGGAGATGCCCTGACTGCATCAGTAGAGGCCTGGGATGGAAGACCTGGCTCTCACATTGCCTCCAGCAGAATCGCACCATTATGTGAGCTTTGATTCTTCATCAGTAAGATTTGCATGATGGTATGTGTTCCAGAATTTGGTGGACAAGATTAAATAATAAAAACTGATAGGTAATTGACTCATCATACGTTTATCATGCAGCATTTGAGCTTGTGTAAACATTACCACATCCTTGAAGCCAGCCAGTATAAGCCCTATTGCATGACTGTGAAAACTGAGGCTCAGAGCGATTAAAATTCTTACCCAGAGAGTGGATCATTTAGGATTCAGCCCTGATTGCAGGGCCCACTCTCAACTGTTCCTACTTTTCCCCACACGTATTGTCTTAGCACCGGGGCCCAGCCCAGGAAGACACTTGCTAGCGATTTGTTGTCTTAGCTTTGTTCAAATCCCCATGTCCTAGCTGTTCCCCTGTCAACCCTGGGAGCAGATGGAGAAGGAGCTGGACATGTGCCAGGAGTGCCCTCGGCAGGCCCTCCCCTCTCCTGTAGGTGGCCCTCAAATCCATGGACTTACATCATTCTTGCCCACAGTCGCCATTTCTTAACTAAATTTTTTCAAATATATTCGATCATCACAACATCCCTACAAACACTACATTATGAGGGGGTAACCCCCCCAAAATGGAATTTTTTTTCAAAGCTATGTATTTAAATGTGTTTACAAAACAATCTTATCACCTTCAAAGTACTCCCTGTTACACTTAATGCATCCATCAATCAAATGCGTAATTCTATTCTTAGAACCCTTTTCAAACTCATCTATCTGGATGGCTGATACCACCTCCCTTGTTTTTTTCGTCAGCTCTTCGTTGTCAAAGTGTTGTCCTTTCATGTCCCTCTGCATTTGAGGAAACAAAGGCAGTCACACGGAGGGAGTCGGGTGAATAAGGTGTGTGGGGCAAGAGAGGCATGCTGATTTTTGACCAAAACTGGCGCACTGAGATGACTGCGTGAGAAAGTGCATTGTTGTGGTGGCGAAGCCAGTCTCCCCTTACACAATCTTTTCAGAACTTCTAAATAGAAAGCTTGATTAACAGTCTGACCTGGTGGAACGCACTCCAAATGCACTGTGCCCCTCAAATAAAAAATCAAATGAGCACTGTTGGATCTTTGATTTCACTTGACCAGCTTTTGGGGGGAGAGGTGATGTGATGGCATCTTCCACTGGATTGACTGATGTTCACTTTCAGGGTCATAAGAATAGCACCATGTCTCATCACCATTAATGACCTTGGGGGGGGGGGCGGGGAGTCTGGGTCGCTTCAAAGCTGTCCTTTAAAAGCATGTCATGTTTCCAGTGGATGCTCTTTTTGCTGGTCAGTCAGAACCCAGGGCACAAACTTCCCAGCAACCGTTCCCATACCCAAAACTCCCATTCAAATTCGCTGAGCGGAGCTCTGAGACAGTCCGGGTCACTTCCCCGTCTCTTCAGTGGTCCACCGTTGGCCTTCGAGCACAAGGGCACAAATTTTGTTGACATTTTCATCTGTTTGGGAAGTTGACAGACGCCCAGACGAGATTTGTCATCCATCAACATCTCACCTTTTTTGAAAGAAGAAAACCATCGTCCACGTGAGTTTTCCCCTAGCGCTGTCCTTTTAAGCTGTGTTCAGCATCACAACAGTTTTGGGGGCATTTTTCCCAAGCGGGAAACAAAATTTCACCACCGCACGCTGTTCTCTTAAATCGGCCACACAAAAAACGAGGTTTGAGTGAAGATGCTTTTACAAACAAAATTAACTGTGACCAGAAAGAACCTTCCCAGGCAACGCCACTGGGTGCACTAACTCAGAGTGAGTTGCTGTTTGCTCACCTAGTGGGAAAAATGTGTACTACTAATGCTTCCCCCAGTGGAGTTTTTTCTATTGTTTTATTTGGAGGGGCAGGGATACACTCTTGTATACCCATTTCACAGATGCAGAATTGGGGACTCAGGGAAGTTGAGTTGAGAGGTCACCTAGGTTCTCCAAACCGAGATGGAGATCCTAGAATTGGGCCCAGCCCTCTCCCATCCCAGCCTGACCCCACTTTATATCACACACTCCCCCTGATCCCTCAGTCATGCTCCCTCAGACCCCTTTCTGGGAATAGAAAGCTCTGGCCAAGAGGAAAGGTGTGCCTCTTTCTTCCACAGTGAAGTGAACTCCGGCAGAAGGTATCATCTTGTTAGCTAAAAGTCAGTCAAAGAAAAGGCCCTTGCCCAACTGCCCAGGACAACAAGACTGAGAGAGAGAGAGAGAGAGAGAGAGAGAGAGAGAGAGAGAGAGAGAGAGAGAGAGAGAGAGAGAGAGAGAGAGAGAGAGAGAGAGAGAGAGAGAAAGAGAGAGAGAAAAGCGAGACCAACCCCATTTTTTCCAGTGGATTCCCCGCCCCTCTCCCAGCCTCTGGAACATAGGTTCTCTGTCATGGAGAGACCTGCACTGGTGAGCCTGGGTGTGGATGTTGTGTGTGGCCACGCCTGTGTCCAGCGAAGGAAAATGGCAGTCCAGGCCCAAACAGCAGCACCCTCTAGAGGACTTTCTGGCCCTCTTTGTCTCTGTTGTGTGTCCTTGTACAAGCCACTTCCCTCCTGAACCTCAGTGTCCCCGATGGCACGGTGGGAGTGGAACCCTAGCTCTGAGAGTTGTGTGGGATGGTTCAGTGGGCACATACACGGCCTTACAAAGTAGCTGCGCCCTGGAGGCACCAAGTCTGGGTGCCCCCATCTGTGTTCCCCTCATCCCAGCGCAGATGCCTCTGGCCTTTGGGGACAAGAGTGCTTTTTAAACACCAGGCTACTGCGTTGATTAAGAGCTTCCTCTCACAGGCGTCTCTGTGAGCGTGAACCCTTACTTCTGCCTTTTCCCTCGGGAGCCTTTCGGCTTATGAAGCTCTAAGCGGGGCCTCCAGAGACAGGCCATGGGGAGAGCGGTTCCTTCAGCGCGGCTCCGAGGGGGCCTTTAGGAGGTGCGTTCCGGAGCGAGGCAAACCCTCACGGGACTTGCACACCACTCCAGCATGAAGGTGCCCCCTCTTTAACCACCCCCCAGATTACATGAAAATAAATGCCATCTTGTGGAAGGCTTCAAACACTTTCACACCGATTCGGCTGATGGGGAAACTGAGGTTCAGCGGGTCGCAATTCCACCAGGTAACTTGATCACTCAGCTAGTGAGTGCCAGAAATGAGAAGCTGTTTCCCTCTTCCCTCCCAGCCACAGCCCAGTCAGGCCCAGCTCAGGGATCTCCGGGAAGGTTAATTACCGTGACAGTGCCTATAAAAATCTAATGGGCCATCTTCCAGGAAGCTGGAGGAGAGAGAAATATGTCCCTGCACAGCCAGCGTGGGGTCTGAGGCATGCTGGGTTCAGTCCATACATGGAAATCCACATCCAGCAGGAGGGGCCACCAGGGAAGCAGCGGAGGAGCCCCAGCAGCACCCTGATTGTCAGTCGAGGCCAGCCTCCACAGGGTGCCATCCCCTAAGGCGAGAGCTGCTGTACCCTGTTACCCAGCCCCTCCCCGGTCCACACAACCACCAGCCCCGCACTCAGGAGGCCTGACTCGGGCCGTGTCATCACTCCCCTAGCTCCCTCCCCTGAGGAGGTTTATGAAGACTGAAGCGCTGACCTGGTTCATGTCCAAGGCAGAGATGAGCAGCGAGCACTGATGTGGGAGTCCAGCAGAGTTCATGTCCTGGCTGTGTGACTTGGGACCACTGACTCCACCTCTCTGAGCTTCCATGTTATTGCATGCACAATGGGGAGAACCACCACCTACCGAGCCAGGGGTGTTGCTGGGTGGCAAAAAAAGACCCCCATCTTGTTGTTAGGTGCCACCGAATCGATTCCGACTCACAGCGACCCTGTGTACAACAGAACAGAGCTGCCCGGTCCTGCGCCATCCTCACAATTAGTGTGTGTGTGTGTGTGTGTGTGTGTGTGTGTGTGTGTGTGTGTCTGTCTGAGCCCCCTGATGCAGCCTTCCTCCTTTGTGCCGTCCCTTGATGTCGCCATGCAATAGCTGCCCTTGCATGCTTTATTTATTCCACTTAGCACTATGTCCTCCAGGCCTGTCCATGTGCTATATGTCCCTTGGACTCACCACTGTTCTTTAAGGCTGTGTATTCCATTGTACATACATGCTACAATTTACTTATCCGGTCATCTGCGGGAGGCCACTTCCGTTGTGTCCATTCATTTGCTGTTTTGAACAAAGCGTCCATGAGTAGAGAGTGCCTCTTATCTGTTCCTGTCATTCTTTGTTCTCTAAGGAAACCCGGGAGCGGGGGGCAGGGGGGAGTTCTTCCCTGTCCTCTGGGGTCAGTATGGGTCAACATTTTGGAGGGTATTGGGGGTTTTCTGGAGCTGGTGGAGACTATTCAAAATACCGGGAACTGCCAGGAGAACCCACAAACCTGTCTTAGAAGAGGTACAGCCAGAATGCTCCTGAGAAGTGAGGAGGACAAGACTTCATCTCATCACTTTGGGCATGTTAGCAGGGGAGAGCAGTCCCTGGAGAAGGACATCCTGCGCCGTTGCATGGAAGATCGGTGGAAAAGAGGGAGACCCTCAATAAGATGGAGTGACACGGTGTCTGCACCGAGGGACTCGAATGTAACAATGGTGCGTTTCATTCGGCTATAGATGGGGTCACTCTGGCTCAGAACAATAGCAGGGCATGGAGCTAGTAGGGAGACTGCTGAATCGTGCTGCTGCTGCTGCTGCTGCTGGGCGCTGTTGAGTTGATGCCACCTTGTAGCGACCCGATCCTCAGCACAGCAGAACACCACCGCACCCACCCACCCCCGCCCTGCGCCGTCCTCACGATGGCTCTTGTGCATGAGCCCATCGCTGCGACCATCTCATGGAAGGACTTCCTCTTTTTCATGGGGACTCTACTTCACCAAGCATGATGTCCTTCTCCAGGGACTCGTCCCTCCTGGCAAAGAGCCCTGGTGGTGTAGTGGGTACAATCCCTCATTCAAAACCGCCAGCCACTCTGCGGTAGAGATGTGGCTTTCTCCTCCCATACAGAGCTAGAGTCTCAGAAACCCACAGGGCAGGTCTAATCTGTTGTACAGGGTCACTGTGAATGGGAATGGACTCTGGGGCAGGGAGTGTGTTTGAGGGGGGCTTGGGCCCCTTTGATAACATGCCCAAACACACAAGACTAAGTCAGGCCATCTTTGCTTCTAAGGAGTATTCTGACTGTCCTGACCTAAACACTGGCTGTTTGGTCCCAGCAACACCAGAAAAGGAAGGTCCCCAGTCTGCTCCCATGCGGATTTTGACCAAAAAAACCATGTGGAGCAGTTCCACGCTGTCACGCACAGGGTTAGCGGTGGTGACATGTACAGCATTCTTGTGAGGACCAGTGCGTCAACAATGGAGTCACATGCACACAATGCCTCAAGCCAGGCACAGTGTTCTCAGCAGCACACAAAGAAGCGGAGGCTCAGAGAGGTGAGTCGCTGGCCCAAAGTCACACAGTAGGCCAGAAGCGCTTACCAGTTGGCATCCCAGGCCCGTCTCACCCCACAGGGGCTTTTCCCTCCCCACAGGACACATGGCAGGTGCTCACTTTGTGCCGTCTCCCCACATCCACCCCTTCCAACCCCTCCCCACCCTGCCATGTGGGCTCCTGCACACATTTCATCCTTCTGGGGCAGTTGTCCTGAAAGCATTGGCTGGGTTTGCTTTCTGGTATGCAGAGAGGACTGTGGAATTCACATAAACTTATGAAATCTAAACACATGCATTTATTAATGGACCACAATCCAGGCAGAGTCTATTAGCTGAACAAACAGACAGTACAAGGCCCTCCGCAGGCACGGGGGCAGACAAAAGGCTCTTTCTTGCCGCCAGAGGCTGAGCAGGCAGCAGGCTCTCTGGGGAGGAGGCCAGAGTGCTCTGTGGAGCAGATCATCTGCTCTGGACACAGGATCAGGAGAGACGTTCTCTCCATGCCACCCCCACCCTCCCC